>NC_138339.1:156419196-156779546 GCF_046562875.1 Panthera onca
TTGTTCAATAGCATGCTGTTTATCCTCCACGTGTTTATGGTCTTCCCACACTGCTGTTGTGGTTGACTTTAAGTTTAATAGTGTTGTATTCAGAAAGGATGTATTTGTTGAAGCTTTATTTGTGCCCAATGTGATCTAATCTGAAAAATGTCCCTTGCGAACTTGAAACAATGTATATACTGCTCGTTTAGGATGGAATAATCTCAATGTATCTTAATTCTCTCTGGTCCAGTGTGTCATTTAAAGCCATTGTTTCCTTCTTGATTCTCTGCTTGGATTATCTGTCCATTGCTGTAAGTGGTGTGTTCTAGTGCCCTATTATTGTATTGTTATCAATATGTTCCTGTATGTTTGTTACAAATTGTTTTATATACTTGCGTACTCCCAAATCATGTAGAGACATAAATGTTTACAATTGTCAGATCTTTGTGGATTGTCCCTTTTATGAGAAGATAGGTCCTTTATTGAACCCTTTTATAATCTTTGGTTTAAAAATCTAGTTATTTTCTGATATAAATATTTCCACTCCAGCTTTCCTTTGATACTAATTTGTCTGATAAATGTTTCTCCATCTCTTCATTCAATCTACAGGTGTCTTTTACTCTGAAAAGAACCTCTTGTATGCAGCAAATATAGGTGGGCCTTGTTATTTTTATCCATTCTGACACCTATCTATGTCTTTAGATTAGAACTAGCTCACCTTGCTGAATTCTTTAATTTTGCTGGATGCGTTTTGCAGACCCTTGAAATTATTTTTTAATAAAGAACATCACACTATCTTTAAAAATGGGAAATGCTATTTCTTCTTTTCTATTCTATATTCACGTTCATCTATGTAGATCAGAGATACTGGTTTATAATCTCCTCCTTGTCCTCCTCCCTCCCCTCATCCTAATACTTCTGCTTCTTCTGCTTCATCATCTTCTTCTTCTTCTGGTATATTTGGTTTTGTTATATGGGCAATGCTGGACATGCAGAATGAATTTGGAAGTTCACATTTTCTATTTCTGATTCAAATTGGGAACATCTTACATTTCTAGGAATTAATCCATTTGTTCTACTGTGTCCAATTTGTTGGCATGTATATTTTTAAATTTTTCAAATTTTTATTTATTTATTTTGAGAGAGAGAGAGAGAGAGAGAGAGAGAGAGAGAGAGTAGGGGAGGGGCAGAGAGAAAAGAAAGGGAATCCCTAGCAGGCTCTGCACTATCAGCACAGAGCCTAATACTGTGCTCGAAATCATGAACTGCAAGTTCATGACATGAGCCAAAATCAAGAGTCAGATGCTTAACCCACTGAATAGCCTGGGCATAAATAGTGACATATAAGTGGCATATAAGTATTTTATAGTATTGTGTTAATATTTGTATTTCTGTGGTGTCAGTTGTTATTTCCACTTCATGTCTGCTTTTTTTGAGTACAGTCTCTTTTTTTTTCTTGATGAGTCTAAGAGTTTATTATTAAAAAAAGTTTTAATTTTCCTTTATCTTTTTCATTTTTTGTCTTTAATTTATTTCTGCTCTGCTCTTTAGTATTTCCTTGTTTCTATTAGCTTTTGACTTTGTTCTTATTTTTTCTAGTTCTTTTATATGTAAGGTTAGATTGTTTATTTGAGATATTTATTCTTTTCTGAGTTAGTCTTATTAGAAACTTCTGTCATAGAACAGCTTTTGCTGTATCCACAGAATTATTCATTTTAATTTGTCTCTACATATTTTTGTACATTCTACTTCACATTCTTTTTGACACACTAGGATTTTTTTTTACATTTTATTTCTTAAATGTTTACTTATTTAGTTTTGAGGGCAAGAAAGAGCACAAGTGTGAGCAAGAGAGGGGAAGAGAAAGAGGGAGAGAGAGAATCCCAAGTAGGCTCAACACTGTCAGCATAGAGCCCAACACAGGGCTTCAACCCATTAACTGTGAGATCATAACCTTAGCTGAATTCAAGAATCAGACACTTAACTGACTGAATCACCCAAGTGTCCCAAAATTTTATTTTAAACTAGTCTCTACACCCAACATAAGGCTCAAACTCACAACCCTGAGATCAACAGTTGCATATTCTATTGACTGTGCCAATCAAGCACCCCATTGTTCGCTTAGTAACATTGCTGACCGTCAAATGCTCGTGTTTTTTCCTCCTTTTTTGTAACTGATTTCTAGTTGATACTGTTGAATTCAGAAAATATGCTTGATATGATTTCAATCTTCTTAAATTTGTTGAGATTTTTGTGGCCCAGTATGTGATCTATCATGAATATACCATGAGCACCTGAAAAGTACATGTATTCTGCCGTTTTTGGATGAAATGTTCTATACATATTTGTAAAGCCTATTTGATTTAACGTGTCATTCATAGCCACTGTTTGTTCTTGCTGTTGTTGTTTTTGTTGTTGTTGTTGTTGTTTTGTTGTTATTTTGTTGGTGCTGATTTGTGTTTAGATAATCTATCTGATGATAGAGGGTGGTGTTAAAACTCTACTATTATTGTATTACTGAAGATTTTGTAATATCTGTTAATATTTACTTTATTTAGGTGTTCCAATTTTGGATGCATATATATATTTGGATGCATATCCTTTGACTAACTTTTGTAGATATAATTGATTTTATTTCTTTTCTCTTTTAACTTCCGTACTGGCTTTATAAATGATGAATCTATTACTTTTAACATATGTTTCCTTTTTGTGTGTGAAATTTTTTGCTTTAATAATTTTCTTAGTCCTAGCTACAGCCTTTTCTTTTCACTTAAAGAATTCTCTTACATTTTATGAAGGTTGGTTTGGTGGTGATTGACTCCTTTTACTTTTCTTTACCTGAGAAACTCTATTTCTGTTCAATTTTGAGTGGTAATATGTCAGGTAGAGTATTCTTGGTTCCAATTTGTTTTCTTTTTTCTTTCTTTCTTTCTTTCTTTCTTTCTTTCTTTCTTTCCTTTCTTCTTTTTTTTCCTATACTTTGAATATATAATGGTATTCATTTATGGTCTGTAAAATTTCTGCTGAAAAATCAATTGATAGCCTTATGAAGTTTGCTCATGTGTAACTGCTTTTAAATTCTTGTCTTGGTGCCTTTAAAATTCTAATTAATTTTTGCCATTTTAATTAGTGTCTCATCATGGCCTTCATTTGGTTTATCTTGTTAAGTGTTATCTTACTTCCTGCACCTGGATGTGTGTTTTCTTCCCCAAATTAGACAAAAATTTAAACTAGTATTTCTTTAAATATTTTTTCTGCCCTCTCTGTTCTCTCTTCTTCTTTGTTAGCTTATTATGTAAAATGTATTATTTACACCAGTCATTTTATAATCGGATTTGAAATAAAATACCTAGTGTATCCCATTTGTTTGTCAATTAATATTTAGCTGTAGTCTCTATCCCCTGAATATATATGTTTACTCAAAAAAAATAAAAAATCAAACAGTTGATTGTCATTATATAAGACAATTATGGAAAAACCCTTGTTTGTAATTATTAGCCATGGTTAATTATTAACATTATTAAGTGTGTCAGTATGCTAGAGGATTTGCAGGATGGGAAAATAAAATATAAACATTTTTATCAAATGACAGAAAAAGTGAAAACAATCTTCATGTTTTAGGTTCAAACTTAAAAATAGAGTAGTTTTTAAATGATTTATGAATTGTCTTATAAAAAGTAGACCTGATTAAACACACACACACACAAACACACACACACAGGCACACACACACGCACACACACACAGAGGGGTGCCTGGGCGGCTTAGTTGGTTAAGCATCTGACTTTGGCTCAGGTTATGATCTCATGGTTCATGGGTTTGAGCCCCACATCGGACTCTGTGCTGACAACTCAGAACCTGGAGCCTGTTTCAGATTCTATGTCTCCCTCTCTCTCTGCCCCTCCCCCCATTTGTGCTCTGTTTCTCTCTCTCTCTCTCAAAATAAATAAATAAAATTAAAAAAAAAAGAAAACAAAAGTAGACCTGATTATTTAATGATATGGCTCTTGCTTTTTGTATAGACTTATCATCAGTGCAAAAAACAAAAGCAACACATATCAATAAATAAATAGTCAGTTAATGACTATGTCAGATAGCATAAAACAGAATTCTAGAATTTCTCTTTTGCTAGCACAGATTCAGTGGCTCACAGATGGCAGAACTAAGTGTTATATACAACTCTATTGTTCTTTCTCCTTTGTTTTTATATGGCTGCTGCAGTCACACATCATCCCTTTATTTTAAAGAAGAATAAGACAAAAGGTAATACTAGTTATATCATGCCTTTTCAAAAGTTCGAAAGAGCCTCAACTAATCATCTTTCCCTGTCTGAATAAAATAATTAAAATAAACCTTATTTTTTTTTCATCCTGAGTACATTTTTGTTCTACAAGACTGGAGACTTTGTTAAAAGATAAAATGTGGAGAATGAATATGGCATTGACAAATTGTAGGCTTTCTCCAAATGTGCTTGAAAACATAAGAAAATGAAATAGTTGATAAATAGCAAATGAATGGAGTTGAATAAATTTGTACATTATTTACCTACCAGAAAGAGAGTCACTGAACTTTCCATTATTAATTTTATTATTGAAAATTTTAGGCAACTGGTTTCCTCAAAGTTTTTTGTTGAGGTTTAAAATGAGAGTATTAACAACCTAGATATATACAGAACACTGCATTCAAAAACAAGAGAATACACTTTCTTCCCAACTGCATATGGAACACTCTCCAGGATAGATTATATGTTCAGCCAAAAAACAAGCCTTAGTGAATTTTAAAGGATGGGGATCATATGAGGTATCTATTTTTGGTCCACAATGGTATGAAACTAGAAATTACATAAAGATAATTGAAAATTTCAGAAATAGAAATATGTGGAAATTAAATAACATATTACCGAACAACTGATGGATCAAATAAGAAATTAAAAAATTAATTAAAATATGTTGGTACTAATGAAAATAAAAATAAAATGTATTAAAACTTATGACATTCAGGTAAAACAATTCTAAAAGGAAAGTTTATTGTGGCAAATGCCTACCTGAAGAAACAAGAAAAGTCTAAAATAAACAACACTGCATCTTAAGAAACTAGAAAAAAAACTGAACAAATGAAGTCCAAAGTTTGTGGAAGGAGAAAAAACAAATATTAGAGGAAAACTATATGAAATAGATATTAAAAATACAATATAAAAACATCAATAAAATCGGCGCACCTGGGTGCCTCAGTCGGCTAAGTGTCTGGGCTCTTCTTGGTCTCAGCTCAGTTCTTGATCTCGGGGTCCTGAGTTCAAGCCCCATGTTGGGCTGGCTGCACGCTAAGCATGAAGCTTACTTAAAAAAAAAAAAAAACTACAAGTTTTTTTTTACATAAACAAAATTGACAAATATTTACCTAGACTCTAAAAAAGAAAAAAAAAAGATGAGACTTTTAATGGCAATTAAAACAGGAGATGTTACAACTTTACAACTGTTACCATAAAAATACAAAAAAAATGGTGGGGGGTTTATGTAACATCTATGAACAATTATGAAGCAACAAATTTTACAACTGAAAATGTGGATAAGTCCTAGAGACCTACAACTTACCAAGCCTGAACTATAAAGAAATACTCAGTGGTTTATTACTAATAAGGACATTAAATCAATAATCAAAATTTTTTTCAAAGAAAAGTTTGGAACCAGATGGCTTCACTGGTGAATTGTAACAACATTCAAGCTCTTCCAAAAAATAGAAGAGAATTAAAATCTAAACATATTTTATGAAACCACAGTTACCTTCATGACAATACCACACAAAAATGTTTAAAGAAAATAAAATTACAGATCAGCATCCCTGGTGAATATAGATGCAATAATCCCCAACAAAATAGTAACAAACAGAATTATACACTACATTCAAAATATCATACATAATGATTGAGTGGGATTTACTCCAAGGATGCATGCATTGTTCAACATTGGAAAATCAGTCAATGTGATACACAACATTAACAAAATAAAGGATAGAAAGTGTATAATCAACTCAATACATAGTGAAAAATCATTTTAAAATTTGGCATACATTTATTATAAAAACTTTAAATAAAATAAGTATAGAAATAGTATACATCCATGTAATCAGGGCCATAAATGATAAATCCACAGGTGACACCATCCTCAGCAAGGAAAAGTTTAACTTTTTTCCTCTAAGATCAGAAATAAGACAAGGTTGCCCTCTCAAGCCATTTTTATTCAACATTGTATTGGAAGCCTTACCCAGACTCATTACAAAAGAAAAATAAAATACCTCCAAACTGAAAAGTAAGAGTACAACTGTCACTTATTTCAGATTACATGATTTTATATATAGAAAACCCTAAACTCCACCAACAAGGCCAATATAACTAATAAACACATCCAGTAAAGCTGCAAGATACAAAATTTAAATCAAAACATTTGCTGTTTCATGTTGGCTATAACCATCGCCAACACTACATAGCATATACTACAAAATATAAAAAAAAAAATAAAAAGAATTCTCATTTATAACACATCAAAAATAATAAAACACCTAGAAAGCAATTTTACAAAAGAGGTGAAAGACCTGTATTCTGTAAAGACAATAGTGAAAGAAATTAAAGAAGACACAAGTGGAAAAATATTCTGTGCTCATGGATTAGAAGTCAATATTGCTAAAATGTCCATACTCTTCAAAGTGATATATGAATTCAATGAAATCTTTATCAATATCCTAATGTTATTACTCACAAAAATAGAACAAATCATCAAAAAAATATATAGAACAGCAAAAGACCCCGAATACCCAATGTAATTTTCAGAAAAACAAACAAAGCTGAAGGCATCATGTTCCTGATTCCAAACTCTATTATAAAGCCATAGTAAGTAAAACAGTATTCATTGGCATAAAACATATGCATAGATAAATGAAGCAGCATAGAGACTCAGAAATAAACCAAAGCATACATGGTAAATTAGTTTAGGACACAGTGACCAAGAATATACAATGGGGAAAGGAAAGTTTCCTCACTAAATGTTGTTGGGAAAAATAGAGAGGTACATACAAATGAATGATACTGGGTCACTCTCTTACACCACAAACAAAATTTAAGTCTTAATTAAAGACTTTAATATAGGCAATAAACCCCTTGACATAGATCCTGGTGATCATTTTTTAAATTTGGTACAAAAGTAAAAGTAATAAAGGCAAAAATAAACAAGTGGGATAAAATCAAACTACAAAGCTTTCATACAAAGAATGCCATTAACAAAATGAAAAAGAAACCTATTGGATGGGACAAAATAGTTGAAAACCATGTACATGATAAGAGTTTAATACACAAAATATATAAAGAACTCATTAAACTCAAAAGCAAATTAACCGTTTGATTTAAAAAAAGGAAGATCTGAATAGACAATTTCCAAAGAAGACACACATATGGCCCATAGTTATGAAGTGATGCTTAAAGTATTTATCATCAGGGAAATTGAAATATAAACCACAATGAGATATGAACTCACATCTCTCAGAATGGCTATTACCAAAAAGAAAAGAAATAACAGGGGTTGATTAGGATGTGGAGAAAAGGAAACTCTTCTGCACTATTGGTGGAAATGTAAATTGGTGCAGTCACTATGGAAGAGTATGGAACTTATTCAAAAAAAGCAAAAAGTAAAACTACCCTATTGTTCCATTTCTGGGTATTTATCCAAAGAAAATAAAAAACACTGACTGGAAATGACATATGCACTTTTATATTCATTGCAGCATTATTTACAATAGTCAAGATATGGAAATAACCTAAGTGTCCATTAATGGGCATGTCTATACAATGGAATACTATTCAGCCATAAAAATGAGATTTTGCTATTTGAGACAATATGGATGGAACATGAAGTTATTATGCATGAGAAATAGGCCATTTGGAGGAAGACAAATTCCATATGATCTTTCTTGTAGGTGGAATTTAAAAACCAGATAAAACAAGCTTACAAATAGAACAGATTGGTGGTTGCCTGAAGCAGGGGATGGGGGGGTGGAAAAAATGATTAAACATAATCAAAAGGTAAGGAAAAAAGGTAAAATGAAAATATTAAAGAACAGTGCAGCAAATTTCTCCCTAAATGTTAAAAGCCAATATAAACATGTTATACAAATGATGATGATAACAATGATGGTGATGATAATGATGATGAAGATGATTGTTAGCATATTAAAAATTATTGAATGTTAATATATATATTTTAAAACCTTCACTCAACCATACAATATAATGGTTCTCAGAAGTAAAGTAAACAGATTTTTGATACATGCTGTTGACTGGGTAGATCTCTTCAGGGCATTGTGCTAAGTTAACAAGACTATCTCAGACTATAAAGTATATGCATATATATAGTGTATCCATATGTATATATTTATACATGTATATAGATGCACATATATGTGTGTGTGTGTGTATATGTATACACATATGTATGAGAGAGAGAAAGAGAGAAAGAGAGAGAGAGAGAGATGAAATTATAATAATGAAAAATAGATCAGAGGTCTCCTGTGATTAGTGATTAGCACTAAGGAAAGGGTGTGACTATTAGGAAGTAATACAAAAGAGTATTGTTGTCGTGAAAAAGTCTTTATCATGATTGTAGTAATATTTATATGCATTAACAATGTGGCAAAATTTTATAGAACTCTATATTATACACACACACACACACACACACACACACACACAAAATTGCATAAGAGAAGTGGTGATACTCAAATGAGGTATAATAGTGTACTACCAAAGTCAGTTTTCTGAGTTGGATAATGTACTTTGGGTATATAACTTATAATCATTGGGGGAATCTTTTTTTTTTCCTTTTTATCTTTATTTTCCTGATTTATTTATTTTTAAATTTTTTTAATTTTTCCCCAAATTTTAATTAATTAAATTAGTTTTAAATACATATCATTTTATTTAATTCCACGAAAGCAGACAAATTCATACATGTTACATAACTCTTAAGCAAATCCAGAAACTCCTTAATTATTTTAACTAAATGACAATGCATTGTGCTTGAAAAAGATAAAATGATATTTCTTCTTAAATACACCAGAATTGGAACTTTTTCCTCCGTTAGATTAATGTTCTCCCACAGTTTGAATTAGCGAGTTTTTATTATAATGTTCACAGGTTCTGTCATGTGATGGGATTTTATTAATAAATCTAGTCATTTGGTAACTTATCATTGGTATTTAAGGATGGTTAGTCTACACATTCACTATTTTAGGCTCATATAAGACTGAGGCCTATATTAGTAACAAATCTTACATTTTGATTAACATTTTTCTTACAAATTTTAATTTAAATTAGTTAACTACAGTGTAATATTAGTTTCAAGTGTATAATTTACTGATTCATCACTTATATACAAAAGCCAGTGTTCATCACACGTGCCCTCCTTAATACCCATCACATATTTAACCCGTCCCCCTGCCGACCTTCCTTCCAGTAATCATCAGTTTGCTCAGTATATTTAAGAGCGTTTCTTGATTTGCCTCTTTTAATTCCCCAATGTTAATTCCTTTTGTTTTTTAACGTTTGTTTATTTATTTATTTTGAGAGAGAAAGAGAGAGAGTTCGAGCAAGGGAGGAGCAGAGAGAGAGAAAGAGAGAGAATCCCAAGCAGACTCCATGCTCAGCATAATGCCCAATGCAGGACTTCATCTCACAGTTTGTGAGCTTTATAATATAGCTTGAAATCCAGAAGAGTTATGCCTCCAGTTTTGTTTTTATTTTTCAGGATTGTTTCAGATATTTGGGGTATTTTGTGGTTCCTTACACATTTTTGGATAGTTTGATCTATCCCTGTAAAAAAATAAATGCTGGTGGTATTTTGGTTGGAATTGTATTAAATGTGTAGATTGCTTTAAGCACTATAGACATTTTAACAAAGTTTGTTCTTCTAATCCATGAGCATGGGATGCTTTCCATTTCTTTGTGTCCTCTTCAATTTCTTTTATAAGTCTTCTATAGTTTTCAGAGTACAATATTTTTATCTTTTTGGTTAGGTTTATTCCTAAGTATGTTGGTTTTGGTACAATTGTAAATAGGATGATTCCTTGATTTCTTTTTTGGCTGCTTTGTTCTTTGCATATAGAAATGCAACAGATTTCTGCACATTCATTTTACTTTTTGTGACTACTGAATTCATGCATTGGTTCTAGCAATATTTTGGTGGAATCTTTCAGGTTTTCTACACAAAGTATCATGTAATCTGCAAATTTGAGTTTGACGTCTTCCTTGCCAATTTGTATGCCATTTATTTCTTTGTGTCTGATTGCAGAGGCTAAGATTTCCACTACTATGCTAAGTAGCAATAGTAAGTATAGGCATCCTTGTCTTGTTCTTAACTATGGGAAAAGGGCTTTCAGGTTTTATTTTTTTCCCATTGAGAATGATATTAGCTATATGTCTTTCGTATATGGCATTTAAATGTTGAGGTATGTTTCATCTATCCCTACTTTATTGAGAGCTTTTATCAAGAATGGATGCTGTACTTCGTTAAATGCTTTTTCTGCATTTATTGACAAGATCATATGGCTCTTATCCTTTCTTTTATTAGTGGTGTATCACGTTGATTGATGTGTGAATATTGAACCAGCCCTGCATCCCAGGGATAAATACCAATTAATTGCGGTGAATAATCATTTTAATGTAATGTTGAATTAAATTTGTTAGTGTATTCCTGAGAATTTTTGCATTTGTGTTCATCAGGGATATTGGCTTGTAGTCATCCTTTGTAGTTGGATCATTGTGTGGTTTTGGAATAAATGTAATGCTGACCTTGCATAGTGAGTTTGGAAGTTTTCTTTCCGTTTCTGTTTTTTTTTAATAGTTTGAGGAAAATAGGTATTATGCTTCTTAAATATCTGATAGAATTTCTTTGGGAAAGCCTTGGGAAGCCATTTGTCCCTGGACTTTTGTTTGTTGGAGATTTTTTAAATTAATTAATTAATTAATTTTTCATTTACATTCAAGTTAGCCTATAGTGCCACAATGATTTCAGGTGTAGATTCCTTGATTCCCCCTACCCATTTAGCCCATCCGACTTCCTACAGCCCTTCCAGTAACCCTCTGTTCTCCATCCATATTTAAGAGTCTCTTATGTTTTGTCCCCTTCCCTCTTTTTATATGATTTTTGCTTCTCATCCCTTGTGTTCATCTGTTCTGTGTCTTAAAGTCTTCATATGAGTGAAGTCATATGATATTTGTCTTTCTCTGACTGACTAATTTCGCTTAGTATAATACCCTACAGTTCCATCCATGTAGTTGCAAATGGAAAATTTCATTTTTGCAATTTCCAAGTAATACTCCATTGTGTGTGTGTGTGTGTGTGTGTGTGTGTGTGTGTGTGTGTGTGTATGACACATCTTTATCTATTCATCCATCGATGGACATTTGGGCTCTTTCCATACTTGGCTATTCTTGATAGTGCTGCTATGAACATTGTGGTGCATGTGCCCCTTTGAAACACCATACCTGTATCCTTTGGATAAATACCTAGTAGTGCAATTTCTGGATCATAGGGTAGTTCTATATTTAGGTTTTTGAGGAAACTCTATACTATTTTCCAGAGTGGCTGCACCAGTTTGCATTCTCACCAGCAGTGCAAAAGAGATCCTCTAATCCACATCCTCACCAGCATCTATTGTTGCCTGAGTTGTTACTGCTACCCATTTTGACAGGCGTGAGGTGGTATCTCTTTGTGGTTTTGATTTGAATTTCCCTGACGACGAGTGATGTTGAGTATTTTTTCATGTGTCAGTTGGCTATCTGGATGTCTTCTTTGGAGAAGTGTCTACTCATATCATTTACCAATTTCTTCACTGGATTATTTGTTTTCTGGGTGTTGAGTTTGATAAGTTCTTTATAGATTTGGGATACTAACCCTTTGGCTGATATGTCATTTGCAAATATCTTCTCCCATTCTGCCACATGCCTTTTAGTTTTGCTAATTATTTCTTTCACTGTGCAGAAGCTTTTTATTTTGATGAGGTCCCAATAGTTCATTTTTGCTTTTGTTTCCCTTGCCTCTGGAGATGTGTTGAGTAAGAAGTTGGCATGGCAAAAATCAAAGAGGTTTTTGCCTGCTTTCTCCTTGAGGATTTTGATGGCTTCCTGTCTTATATTGAGCTCTTTCACCCATTTTGAGTTTATTTTTGTGTATGGTGTAAGAAAGTGGCCAGGTTCATTTTTCTGCATGTTTCTGTCCAGTTTTTCCAGCACCAATTGCTGAAGACACTGTCTTTATTCCACTGAATATTCTTTCCTGTTTTGTCAAAGATCAGTTGGCCATATGTTTCTGGGTCCATTCTGGATTCTCTATTCTGTTATATTGATCTGAGTGTCTTTTCTTGTGCCAGTACTATACTATCTAGATTATTACAATTTTGTAATACAGCTTGAATCCGGGATCGTGATGCCTCCTGTTTGGTTTTCTTTTTCAAGATTGCTTTGGCTATTCTGGTTATTTTCTGGTTCCACACAAATTTTAGGAGGGTTTGTTCTAGGTCTGTGAAGAATGTTGGTGTAATTTTGATAGGTATTGCATTGAATATATAGATTGCTTTGGGTAGTATTGACATTTTGACAATATTTGTTCTTCCCACCTAGGAGCAAGAAATGTTTTTTTTTTTTTTCCTTTTTTTGTGTCTTCTCCAATTTCTTCCAGAAGCTTTCTATAGTTTTCAGTGTATAGATTTTTCACCTCTTTGGTTAGATTTATTCCTAGGTATTTTATGCTTTTTGGCGCAATTGTAAATGGGATCGATTCCTTGATTTCTTTTTCTGTTCCTTCATTGTTAGTGTATATGAATGCAACAGATTTCTGTGCATTAATTTTAATCCTATAACTTTGCTGAATTCATGAATCAGTTCGAGCAGTTTTCTGGTGGAATCTTTAAGGCTTTCCATATAGAGTATCAAGTTATCTGCGAAGAGTGAAAGTTTGACCTCTTCCTGGCTGATTTGGATGCGTTTTATTTCTTTGTGTTTTCTGATTCTTGAAGCTAAGATTTCCAGTACTATGTTGAATAGCAGTGGGAATAGTGGACATCTTTCTCTTGCTCCTGACTTCAGGGGGAAAGCTCTCAGTTTTTCCCCATTGAGGATGATAATAGCATTGTGTCTTTCGTATATGGCTTTTATGATCTTGAGGTATGATCTGTCTATACCTACTTTATTGAGAGATTTTATCAAGAAAGGGTGTTGTATTTTGTCAAATTCTTTCTCTGTATCTATTGAAAGGCTCAAGTGGTTCTTGTCCTTTCTTTTATTGATGTGATGAATCACATTGATTGTTTTGCAGATATTGAACCACCCCTGCATCCCAGGTATAAATCCCACTTGGTCGTGGTGAATAATTTTTTTTAACATATTGTTGGATCCGGTTGGCTAATATCTTGTTGAGGATTTTTGTATGCATGTTTATCAGGAGAATTGGTCTGTATTTCTCCTTTTTACTATGGTGTCTGTCTGGTGTTGGAATGAAGGTAATGCTGGCTGGCCTCATAGAAAGAGTTTGGAAGTTTTCTTCCATTTCTATTTTTTGAAACAGGTTCAAGAGAATAGGTGTTAACTCCCCCTTAAATGTTTGGTAGAGTTCCCCTGGAAAACCATCTGGCCTTGGACTTTTGTTTTGGGAGATTTTTTTTATTATTACTAATTCAATTTCTTTACTGGTAATGGGTCTGTTAAAACTTTCTATTTCTTCTTGCTTCAGTTTTCGTAGTGAATATGTTTCTACGAAATTTTCCATTTCTTCCAGATTGCTCATTTTATTGGTGTATAATTGCTCATAATATTCTCTTGTTTTTATTTCTTAATTTACTTCTTAATTTCCTCTTTAACTTCTTAGTTAGCCCATTCATTCTTTAGTAGGATTTTTTTTTAGTCTCTAAGTATTTGTTACCTACCCAATTTTTTTTTCTTGTGATTGATTTCAAGTTTCATAGCGTTGTGGTCAGAAAATATGCACAGTATGATCTCAATATTTTTGTACTTGTTGAGGGATGATGTGTGTCTTAGTATGTGGCCTATTCTGGACAATGTTCCATGTGCACTGGAGAAGAAAGCATATTCTGCTGCTTTCGGATGAAATGTTCTGGATATATCTGTTAAGTCGATCTGGTCCAGTGTGTCATTCAAAGCTATTGTTTTCTTGTTTGTTTTGTTTTGTTTTGTTTTGTTTCTGTTAAGATGATATGTCCATTGCTTTAAGTGTGGTGTTTAAGTACCCTGCTATTATACTATTATTATCAATGGCTTTCTTTATGTTTGTGAATAATTGATTTATATATTTGGGTATTATCACATTTGTAGCATAAATGTTTACAATTGTTAGGTCTTCTTGGTGGATAGACCCCTTAATTATGGTATAATTCCCTTCTTCATCTCTTGTTACAGACTTTATTTTAAAGTCTAGATTGTCTGTTATAAGTATGGTTACCCTGGCATTCTTTTGTTGACCATTAGCCTGATAGATAATTCTCTATCCCCTTACTTTCAATCCAAAGGTGTCTTTAGATCTAGAGTGTGTCTCTTGTAAACAGCATATAGATTGGTCTTGTTTTCTTCTCCATTATATTGTGTCTTTTTATTGGAGCATTTATTCCATTGACATTTAGACTGAGTAGTGAATGATATTAATTTATTGCGATTATGTTTATTGTAGAGTTGGAGTTTCTGGTGGTGTTCTCTGACCCTTTCTTGTCTTTGTTACTTTGGGTATTTATTTATTTGTTTATTTATTTATTTAATCTTTTCTCCCCTCAGAGAGTATACCTTAAAATTTCTTGCAGTGCTGGTTTAGTGGACACGAACTCTAATTTTGTTTTTTCTCAGAAACTTTTAGTCTCTCCTATTTTGAATGACAGACTTTCTGGATAAAGGATTCTTGGCTGCATATTTTTCTGATTCAGCACATTGAATATATTCTATCACTCCTTTCTGGCCTGAAAACCCAGTTTCTGTGGTTTGGTCTGCTGCAAACCTGATCTGTCTTCCCTTCTAGGTTAAGTACTTTTTTTCTCCCTTGCTGCTTTCATGAGTCTTTCCTTGCTTGATTATTTTGTGATTTTGACTATGAAATGCCCTGTTGATGGCTGTTCTTTGTTGAATCTAATGGGAGTCCTCTGTGCTTCCTGGATTTTGGTATATGTGTCTTTCCCCAGGTTAGGAAATTTTCCACTATGATTTTCTCACATAACCCTTCTACCCTCCTTTTTTTTTCTTTCTTCGTCTTCTGGGACCCCTTTTATTGTGATGTTGTTAGTTTTTAATAAGTCACTGTTCTCTAATTCTTAAATCATGCTCTTTTGCCTTAGTCTCCCTATTTTTTTTAGCTTCATTATTCTCCATAAGTTTATAATCTATATCACTGATTCTCTGTTCTGCCTCATCCTTCCTTGCCACTGCAGCATTCATTCAAGTTTGCAGCTCAGTTATAGCATTTTTTATTTCATTCTACCTAGTGTTTACTTCTATTATCTCCACAAAAAGGATTCTAATTTATTTTCAATTCCAACTAGTATTCTTACTATCGTGATTCTAAATTCAAGTGCAGAAGCCTTGCTTGTATCTGTGGTAGTTAAGTCCCTGGCTGTCGTTTCTTTCTGCTCTTTCTTTTGGGGTGAATTCCTTGATTTTGTTATTTTCAAGTGAGAAAATGACTTAATGAGGTTAAAAAAATTAAGGAAAGTAAAATTGAAAAAGAAAATAAAATTTAAAACAACAAGCATAAAAAAATCAAATAAATGATGTAGGTCCTAGGTTGTTTTTGGTCTGGGTGTTGAAAGGGGCTTGATAGAAAAGAGAAAAAAGGGGAAAGAAAAAAAAAAGAGAGAAAATCATTTGAAAATTTGAAAAAATGAATGCACTGAAATAAAATAAAAGGAAATGATGGAAGTAAAATAGAATTTGAAAAAATACACAAAAGTAAAAAATATATTAGAAAAAATTAAAGAAAAATATTTTAATGAGAATTGAAAATAAAAATATTTTTTCTCTTTTTGTATTCAAGAAAAAGAAAATAAGTGAAAAAGAGAAAAAAAGGGAAATTAAAAACAAAAATTGAATATATCGACCAGTGAACAGACTGAAATTCGATTGAAATGACTTCGTTTTCCCCTAGAAGTCAAAATGTGAAGTGCTTTATAGTCAGTAAACTAACCAGGTGGTGAGACTTGTGTTCCTGAAGAGAGAGGTTAGCCCAATTGGGTGGGGCTTGGTGTAATGAGTCTGTTCTCCACTAGATGGTGCTGCTTAGCTTAGTGGGGTGGATTGTTATGGCCCTTGTAGGTGTGTATGTGCATGCACGGGAGCAGTGTAAATGGTGTCACCCAGCTACCCAGTCTCTAGTTTCAGAACTCTGTTCTCCCCTATAGCAATATCCCACCCGTCCTTTGTCTTCAGCTTCCATGCACTCCTCACATTTACATTGTCCATGACCAAGCCATCAGGTTCCCAGACAGCACCTCCTTCCTGAGTTTTATCTCAGATGTGGCTGTGTTTCCTGACCCTGTACTTCTAAGGGACTAAAGCTTTGACCTGCTCTGCCCATATGCTGGAAGGGCTCACTGAGCAATGGCCAGGTGCTGGCTGCACCCAGGAATGTTCGCGGGAAGGTGCTGCTGCCAATGCCTAGAGACTACAGCTGGGTGCCAGACCACCCCAGAAAAAGTTTACGTGATCATGTAGCAGCAGCATTTTATGTATTACGGCAAATCACAACATGCACCTGGCACCAGACTTCATCCCCAATGACCTTGTTCCAACACCAGTGAATGTGGTTGTTCTCCTGAGTCCACTGGGGCCTTTGCCTTTGGGGGAGCCACACAGCCTCTACAAGATATTCTCCCAGCAGGGGAACCACCTCTCCCTGTGTGGTCCAGAGACCCCTGGACTTCACTCTGCTCTTGGGGCTTTGCCTTTCCCACCAGAGCACCACCAGGTATTGAGCTGTGGAGTTTCAGACTCTGCACTCCCCCTGTTTATAGAGTCTTAATGGAATTTAAACCCTTTCCTTTCTTTCTTTTTAGTTCAGTCCCTATGGCTGTTTCCACTTTTCCACTGTCTCTCCTGCTGCTTTTGGGGGGATGTTTTTCCCATATTATTCCCCCTTTCTCCATCCTTTCTCTGAAATCAAAACAGCTCCCTGCCCTCCATGGCTTCTCTCTCCCCCAGTTCCCCTTTCCGCACCACAAACCTGTTGAGTTCTGGGGTTCAAGTTGTGCATATCATTGTGTTAATCCTCTAATCAGTTTTCTAGGTGTGCAGGATGTTTTAGTGTTGCTCTGGCTGTATTTCATGGTTGTGAGACACACACACACCAAAATTCCATGCTGTTCCACCATCTTGGCTCCTTTTGGGAGATTTTTTATGTCTGTTTCAATTTTTTTTTCTGGTTATTGGTCTGTTTAAATTTTCTATTTCTTCCTGTTTCAGTTTTGGTTGTTTGACTATTTCTAGTAATCACTTTCTTCTAGGTTGCCTAGTTTGTTGGAATATAGTTTTTGTAATATTCTCTTATAGTTTTTTTTTGTATTCTTGTGTTGTTGGTTGTGCTCTCTCCCATTTCATTTGTGACTTTATTTATTTGGATCTTTTCCCTTTTCACTTTCATAAGTCTGGCTAAGGGTTTATCATTTTATTGATTCTCCTGAAGAACCATCTCTTAGTTTCATTCATCTGTTCTACTAATTTTTGTTTCTATGTTTCTATATCATTTATATCGGCCCTATTCTTTATTATTTTCTCTCCTCTGCTGACTTCAGGCTTTTTTTGCTGTTCCTTTTCTGGCTCCTTTAGGTTTAAGATTATGTTATGTCTTTTGAAACATTTCTTGCTTTTTGATGTAGACCTTTATTGCAATACACTTCCCTCCTAGGACTGCTTTGCTGTATCTAAAAGCGTTTGGATTGTTGTATTTTCATTTTTATTTACTTCCATGATCATTTTTATTTCCTCTTTAATTTCTTGTTTAACATACTCATTCTCTAGAATGATGTTCTTTAACTATAACCTCCTTTGTGGTCTTTCTGAATTTCTTGTGATTGACTTCAAGTTCATAACATTTTGGTGTGGAAATATGCATGGTGTGATCTTAATCTATTTGTACTTGTTGACGGCTGATTTGCGACCTCACGTATGATCTATTTTGGAGAATGCTCCATGTGCATTCTAAAAGAATATGTATTCTGCTGCTTTAGGATGAAATGTTATGTATATATATATATATATATATATATATATATATATATGTGTGTGTGTGTATGTGTGT
Organism: Panthera onca; assembly: GCF_046562875.1. Taxonomy (NCBI): domain Eukaryota; kingdom Metazoa; phylum Chordata; class Mammalia; order Carnivora; family Felidae; genus Panthera; species Panthera onca. The sequence goes on from NC_138339.1 coordinate 156,437,505, forward strand.
GTGTGTGTATATATATATATATATATATATATATATAGTCCATCTGGGCAAATGTTTCATTCAAAGCTATTGTTTCCTTGTTTATTTTCTGCTTAGATGATCTCTCCATGGCTGTAAGTGAGGTGTTAAATTCCCTACAATTATTGTATTATTTTCAATGAGTTTCTTATTAATTGTTTCATATAGTGAGGGCCCCAAGGAGGTGGCATAAATATTTACAACTCTTAGCTCTTTTTGATGGATAGGCCCCTTAATTATGATATAACGTCTGCCATCATCTTCTGTGGCAGGCTTTTGTTTAAAATCTGCTTGTCCAATATAAGTATGGCTACACTAGCTTTCTTTTGGAATTCATTAGCATTATAGATTTTTCTCCATCCTCTCCCTTTCAATCTGCCAATGTCTTTAAGTCTAAAATGAGTCTCCTGTAGGTAGCAAATAGCTAAGTCTTGTGTGTGTGTGTGTGTGTGTGTGTGTGTGTGTGTTTATTCCTTCTGATAACCTGTGTCTTGTAATTAGAGAATTTATTCCTTTTGTTTTCAGGGTGATTTTTGAATGACATGAGTTTAGTGCCATTAAGTTACCTGTAAAGTTGGTGTTTCTGATAATATTCCCCTCTAGTCTTTGTCACTTTTGGTCTTTCCTTCCCACTCATAGAGTCCCCCTTAATATTGCTTGCAGGGCTATTTTAGTGGTCACTAATTCCTTTAGTTTTTGTTTGTCTGGAAAACTCCTTATCTTTCCTATTCTGAATGACAGTTTTGTAGGGTAGAGTATTATTGGTTGCATATTTTCCCCATTAGAACATTTAAGATAGCCTGCCACTCCCTTCTGGACTGGAAAGTTTTTATGCATAGATATGTTGTGAATCTGATCTGTCTCCCTATGTAGGTTAAGGACTTTTTGTGTTTTGATACTTTCAGGATTCTTTCTTTGTCTGTGTATTTTGTGAATTTGACTATGATATGTCTTGGTTATGGCCAGCTTTTGTTGAATATAATGGGAGTTCTCTGTGCTTCTTGGTTTTTTTTTTGTTTTTTTTTTTTGTTTTTGTTTTTTTGTTTTTGTTTTTGTTTTTTTTTTGTCTGTGCCCTTTACCAGATTAGGGAAATGTTCAACTATTATTTTCTCACATAAACCTGCCTCTTTTCCACTGCCTTCATCTTCTGGGACTCTTATGATACAAATGCTTTCCAGTTTAATAAGTTGCTTAGTTCCCTAAGTATACCTTCCTCATCCATTACTTTTTTTCCCTCTTCTTTTCAGCTTCACTATTTTCCATAATATTATGTTCTACATCACTACTATGTTCCTCTACTTTGTCCATCCTCACTATCATCCATTCAAGTTTGTATCTTTGTTATAGCATTTTTAATCTTGGCCTGAATAGATTTTGTCTCTTTTATCTCTGCAGTAAGGGATTCTCTAGTGTCTTCTATGCTTTCTTCAAGCCCAGATAGAATTCTTATAATAGTTTTTTTTAATTCTAATTTAGACATCTGATTTATTGATTAAATTCATAGACTTAATTTATTCCTGATTTCTTTTTTTTTCTTTTTTTGTGGAGTTAATCCCTCTTTCTCTTCTTTTAGGAGGAATAAAATAACATAATATTTACAAATTTTTAAACACTTAATTAAAAAAATAAATAAAAGAAGATAGATCCTAGTTTTGATTCGGTCTCATGTTAAAAGAAGCTTGTTGGAAAAAAGAAGAGAAAAGAGAAATAAAACAAAAATAAAATAAAATAAAATAAAATAAATAAAATAATAAAATAAATTTGCTCTTTCTGTATCCAAGAAAAGGAAAACAACAACAACCACAACAACAAGAAAACCAGAAGCTAACAAAACAAAACAAAATAAAAAGCAAACAAACATAGAAACAAACAAAAATCCCACATGAAGCTAGATCCAGTTCTGCCTAGAGCTGAAACTGCAACACTTTATGATCAGTGAACTTAGTGAGTTGAAGGGCTTGTGTTGGTCTTCTGGGTGAGGTGTCTGTTGCACTGATTCTCAGGTAAACTTGGCATAATAAAGATACACCTGCAAGATGTCAGGGTTTGGTGATTGTTGTAAACAGCTCTAGCCTCCACTAGCGTGCACTCTGTTGCTCATGGAAGTTGGTCAGTCCTGGTGTGTGGAAGGTAATGACATTGCGTGAGTCTCTCATCCCCAGAGCAGATATTTTACACCCTCCATCTATAGTAAGACTTCACAGAACAAACACTCCCCCCTCTTGTGTTCCCAGATTCTGTCAGATTCCTGTCTTCACCCTGTCTATGTCTGAGGTTTCTGGATGCCAGGCAGCACAGTACTCCTTTTTTTAATCTCAGGGATATAGATGTGTTTTTAAAAACCATAAATTTTAGGAACCTGGCACAGCTCAGACCCACTCTGATCCTCTGGAGGAGGGTCTCACCATGCTGTGTCAGGTGTCAGTTTGTCCCAGAAGAATGGTCATCCAACCATGCACAAGTTAAGAGTTTGTGGTAAAGCATAGCAAAAAGCTGGCACCAAGGTTTACAGCCCTCAATAGTTGTCTCTGTACTATGTTGGTGAACCAGGCAACATGTTGGAGACCACCAACACTTTTGTCCCCAGAGATGCCATGCCATGACTCTTAAATGCACTCCAGGAATGGGAAACATTTATCAACATGTAATCTAGAAGATCCTGAGCCAATTCTGTCTTATCCTGGGCCTCTGACCTCCTTCCCCAAAGAAGCACCACTAAGCTGCCAGGCATGGCCCTGGTGATGGCGCAGACTTCTAAAATTTCAGACTTTGAGCTCTACTGCATATAAAAATTTACAGTATTCAGTCCCCCCTCCTTTTCTCAGTTAATTGTTTTAGGGAAAATTTCTTTCTTCCTTTCTTTCCTTCTCTTTTCCTTTCTTTCTTCTTTCTTTTTTAATTAGAGAGAGAGATAGAGCATGAGTAAGTGGGGGAGAAGGACAGAGGGAGAGAGAAACTTAAGCAGCCTCTATGCTCAGCACAGAGCCCAACACAGGGCTTAATCCCGTGAGCCTGGGGTCATGTCCTGAACCAAAATCAAGAGTGTGACAATAGCCGGAGCCATTCAAGCATTTTGGGGAAAGTGTTTTCTTGTGTGAGCCCCTGCATACTTCTCTCTCTCTCTCTCATATTCTTCTTTCTTCATGATCAGGTATTACTCCTCTTGGCAGCACCCGTAATTCTTTTCTCCCCCAAAACAACTCCACAGTTCCTACCTTCCATGATGTGGCCTTTTGTCTGCCTCTAGATGTGTAATTTGTTCTCTCAGTACTCAGATAGACTTCTTGTGTATTCAGAATCATTTGATATTTATCCATTTGTGTTCAAAATGCTAGGCAAGCTTAGGGTTTTCCTACTCCTCTACCATCTTAACTGAAGAGATCTAGCTTGATTGATCAAGAAAAAAAGAGATTCAGTACACAGATAAATTATAAACAAAAGAAGGAATATTATATTTGATACCAGAGAAATACAAGAGATTATAAAAGACTACTATTAACAATTTATTTACATGACAAAAAACAGATATCATAGAATAGATAAATTCCTAGGTATATACACATACCAAAACTGAATCATAGAGTAATCAAATTTCTAAGCAGACTAATAATGAGCAAAAAGATAGAATATTTTACCTAACATCTAAAAAAACAACAACAACAAAGGCCTGGAGCAGATGATATAATTTTTGAATTCTAAAAAAACCAAAAAACTAAAAAACTCACAAGTAAATAATTATAGAATTAACATTGCTCTTTCTCAAACTTTTCTCAAAAATTGCAGAAAAGGGGAAATCACAAAACCTATTTTTATGAGGCCAGTATTCCTCTGGCACTAAAGTTATATAAGGACATTGAAAAACAATAAAAGCAAGTACAAATATCCTTGATGAATATAACTGCAAGTATCATACTGTTTTGATCACTACAGCTATATAATAAAACTTTAAGTCCATAATTCTTATGACCCCAGCTTTGCTTTGCTTTTTCAAGCTTGTTTGGCTTTTCAGGGTCTTTTGTGGTTCCATACAAATTTTAGTATTGTTTGTTCTAACTCTGTGAAAATTGTTGTTATTTTTATATAGATTGCATTAAATGTGTAGATTTCTTTGGGTAGTATAGACATTTTAACAATATTTGTGCATGCAATCCATGAGGATGGCATATCTTGAAATTTGTGTGTGTGTGTGTCATTTTTAATTTGTTTCATCAGTGTTTTACAATTTTCAAAGGATAGTTTTTTCACATATTTAGATAAGTTTATTTATAGGTATCTTATTGTTTTTTTGTAACTGTAAATGGGATTGATTTTTTCATTTCTCTTTATGTTGTGTCATTATTGGTGTATAAAAATGAAATAACATTCTGTGTTTAATTGTTTTTTTTAATATGTATTTATTTGGAGAAGGGGCAGAAAGAGGGACAGAGGATAAAAGGGGGTTCTGAGTGGAGAAACTGACAGCAGTGAGCCTGATGTGGGGCTTGAACTCATGAACCACAAGATCATGCCATGAGATGAAGTCAGTCATTCAGCCGACTGAGCCACTCAGGGGCCCCTGTGCTTTGTGTATCCTGTGACATTGCTAAATTTGTTAACCAGTTCTAGCAGTTTTTTTGGTGGAATCTTTCTGGTTTCCTATATAGAATATCATGTGATTTGCAAAGAGTTAAAGTCGACTGCTTCCATGCCAACTTGGATGTCTTTTATTTCTTTGTGTCGTTTGATTGATGTGGCTAAGATTTCCAGTAATATGTTTAATAACAGTGGTGAAAGTGAATATCCATGTCTCTTTCCTGGTCATATAGGAAAAGCTCTCAGTTTGTCCCTATTGATGATGATATTAACTTTACTTTTGTTTTTTATATATGATTTTTATCATGTTGTGATGTGTTCCCTCTAAATCTACTGTGTTGAGATTTTCTATTATGAATGGATGTTCATAATAAATACTTTTTCTGTGTCTATTGAAATGATCATATGAATATTACCCTTTCTTTCAAAGCTGTAGTGGTCAAAGCACTATGGTACTGTCACAAATATAGACACACAGATCAATGAAGCAGAATGGAAAACCCAGAAATTAATACACAACTACATGGCTAATTAAACTTTGATAAAGCAGGAAAGAATTGCCAGTGTGAAAAAGATAGTCTCTTCAACGAATGGTGTTGGGAGAACTGGACAGCTTCATGTAAAAGAATGAAACTGGACCACATTCTTACACCAAACACAAAATAAATTCAAAATTGGTTACAGATCTGAATATGAGACCTGAAACCATTAAAATACTTGAAGAGAACATAGGCAATAGCTTTTATGACATCAGCTGGAGCAAGTTTTTTCTAGACATGTCTCCTGAGGAAAGGGAAGCAAAGCAAACAATAAACTATTGGGATATCAAAATATAAAGCTTCTGTACAGCAAAAGAAACAGTCAGCAAAACTAAGAGGCAACAGAGTGGGAGGAGATGTTTCTGAATGATATAGCCAATAAAATATATGAATAACTTATACAATTCAACATCCAGAAAAACCAAATAATCTAGTTAATAAATGGGCAGAATTCACGAATAGACATTTTTCCAAAGAAGACATACAGATGGCCAACTGATACATGAAAAGATGCTCAACATCATTCATCATCAGGGAAATTCAAATAAAAACTCCAATGAAATATCACCTCACACCTGTTAGAATAGCTAAAATCAGAGAAATAACAGGTGATTGTGAGGATGTGGACAGAAGGAAACCTTCTTGAACTATTGGTGGGAATGCAAACTTGTGCAGCCACTCTGGAAATCATTATGGGGTTTCTTCAGAAATTTAAATCACTACTACCCTAACATACAGCAACGACACTACTAAGAATTTACCCAAAAAATATAAAACTAGTAATTCAAAGGAGGTACACACATCCCAATGTTTATAGCTGTGTTATCTACAATAGTCAAATGATGCAAACAGTCCAAATGTCCGTCAACTGATGAATGAATAAATAAATGTTATTTATGTCTATACATTGGAATATTACTCAGCCATAAAAGGAATGAAATCTTGTCATTTGCAATGACAAAGGTTGAGCTAGAGAGTATTATGCTAAGTGAAATAAGTTGTGGGGAATAAGCTTAGAAATTCCCTGAGCCTACCCTGATCGGCTAACAAGGCATAAAGAATTAAAAAGTCATAGGATATTCTCACCCAAATTTGGGTAAACAAGATTAAGTAAATACGTATAAGTAAGGTGGAGCAGAAGCCCTAGTATAGATAGGGTGGGGCAAAAACTACAGTATAGGACAAAGGTATATGAGGTAAACAAGATTAGGTATTCAGGGTGGAAACGTCCCCCAACTTAGTACTATAGCAGAAAACTGCTTTCACAGGAAAGAAGGACCAAATTAGGTAAACAGGTAAATAAGGCTATAGACCGCTGTGGTGCAAAGTTGTCCAGAGCGGAGCTAATCAGCAAAAGAAAGGTGCCTTGTTGACCCTGAGGTAACATTCTCTGTCTTTCTTGCCCACTAGACCAGTTTAGGTAAACAGAGGTGGTTCCTCACATCTGCTGTAAACAACCTTCTGCCCAGGGCCAGGGTTTTGTTTTGTATTAACCCAAACCTCTAACACGGCATACTTTCAAAACCCCCTTTCCCTCATGCCCATGAGTTAATGTTCAAAGTTTCATTATATCTTTGTGCACGTCCATCATCATGTTTGTACGCCTTCTGATCCTAATAAAAATGGAGGAAGAACCCTTAATCAGGGCTCTTGTCTTCTCCCAGACATTAACCATCTCTTGTATTTTTAATCCTGCATCCTGCTTTCTTGCTGGACAAGAAAGAACTCCAGACCCAGAGTCTACAAAAATAAGTCAATCTGAGAAATAGAAATACCAGATCATTTCATTTATCTGTGCAACTTAAGAAGCAAAACTAATCATAATATGGCAACATATATGGAGAGAGGAAAACCAAGAAACAGTCTCTTAACTTTAGAGAACAAACTGATGGCTACCAAAGAGGAGTTGGTGGTTGGGGGTCTCTGTTAACTAGATGATGGAGATTAAGGAGAGCAATTGCTGTGATTAGCACAGGATGTTTAATGGAAGTGCTGACTCAGTATTGATTCAATGTTGATTGTACACCTGAAAGTAATATCACACTATATTTTAACTAACTGGAATTTGAACAAAATCATTTAAAAAATCATATAAATGCAAAAATTCTTCATATAATACTGTTTATTATTCTTATTCAACAGTTTATCATTCTTATTCTTATCCTAGCCAGAGCAATCTGGTCAGAAAAAAAATAAGAAAGGCATCTAAATCATAAAGGAAGTAAAATTTTCTGTGTTTTAGATGGCATAATCTTATACACAGAAATCCTAAAGATTCAACCAAAAAAATCTTATATCAAATAAATCAATTCAGTAAAACTGAAGGCTTCATTAAGATCCTTAAATATTAGTGAGTTGCTTTGGGCAGCATACCTCTTTAGCCATTTGGTGTCTTTTTGATTAGAGAATTTAGTTCATTTACATTTAAAGTAATTATTGATATTTATGTAATTATTGTCATTTTATGAATTACAAACAGTTTTCTGACTGTTTTTAGTTCCTCTATTTTCCTTTTTTCTTGTCTAGTTTTCCTCTCTTTTGGTTTGATGGCTTTCTCTAATGTGATGCATAGGTTTTTGTGTATCTACAATAGGAATTTTCTTTGTGGCCATAATGAGGCTCACATATAAAACCCTAATTTATGTTGATAGCAAGGTAAGTGTGAGTTCATTCTAAAACTTAACATCTTTAAAATGTTTATTTATTTTTAGACAGATACAGAGAATGAGTGGGTAGGGAAAGATTGAGAGGGAGAGAGAGAATCACAAGCAGGTTCCATAGTGTCAGCACTGAATCTATCATGGGACTTGATCCAATGAACTTGTGAGATTCCGACCTGAGCCAAACCCAAAAGGTGGATGCCCAACTGACTGAGGCACCCAGGTGTCCCTAAAACTGAACATTTTTCCTTGTCAATATTTAATTTGTTTGGCCATCATATTTTACATCTCTTTATTTTGTGTATTCCTTAGCTAATTATTGCAGTTAAAGTTATTTTTATTACTTTGCCTTTAAACTTTTAAACTAGCTTTATAAGTAATTGACCCACTACATTTATTATGTATGTAGTTTTACAAGTGAAATGTTAGTCTCATAGACTTTATTCCTACTAACTAGTACTTTTCTTTTCACTTTAAAGAAATACCTTTAACATTTCTTTTTTGGCCAGTTTGGTGGTGGTGACTTCTTTCGCTTTTATATTTCTGAAAAGAATATATATATATATATATATATATATATATATATATACGCTGAAAGTGAATATGCTGAAAGTGAAGGAATAGCTTAAAAAGTTTCATGCAAATGAAAAACCAAAAATCCTGGGTACCTATATTTATATCAGACCACATAGATTTTACTTATTTATCTTTTAGACATCACAGACATTAAACAAAGATTATAATAACAAAGATGTTCCCTACACACTGAAAAAGAGGTCAACCCAACAAAAATATTTAATATTTCTAAATTTTCTGCACCCAACATAGGAACACTTAAATATATAAGGCAAATATTAAGAAGCTTAAGGAGAAAAATACAACAAATAGCAGGGAATTTAATACCCCACTTACTTCCATTAACCAACCATCCAGACAGAAATTAAATACAAAGTGACCATAGGAAATACATTAAAGCAGATGGACTTAATAAATATACACAGAACATTCCCTCCCCAAAAAGCTTGATACATATTCTTTCCAAGTGCACATGAATCGTTCTCCAGTATAGATTATATTTGGCCAAAAAATAAGCCTCAATAGATTTAAGGTTATTGAAATATTTTTTTTCTACCAGAATGATTTGAAAATAGAAAGCAATCACAAGATGAAAGTTGAAAAACACAAATATGTGGAGATTGGAAATCATGCCACAGAACAATGAGACAACAAATAAATCACAGAAGAAATCAAACTTTACTTTGAAACAAATGAAAATAAAATAAAACATATCAAAATCTACAAAATGTAACAGAATCAATTCTTTGGGAGAAATTTATAGAGCTACAGGTTTACCTCAAGAAACATGAAAAAACTGAAATAAACAATCAAACTTTGCATCCAAAGTAACTAGAAAGAGTAGAACAAACAAAGCGTAAATGAGGAGAAGGAAGGGAATAACAAAGATCAGAGAAGTAAATAAAATAAAGAGTAAAAAAAGAAAAGTTTCAAAGAACAATGAAACCAAGAGCTGTTCTTTGGAAGGATAAACAAAATTGACAAACCTTTAGTTAGACTCACTAAGATAGAAAGAGAGAGGGTTGCAATAAGTAGAAATGAGAAGAGGACAATTTGCAACTGATAACAAAGACATACAAAATTTTATAAAATATTAGTATAAATAATTATACATCAACACATTTATCAATCTAAAAGAAATTGACATATTTTAAAAGCATGGAATCTTCCAAAGCTGAAACATGAAAAAGTAGAAAATCTGAATCTACTGATCACTAGGAAGGAGATTAAATCAGTAATAATTTTTTTTTAATGTAAACCTCAGAAAACAAATGTCTAGGACCAGCAATCTTCACTGGTGAATTCTACCAAACATTTAAAGATTAAATACTAATCCCTTTCACACTCTTCCAAAAATTGAAAAGGGAAAAATATTCCCAAACCCATCTTACATAAGACAGTATTACCTTGTTAAAACACACACACACACACACACACACACACACACACGAGGATGTCACAGGAAAAGAAGATTAGGGATTAATATCTCTGATGAATATAGGTACAAAATATCATCAACAAAATATTAGCAAACTGAATTCAACAACCCTAAAAGATTCATACACCATGACCAAGTGGCATTGATTACAGGAACGTAGGATGTTTCAACATTTGTAAATCAATCAGCATGATACACCACATTAACAAAATGAAGAATAAAATGTATATGGTTATCTTAGTAGATGACAAGAAAGAATTAAAAAACAAATTAACACACACATACACACACACACACATATATACATATATATATACATATACATATATATACATATATACATATATGTGATAAAATATATGATAACAATATATATATGTTATATATATACATATATATATATGATAAAAAACTCTTAACAAAGTGGATATACATGTAACATACCTCAATATTAGAAAGACCATATATGATAAGCCCACGTCTAACATCATACTCAACAAAAAGCTGAAAGTTTTTCCTTTAAGTTCAGGAACAAAACAAAGATGGCCAATCTTACCAGTTTTATTCAACATAGTATTAGAAGACCTAGCCAGAGTAATTAGATAAGAAAAATAAATAAAAGACATCCAAATTGGAAGGAAAGAAATAAAATTGTCACTATTTATAAATGATATAATTTTATATATAGAAAATCCTAAAGACTCTAAAAAAAACTTTTAGATATAATAAAGTTAAAGTTACCAAAATCAATGTACAAAAATTAGTTTCATTTAATTCACTAACTACAGACTGTCAAAAAGAATATTTTGAAATTTTTTCAAAAAGAAGAAAAAAAACCTAATAATGAATTTAACCAAGGAAATGAAAGACATGTGCAGTGAAAACTATGAGACAGTGGTAAAATAAATTCAAGAAAATGCAAATAAATGAAAACATATTTCATGCTCATGAATTGGAGGAATTAATGTTGTTAAAATATCCATATTACCCAAAGCAATGTATGGACTCAAATAAATCCCTATAAAATTTCCAATGGCATTTTTCACAGAATTAGAACAGATAATTCTAAAATTAGGAAACCACAAAAAATTCCTTATAGCCAAAATAATCTTGAGAAAACAGAACAACACTGAAGTCATAACAACCCTTGCTTTCAAACTATATTATAAAGTTACAGTAATCAAAAGAGTTATGGTATTGGCATAAAGTGACACATAGAACAATAGAGCAGAATAGTCCAGAAATAAAACCCTACATATATTGTCAATTGTCTAGCATAGGAGCCAAGACTACACAATGGAGAAGTGTGGGGAATAAGCCTAGAAATTTCCTGGGCTTACACCAATGGGTTAACAAGGCATAAAGAATTACAATGGGTGGGATGCTCACACCCAAGTTTGGATAAACAAGGTTAGGTAAATAAGTATAGAGAAGGGAGGGCAGAAGCCCCAGTATAGAGAGGCAAAGGCCCCAATATAGAATATAGGTATATGAAATAAACTAGATTAGGAATTCAGGGAGGAAGTGCCCCCCCCCCCACCATTTAGTACTATAGCAGAAAGCTACTTTCACAGGAAGGGAGGACCAAGTTAGGTAAACAGGTAGCCTGAGCTATAGACCACTGCACTGCACTGCTGGTGAAGCTGCCCAGGGAGAAGATGATTAACACAACAAAGGTGCCTTGTTAACCCTGAGGTCAAGTGTCCTATCTGTCTTATTCCTTAGTCTAGCTAAGATAAACAGAGGTGGTGCCACATGTCCCCTGTAAACAACCTTCTGCCCAGTTGCATGGCATCAGGATTTTGTTTTGTATTAACCCAAACCCCTAACCCTGAATATCTTCAAGATCCCCTTTCCCTCATGTCCGTGAGTTAATGTTCACAGATTCATTGTGTCTTTGTACAAGTCCATCACCATGTTTGTAAGACTTCTGCTCCTAATAAAAATGGGGCAAAGACCCTTATTTGGCGTTCTTGTCTTTTCCCGGACATTAGTCATGTCTTGCATTTTAATCCTGCGTCCCGCTCTCTTGCTAGACAAGAAAGAACTCTAGACTTAGAGTCTATGACAGGGGGAAACAGCTTGGCAGTGCAAGATGTGTAGATGTGAATTCCAGGAGAGAAAAAATGGTAGCACTGCAGAGAGGAAGGAACCCTTTCTGTACAGAGACAAAAGAGGGAGAAAGAGAGAGGGGTTGCAATTGTGTTGCATTAAGTTAGCACAAGAGGAAATCCTTTCTGGACCATGGACTGGGGAGTGAGGAGTACTGAGTGTTCCAGTTTTGTTTTGTTTTGTTTTTCAAAAGCTGTTTGGAGCTTGAACGCTGAGATTTTGGAACTGTGCAACTTTCTCTATATCAGAGCTGTGGTGTGTACTCCTGGGAGGCTGGCCCCAGAGTGCATAGTGACATGTCATAAGGAAATTTTCAAAATACAAAAATAAAGAGAGAATTCTGAAAGCATCTGGGGACAAAATGTCCTTAACCTGCAAGGTTACACATATAAGGGTGAGGGCAGACAAGTTCTGAAACTTGTCAGGTCAGAAAAGAGTAGCAGGACATATTCAATGTGCTGAACAGCTAATGTGCAGCTAATGTGCAGCCATGTGCAACTAAGAATTCCTTATCCAGCAAGGTTGTCATTCAGAATAGGAGAAACAAAGACTTTCCCAGAAAAACAAAATCTAAAGGAGTTAATGACCACTAAACCAGCTTTGCAAGAAATTTTAATGGGGACCCTCCAGTGGAGGAAAAAAACAAAAACAAAAACCCAAAGCAACAAAGATTACTAAGGAGCAGAGAATATCACCAAAACCACCAACTCTACAGGTAACACAGTGGCACTAAATTCATACCTTTCAGTAATCACTCTGAATGTAAATGGTCTAAATGCTCCAATCCAAAGACATAGGGTATCAGAATGGAAAAGATCCATCTGCACGATACCTATAAGAGACTCAATTTAGGCTTACAAACATCTGCAGATTGAAAGTGAGGGGATGGAGAAACATCTGCCATGATAGTGGGCATCAAAAGGAAGCTGGAGCATCTATACTTATATCAGACAAAGTATATTTTAAAACAAAGACTGTAGAGCCACCTGGGTGGCTCGTTTGGTTAGGTGTCCAACTCTTGATTTTGGCTTAGGTCATGGTTTGTGGCTTCTTGCACTGGCAGTGTGCAGCCTGCTTGTTATTATAACTTTCTCTCTCTTTATGTCCCTCCCCCACTCTCACTGTTTTTGTTTCTCTTAAAATAAATGAACTTAAAAAAAAAACAAAGACTGTAACGAGATAATGAGGGGCATTATATCATAATTAAGTGGTCTATTTATCAAAAAGATCTAACAACTGTAAATATTTATGCCTCAACTTGGAGAACTCAAATATACAAATCAACCAATCACAAGCATAAAGAAATTCATGGGCATAGGAGTACAAGATTTTAATGCCCCACATACAACAATGGACAGATCATCTAAGCAGAAAATCAACAAAGAAACAATGGAAAAAATGGCTTTGAATAACACACTGTACCTGATGGACTTAACTTATTTTTTAGAACATTTCATCCCAAAGCAGCAGAATAAACATTCCTTTAAAGGGAAAATAGAACATTCTCCAGAATAGATTGCATTCTAGGTCAGAAATTAGCCCTCAATATATGAAAATAGAGATCATACCATGAAAAATTTCAGATTACAAATTTATGAAACTAGAAATCAACCAGGAAAAAAAAATGGAAAGGGCTCAAATACAGTGAGGTTAAAGAACATCCTACTAAAGAATTAATGGTTTAACCAACAAAGTAAATAAGAAATAAAGATAAAATACAAAGAAGCAAAAGTAGATGAAAACACGACAGTCCAAAACCTTTGGGATGCAGCAAAAACAGTCCTGAGAAGAAATTACATTGCAACTCAATTCAGTCCTATCTCAAGAAGGCAGAAAGGCCTGAAACACAACCTAAACTTACACCTAAAGGAGCTAGAAAAGGAGCAGACAATAAAGCACAAAGCCAGCAAAAATGAAACAATAAAGATTAGACATGAAATAAATTATATATATATATATATATATATATATATATATATATATATATACAGTAGGATCAATGAAACAAAACACGGGTTTTTGAAAGAATACAAAGGTTGATAAACCCCTAGCCAGACATCTCAAAAAGAAAAGAGAGAGGACTCAAATAAATAAAATCACAAATGAAAGAGGAGAGATAAACACCACAGAAATATAAACAATTATAAGAGAAATTATATTATGAAAAATTATATGCCAACACACTGGACAACCTGGAAAAAATGGACAAATTCCTAGAAGCTCACACAAAACCAAAATTCAAACAGGAAGAAGTAGAAAATTGGAACAGTCCCATAACCAGGAAAGAAATTTAATCAGTAATAATAAATCTCCAAACAAACTAGAGTCCTGGACCAGATGGATTTCTGGGGGAATTCTACCAGACATTAAAGAAGAGTTCATGTCTATTATTTTCAAACTATTCCAAAAAATAGGCAGAGAAGGAAAACTTCCAAAATCATTCTATGAAGAGGGACTTATCTTGATTCCAAAACCCAATAAAGACACCAGACAGATATTCCTGATGTCCCTGGATTCACAAATTCCTAACAAATACTAGAAAATCAAATTCAACAGTACATCCAAAGAATTATTCACCATGATCAAGTGGGATTTATTCCTAGGCTGCAGGGCTGGTTCAATAATAGAAAATCAATCAATCAATCAATCAATCAATAATAAAAGAAAGGATAAGAACCATATGATCCTTACAACAGGTGCACACAAGGCATTTGACAAAATACAGCACTATTTCTTGATAAAAAACCTTAAGACATTTGGGGTTGGAGAAACATACCTCAGCATCATAAAAGCCATAGAATAAAGGCCCACAGCTAATATCATCTTCAATGGGGAAAAGTTGAGAGCTTTCTCTGTAATGTCAGGAGCACAAGGGATGTCCACTCACACCACTGTTGTTCAACATATTCCTGGAAGTTCTAGCCTTTGCAATCAGACAACAAAAAGAAATAAAATGTACACAAATTAGCAAAGAAGAGATAAAACATTAAATCTTCACAGATGGCATGATAATCTACATGGAAAATTTGAAACACTCCACCAAAAAAAAAAAAACTGCTAGAACTGATTGTGATTTCAGCAAAGTCACAGGGTATAAAATTAAATACAGAAATTGGTTGCATTTCCCTACACGAATAAACTGGACAGCGACAGATAGAAGAAAGAAACTGGACCACTCTCTTACACCATACACAAAAAGAAATTCAAAATGAATAAAAGATCTAAACGTGAGAGAGGAAACCGTCAAAATTCTAGAAGATAAAGCAGATAGCAACTTCTTTGACCTTGGCTGCTGCAACCTCTTACTAGCCACATTTCTGTAGGCAAGGGAAGTAAAAGCAAAATGAAATATTGTGACATCATTAAGATAAAAAGGCTTATGCGAAGTGAATAAAACAATCAATAAAATTAAGGTAACCAATGGAATGACAGAGGATATTTGCAAACGACATATCAGATAAAGGATTAGTATCCAAAATCTATCAATAACTTATCAAACTCAATACCCAAAAAACAAATAATCCAGTGAAGAAATAGGCAGAAGACTTGAATAAACACTTTTCCAAAGAAGACATCCAGATGACTAACAAACACATGAGAAGATATTCAACATCAGCTCAAATTCAAGAAAATAGAAATCAAAACTACAATGATATACCACATCATACCTGTCATAACGGCTAAAATTAACAACTCAGGAAACAACAGATGTTGGCAAGGAGGTGGAGAAAGAGGAACCCTTTGCACTGTTATTGGGAATGTCAACTGGTGCATCCACTCTGGTAAACAGCATGGAGGTTCCTCAAAAAATTAAAAATAGAACTACCCTATGACTCAGGAATTTCACTACTAGGTATTTATCCAAGGGATACAGAAATGCTGATTCGAAGGGGCACACTCACCCCATTGTTTATAGCATCACTATCAACAATAGGCGTATTGTTGAAAGAGCCCAAATGGAAAGAGCCCACTGGAAAGAGCCATCCAGTAACTGATGAATGGATAAAGTATAGTGGTATATACATACAATGGAGTACTACTTGGTGATCAAAAAGAATGAAATCTTGCCATTTGTAACAATGTGGATGGAACTAGAGTGTAATATGCTAAGCAAAGTAAGTCAGTCAGAGAAAGACATAATATCCTATGATTTCACACATAGGTGGGATTTAAGAAACAAAACAGATGAACATAGGGGAAAGGAAGGAGAAATAACGATAAAAACAAATAGGGAGACAAACCATAAAAAACTCTTAAATACAGAGAACAAACTGAGAGTTGCTGGAGGGGAGGTCGGTGGTATATATGCTAAATGCGTGATGGGCATTAGGGAGGGCACTTTTTGGGATGAGCACTGGGTGTTATATGGAAATTATGAATCACTGCATTCAACTCCTGAAACCAATACTACACTGTATATCAATTAACATGAATTTAAATAAACAAATTAAAAAATAATCAAAATGATATAAGTACTAGCAATTTTAATTTCCTTGGTAATTACAAATATTACATTTTTAATCTTGTCAATAATTGAAACTAATAATATAAATTACTTTATGATACTAGTCTAATATGCTGGTTTTATGCTCATCCAAATGACAACTTATAAACAAAACTAGCACTCTCAATTTTTCCTCTGAATGTTGACAGTTATTGCACAACAATTGAAAATTAATTGCTCCTAATAGACCCAGGGAAATGCTGTAGGTTTTTTCACAGTGGATTTGGGCATTGACATAGCCAATAATTTGAGTACATGCAATTTATTAATGGAAAGACCTTTTATATAACTTCCATATTTTATTCAAATAATGCATTGACAGGGCATCAACCAACTACAGGGTAAACTGGTATTCCCATAACCCACACCTCCAGACCCCTAAGGAAAATACTTCAAATTATTTCATAATTTTTCCCAGTACTTTCTTGATATTGTAAACAATATGCTTATCTTCTGATGGCTGACTCATAAATCCAAATATGAGACCATAATTTGTACCTTAGGCCACTGTGGATGGAATGTTGCCCCTCACTACATCACCCACTTTTTCCTCTTTCCCTCTCTCCCCATTCAACATAGTTATGTTTTATGTTTGGGGACATGCATTGATGGCATTGTTCCATCATTAGAATTTATTGGTTACATATATAATATATAATGGTACTATAAAACATGATGTTAGTTTATTTGATAATTCTCACTATCACCTAAACAAGAGATCTTAAAATCTTCTTGAGATAAATTATAGTAATATAGGAAGAATTGAACAGTTATTCATTCTAATTTTTCTCATTCCCTTATTTTGTCTTTTTGACAACCTGTCCATGATCATCCTCATCCTCCTGGACACCTATCTCCATGCATGCATGCATTTTGTACTTAGTTCTCCCTCGTGGACCTGAACTACATCTCCACCATTGTCCCCAGGATGGTGTCCAATTATCTCTTTCAAAACAAGTCTATTTCTTTCATTGGCTGAGGGGCTCAGAGCTTCTTTATCTTGACTTTAGTAGGTGCAAAAGGATTACTATTGACCACTATGGCATATGATAGCTAGGTGGCTATTTGCTTTCTTCTCCACTATCCCATTCATATCAGTAAAAGAGTCTGTGTGTTGATGCTAATGGGATCCTGGATAATGGGCTCAATCAACCGTTGTGCCCACACTGTATATGCCCTCCATTTACCTTACTGTCAATCCAGAACTGGCAACCATTTCTTCTGTGATGTACCGGACATATTGGCCTGCATGGGCCTGGCCAATGGTACTGGTCTGCATGGGCATCTCAGCCTCAGAATACAGTGTTTGGAAGCACCACACTATTGATTGTGTTTCCTTTAATTGGCATTACATGTTCCTATGGCCACATTCTCCTTGACATCTACAGCATGCACTCAGCAGAAGGGAGGAAGAAGGCCTATTTGACACACCGCACCCACTTCGCTGTGGTGACTTTCTAATATGCACCCTTTGTTTACACTTATCTATACCCAAGATCTCTCCAATCTCCAAGAGACAACAAGGTTCTTGTTGTCTTCTACACCATGCTTACCCAAATGTTCAACCCAAATGCTCAATCTACAGCCTTGAAAAAAAAAAAAAAAAAGAGGTGATAGGGACCATGGGAAGAGTAATTGAGAGGATCTGTTCTGTAAAAATGTAGAGGAAACTCTCAGTCCTGCAGTCTCATAAGAAGACCAATTTCACCTTTTTTACACCTTAAGGGCAATATTATTTCAGGATTGAAGACAAGCACTAAAATAACCTAGAAGATTAAAATAATTGAGATTTGACAAAACAATTGTATATTACTGATCACTCTTTTTGTTTTCTTTGTGGTAATTTTTTCAATAAAGATAAAGGCCATATATTTTATCCTAATTTGTGGGCAATAAGGTTTTTTTTCTAATTTTTTAAATGTTTTATTTATTTTTAAGAGACCGTCAGAATGTGAGTGGGGGAGGGGCATGGAGAGGGAGACACAGAATCTGAAGCAGGCTCCAGTCTCTGAGCTGTCAGCACAGAGCCTAATGTGGGGCTTAAACCCATAAACCTTGAGATCATGACTGGGCTGAAGCAGGATGCTTAACCTACTGCACCATCCAAGAACCCCCAATAAAGCTTTACTGATATGTAGAAATGATACTGGAAACAGTCAAATTTAATGGAATTATTCAGTATAATAGTTTTAATGCTTAGATATATCCCCAAAATGGGAAAACAAGACAAAGGACAAAAGTACAACAAATGCGATACCTTTTCTGGGTTTATTTAAATAAATGCTTTTAAATAAATGTATATTTGAATAAACAAAGAGAAGCAAAGATTTCAAATAAACTTTAACTTGATAAATGAGCAATGTCTTGTAATACGAGTAGTACATGACTCTGAATGTTGCATGATCACAACTGAGGCAATGGTTCCTGAAATTCGCTGTGATATACAAGTGCTTTGGATTATAAGTATGTTTCCGGAACACATTATGCTCACAAACCAAGATTTTACTGAATATATATATATATATATATATATATATATATATACTCTAAAATAGTGAATACTGGTTTTTCTGTTTCCCAATTTTCAGGGAAGGTGATAGATGTAGAGACTAGGCATAAAAATCTGCATGGAATTAGATGCCTTCACACCATTAGAGAGGAAATTTTATATCTTTTATGAGAGGGAGCCTGAAAACATCTAGATGAATCAAAAGAAAACAATTTTATTACAGGTCTATCCCAGGAAAAATAATTATGACTGGAGAGAGGCAAATTAAAGAATCAGAGCCATTTTATAAAAATATTGATGGGAATTACACACTATTAAGTGATGAATAATCAATCTGAGCCAATTGCAAATCATTCCTCAAAACACTCAAATTTTACATTCCCACAAGCCAAGCCATTATTACTGTTTTATACGATAATTTCTGTTATGGACATTTCATTATACATTTAGCATTGTCATAATTCTACTGAACCAGGATTGAGGGATTGATTTTAGTTAGCCTTTCTCTACCACATTTTTAAATAGATATATCTGTTTAGTCACTAGACTACAAAAGTCCTACCATTATATCCAGCTTAACTCTACTCCTGAACGCTATCAATGAATGGTCATCAGTGTTTGTTTATGGGATAATTCAGTTATAATCTTTATTTTCTGAAATCAGATGTAAATAAGGAGGCTAGAATAAACATACAAGAAGTATTACCCCAAGCATGATAGTAATAGATGACTGATGCATTTGAATGGAAATAGTTATTTTTTTCCAAAATAAAAGATCTGCACTTCAGAAGGTTTCATATAAGTTTGTATATTTTTATACTTAATCTAAGTGAGCTTTTAGAGATTTATAGACTATTAAGAACTTGATTAAGAACTTGATTTGGGAATGACAAAAGTATGACTTTTCTTCAAATATACAGTGGACAATATTCTCATCACAAGAAACTACAATAATATAGTAATACTTTTTAAAAGGAAGCATTTGCTTAAGATGAAAGATTTACCACATATCACATAACTGAATTTTCAAATTTGGAATAAAAGGAAGATATTCACTGCTTCAGTGGCCAAATTATCATTAAGCATTTAGTCTTTACTAGAAAAGTTTACAATTGAAATAAGTTGGAATTTAAAATGTGATTACCTAAGGTTCTAAACTGAAGGGAATTTATTTCTTAACAAAAATAAATTCAGTCTAAATTAAGCAGAAAATACTACATTAAAAAGACTGAGGGAGGAGCTAAGATGGCAACATAGTAGGAGAACCCTAGGCTGGCCTCATTCCTTGAACACAACTAGATATCTATCAAATCTTTCTGAATACCCAATAAATCAAGATGAGGACTGATATAACAAATTTCACACATAGAAGGAGAGAAGAGGCCAAAGAGAGAGAAGAGAAGAGAAAATAGGAAGTGCAGAGACTTAGTTTGGGGGAGAAACAGGTGTTGCGAAGGTGAGGGAGCCCTGGTCACAGAGAAAGGAAAGAGAGAGAAAGGAGCACACAGAGCAATGCACAAAGAGAACACTTTCCCAAAATCACTAGCTAGGAAAATGAGAGGGACAGATTTTCACAAGTTTTTGCAACTAGTGGTGCTTGAACACTGACGTTTTTAAGGTGTGCAGGCTTGGCTGAGATAGAGCTCTGATAGCACTGCTTTGCTGGATAAAAGGCAGGTAAGCAACCCATTGACAGACAGCAGTATCCGAAGACTGATTAGAGACACACAGTGGTGTGTGTGTGTGTGTGTGTGTGTGTGTGTGTGTGTAGATTATTCACTCTTATTGGAGCATGTAGATGACAGGTAGTGTTCATGGAGACATCTCTCTGGGGACCAAGGAGCCAGCAGGTGCCATTTCCCTCCACTGCTTCTCAGCAAAAATGGAAAGCCACCTGATCAGGGCAACTTCACCCCAACACTGGCTGCCTAGCCTGATGCTCTAAATCCTATGCTGGTGCACTCTGGCACAACTGCACTTTTTGGGTCAAACCTGCTTCAATCACAGTGCAGGAATATCTTCCCCTCTAAGAGATCTGGTGCACCATGTCTACATGTCCCCAGATCCTGGAGTTTTAAAAGTCAGCAGGCTTGGCTGAGATAGAGCCTGAGTGCACTACACTTCTCATGGAGAGAAGACAGGCAACCAACCTAGCGTAAGACAGGATGAAAACAGTGACTGACAAAATGCCTGGGACACACAAGGGAGAGGTTATTCACACTTCTTGGAGTACTTCCCTGATAGCAGCAAGCAGGGAGATCCTCCTCCAGAGACAAAGGTGCTGGCTGGAGTAATTTCCCTCTCCATCCCTGGTGTAAACAACCTGAGATAAACAGTACAAGGCTTACACTGGCTGCTTCAGCTTCCCACGCTGGGTCCCACACTCCTGTGCTCTGATGCTACTGCCCTTTCTTGTCAAATTTGCCTCAGTCACAGCATGGTGGCCCCTCCTTCACAAGACCAGAGTGTAAGATCCTGCCCACACCAAGTATACTGACCAGAGAGATCTATAAGGCTTCAATTCTAATAGAAATAGCATCAGGTCTCATTTAAAAAGCAGATCAGAGCCATGGGCTCTGTAGTAAACCTCCCAACTCTGGCCAAGGATGAAATACTACCCATTGCAGGCAGGGAGAACTTCCACAGATGACTGACCTGAGAGATAGAGCAGCAAAAACAGCAGCAGAGTGCATGAAGCATACACCAGAGAGTCCCTGAAGCATGAGGACCTAGACACTATACAACCTCTTCTTCATTAGGTCATCTCTCTAAGGGGCAGGAAACAGAACAGTCTTCCAACACAGAAATAAAGACAGAGACTTATGCAAAGTGCCAAGAGAGAGGATTTCATCCTAAATAAAATAAGATAAGGTCACAACCAGAGACTAAATGAAACAGATACAAGTAATATATCTGATGGACAATTTAAAACAATAATAAAGATAGTCACTGGACCTGAGATAAAGAATGGAAGGCTTCAGGGAGGTTCTTACAGCAGAAACAAACAAAAATGTTAAAACAAATAGTCAGAAATGAAAAATGCAATAAGTGAGATTCAAAACAGACTGGATGCAGTGCACATAAGAATCAAAGAAGCAGAGGGGCACCTGGGTGACTCAGTCAGTTAAGCATCCGGCTTTGGCTCAGATCATGATCTCGCGGTTTATGAGTTCAAGCCCTGTTTCGAGCTCTGTGCTGATGGCTCAGAGTCTGGAGCCTGCTTCAGGTTCTGTGTCTCCCCTTCTCTCTACCCCTCTCCTGCTCGTGCTCTGTCTCTCTCTGTTTCTCAATAGTAAATAAACATAAACAAATTAAAAAGGATGGAAGAAGCAGAAAAACAAATAAGTGATATAAAACATAAAATAATGGAAAATAATGAAGCAGAACAAAAGAGAGAAACAGGAATTATGGAACATGAGAATAAACTTAGGGACTTCAATGACCCACACCTACTAATATCCTTATTATAGGATTCCCAAAGAAGCTGAGGACTGAAGAGTGGGCAGAAAACTTATTTGAGAAAATAATTGCTGAAAACGTCCCTAAAATGAGAAAGGAAATAAACATCCAGATCCAAGAGACACAGAGAACTCCCATCAAGAGCAAAAAAATGGAGGCCAATGTCGAGACATGTTGTAATTGAATTTGCAAAATACAGTGATAAAGAAACAATCGTAAAAGCAGCAATACAAAACAATTCCCCAACTTACAAGGGAAGACGTATATGGTTAGTTGCAGATGTCTCCACAGGAACTTGGCAAAACAGATGGAATTGACACAATATATTCAACATGTTGAATAGGAAATATCTGCAGCCAAGAATACACTATCTAGCAAGTCTATCATTCAGAATAGATGGAGTTATAGTTTTCCCGACAAACCAACCTAAAGTGGTTCATGATCACTAAACCACTCCTGCAGGAAATATTAAAAGGCTTGTAGTGCACAGGAGAGACTAACTGTGAGAGAGTAGAAAAAAATAAAACAAAATAAAACAAACAGAGAAAATCTACAGAAAAAAAAAAACAAGTAATAAAATGGCACTTAACTCATATATATAATCACTCTGAATGTACATGGGCTAAGTATTCCAATCAAAAGACAGAGTTTCAGAATGGACTTAAAATAAGATCCACCTTACACTGCCAAAAAAGTCTCATTTTAGACCTAATGACATCTGCAGATTGAAAGTGAAGGGATGAAGAAATGTGTATCATGCAAATGGATATCAAAAGAAAGCTGGAGTAGCCATACCTATATCAGACAAACTAGATTTTTAACCAAAGAAAGTAACAAAAGATGAAGAAGGAGTTATATCATAATAAAGGGGAATATTCAACAAGATCTAACAACTGTAAATATTTATAACCTCAACATGAACACCCAAATATATAAAACTATTAATAACAAACATAAAGAAACCTATTGATAATAATAATAGGGGACTTTTATACCCCACTTACATCAATGGACAGATCATATAAGCAGCAAATCAACAAGGAAATAATGACTTTTAATGACATGCAGTACAAGATGGACTTTACATATATATTAAGAACATTACATCTTGAAGCAGCAGAATATGCATTCTTTTCAAGTGCACATGAGACAGTCTCCATAGTAGATCACATACTAGGTCACAAAACATAATTCAACAATTACCAAAAGATTAGGATCATATCATGCATAATTTCTGACCATAACACTATGACACTTGAAGTCAATCATGAGAAAAAAATTTGGAAAGACAACTAACACATGGAGGTTAAACAATATGCTATTAAACAATGAGTGGATCAACTAGGAAATCAAGAAGAAATTTTTTAAAAATGCATGGAAAAAAATAAAAATGAAAACACACTGCCAAAAACCTTTGGGATGCAACAAAAGTGATATATAAGAATATATATCAAAAAGTAAAAAATACCAGAATAAATAAAATCACAAATTGGAGAGGAGAAATAACAACCAAAATCACAGAAATAAATATGATTATGAGAGAATATTATAATAAACCAGATGCCAAAAAATTGAACAACTTGGAATAAATGGATACATTCCAAGAAACATAAACTAACAAAACTGAAACAGGAATAAATAGAAAACTTGAACAGACAAATAACCAGTAAAGAAATTGAATCAGTAACCAAAAATCTCCCAACAAACAAAAATCCAGGGCTTTACAGGAGAAGTCTACCAAACATTTAAAGAAGAGTTAATACCCATTCTTTTGAAATAATTTCAAAAAACTAGAAATAGAAAGAAAACTTCCAAACTCGTTCTATGGGGCCAGCATTACTTTGATTACAAAACCAGACAGAAATACTGCTAAAAAAAAGAGAATTACCGGCCAATTAAACTGATGAATAGGGATGCAAAAGTTCTCAATAAAATACAAGAAAATTAAATTCAGCAGTACATTATAAGAATCATTCACCACAATCAAGTGGGATTTATTCATGGTCTTTAAGGGTGGCTTAATATTCATAAATCAAAAAATGTGATATACCACATTAATAAAAGAGATGGTAAGAACCATATGATCCTTTCAATAGGTACAGGAAAAAAAAAAAACATGTGACAAAGTACAGCATCCATTCTTGATATAAACTCTCAACAAAATAGGTGTAGCAGGAACATACCTCAATATAATAAATGCCCTATATGAGAAATCCACAGATGACATCATTCTCAATGTTAAAAACTGAGAGATTTTCTTCTACAGAGAGGAACAAAACAGAGGTGTCCACTCCCAGAACTCTTATTTAACAAAGTACCAGAGTTCCTAGCCTATAAATCAGACAACATAAAGAAATAAAAGACAACCAAATCAGCAAGGAAGAAATCAAGTTTTTCATTATTTGCAGATGACATAATTTTATATTAAAAAACCCAGAAGACTCCTCTCAAAACAATTGCTAGAACTGATACACAGATTCAGTAAAGTCACAGGATACAAAATCGAAGTACAGAAATCTGTAGCATTTCACTTAAATAATGAAGCAGCAGAAAGGGATCCTATTTACAATTGCATCAACACTATAAGATACCTAGGAATAAACCTAACCAAAGAGGTAAAATACCTGTATTCTGAAAACTATAAAACACTGATGAAAGAAACTGAGAATTAGCCTGTTTTTAGTAGAATCTAGACTAAAAACACTTGCAGAGATGTGCAATTTTATGTAGCATATTGAGGATAGAGGGATTGACCCAAATTGATTGGAAATCCAGTGGAGAGTTTTCACAACTAGATGGTATTAAAATCTTTAATATGAGATTCCTTACAAAATTTCCAAGAAACCCAACTCAAAGCTTCTTTGGTAACTTTACATTCTTTCTATTACTTTGCAAATGATCAGATCAAAGGTGACCAAACTTATTTACAAATCAGAAAGATATTTATTTGGGATTGATTTTGACCAAAGGAAAAGTGGTCTAGAAAAAAAATACATGTGCTTCAGGGTAAAACTGCATTTTCTAGCTTCTAAAGGTCACCCCACAAGATCTACCACTGCATTATCACACAGTCTTAAATAATTCACTTAAAATCTGTAGGAATCAGCTTTTCATCACTATAATAATGATAGTTTTAAAATTCTATTTCTTCTATAAATATATAAAGTGATAATGTGAGGCTTTTTTCAGTTTTTGTTTTCAACTGAATAAAATCATAAAGAAAAGATATTTATGCAAGTAAAATAATGGATATTGAATTTCTGTGATGGTAATTTGCACATTACTTTGATATTGGACAATAATTGGAAAATTTTCCTTATCATGATGTAGGGACAACTATATATCTTAAATATATATTTTACAGCTCAGTTTACAGAGGAAATAATATATTGGTCTTTTTTTGAATAATCAAAATCACCTAGGGACATTGGTAAAGGAACAAGCATGAATTTCAGTTCACTCAGAGGATCTGGAAATGATGTCTGTATTTTTCTAAACCATTTATTAGAGTTGGATATTGGCAGGGAACAAGTGGCAATGAGGTATCCACAGAATAAGAGGAAACAGAAGATGTTAAAATAAGCAAAATTTAAATACTAAAGCAATTTATTTGTGCATAAGGACTTCTCATATACATTCTTGACCCTCTTTTATCTATAGTGAATTTCTATTTTAATAGTGCTCATCTTATCTGTGTATTTATTTATTTATTTATTTATTTAAGTTTTGAGCAGTTAAAAGGGATATCCAGTAACTTTAGAATTACATTTTGAAGGATAAGACAGTGTTTCTCTATTTAAATCCACTTTTAACATATAAATATCAATATCTATTCATTTAGAACCTAAGTTACTAGCAGGGGAACCAGGGAAAGTCATTTCAAATCTGAATCTTGATTTATCATCAAGATTAACATCATAAAATGTCGAGGTTACTTTAACATCAAGAATCATTGGTCAGGATAAAATACACTTTAATTTAATCCTGGCACAGATCTTGTCACAAGTCAGGTTTCATCCAGTGGAGATAGCCAGTGAAAGTTGATAGTGCCTCATTACTTTGCCATGTATGGACATTGTTCAGGTTCAAGACTTTTTTCTCCAACTTAGTAAGAAATCACCTGATTAATTAATTAATTAGTTTATTTGTCAGTGTATATTTAATGTAATTAAAACATCAAGATAAGTGAATATCTTTTTGTAAATGGTCTCTAAATAGATTACTCATTGTTATTTCACTGAACAAAAGCAAAATGAAAGGTAAAACATCTATTGTTAGTTTATTTTGACAAAGAGAGAGAGAGAGAGAGAGAGAGAGAGAATCCCAAACAGACTCCATGTTCATCATGGAGCTTGATGCAGGGCTCGATTCCAGAACCTTGGGATCATGACCTGAGCCAACATCAAGAGTTGGACACTCGGGACGCCTGGGTGGCTCAGTCAGTTAAGCGGCTGACTTGGGCTCAGGTCATGATCTCGTGGTCTGTGAGTTCGAGCCCCGCGTCGGGCTCTGTGCTGACAGCTCAGAGCCTGGAGCCTGTTTCAGATTCTGTGTCTCCCTCTCTCTCTTCCCCTCCCCTGTTACTCCTCTGTCTCTCCCTGTCTCAAAAATAAATAAAATGTTAAAAAAAAAATTTAAAAAAAAAAGAGTTGGACACTCAACCAAACCACCCACTGGGCACTTCTCTAATTTATTTTTACAAACAAAAAAGAACTTATTATTTTAGACCTTGAAACAGACATTCAATTTCTGCAATTGCTTCCATTTCAGATGCAATGCTTATTTAAATGATATCACATATAGGTTATTAGCACAAAAACAGGAAAATATAGATAATCAAAAAGATGCTGCATTGAAAGTCATGTGGCATGGCATCAAAGCACAAATATGACTTACATTTTATTATTTCATGCTGCGTTTTTTCCTCATGTTTAAACTGTTATAATATTAACTACCTAACGGAATATTTATTATGTAAGCCCTATATAAAATACAAATGATAAGAGTACTAGCAATGTTAATTCAATGGTTAATTGCAAATAATACATTATCAATTTTGTCAGTAATTGAAATTCTGAAATTAAATTATTTCCTATATCTGCCTGGTAGGCTGGTCTCATACTTATCCAAACACCAATTTAAGAAAAGAGTTTTTCACTTGCAATTTGCCAATAGCCACCCAAAATTTGAAAATCAATTGCTCCATATAGACCCAGGACCCTGCTGTATTTTTTTTTTTACAACGGATTTGGAGATTTACATAGGGAGAAATTTGAGTATATGTAAATTATTAACTGTACAATAATGTGTATATTACTTTAATATTTCATTTATATAATGCATAGGCATGGCATCAAAAAACAACAGGGGAAAATGATGGTTCCATAATTCATTCTTCCTGACACTCAAGACAAATACTCAAATTTTTGAGTTTGTCTGAATACTTTCTTTATATTGTAAACAGTATACTTATCTCCTAATGCTTGATTCCTCAATCCCAAATCAGTGTATGATTTGTAAATCAGGCTAAGGTGGATGGAATGATGACCCTTTCTACATTGTCACCTTCATCCTTTTATTCTCTTTTCATTCTCTCAACACAGTTACATCCTACTTTTGGTTTGGGGGCATGAATTGATGGCATTGTTTCATCTTTTGGAATTTATTTGTTTTATGTGAAAAAAAACCAGCATTATTGTAAATCTTGATGCTATTTTACTGGTTATTACTGAAAATATGACCCTAATTATATTATTATTAATTCTCAAGAAATTTAGAATTATATCTTTTTTTCCAGTTTTATTTTAATTAAAGTTAGTTAACATGCATTGTTATATTAATTTCAGGTGTACAATACAGTGATTCAACAATTCCATTTATTACACAGTGCTCATCAAGACAAATGCACTCCTTAATCCCCATCACCTATGTACCCAAACTCCCACTCCTTCCCCTCTGGTAACCATCTATTTGTTCTCTATAATTTAGTCCTTTACTTGATTTATCTCCCTCTCTCTCTTTTGACCACCCCCCTTGCTTGTACATTTTGTTTCTTAAATTCCACACATGAGTGAAATGATAGATTTGTTGTTCTCTGACTTATTTATTTCATTAAGCATTACACTTTATAGCTCCATCCATGTCATTGCAAATGGCAAGATTTCATTCCCTTTTATGGCTGAATAACATTCCATTATATGGATACATAGATATAGATAGATGATAGAGAGATAGATAGATAGATGATATAGATATCCCACACTTCTTATTTATCCATTTATCAATTGTAGATAAAGCTGCCATAAATATAGAGGCGCATGGATCCCATTGAATTAGTGTTTGTGTATTTTGGAGGAAAATACATAGAGGCGTGATCACTGGATCACAGGGTAATTTTATTTTTAGCTTTTTGATGAGCCTCCATACTTTTATGCACAGTTGCTGTACCTGTTTGCATTCCCACCAACAGTCTAAAATGATTCCTTTTTTCAACATCTTCAAAAACACTTGTTGAATTTTGTGTCTTTGATTTTAGTCATTCCAAATATTTGAAGTGATATCTCATTGTAGTTTTGATTTACATTTCACAAATGACAAATTGATAGTGAACATTTATTTGTATGTCTATTAGCCATCTGCATGTACTCTTTGGGGAAATGTTCAAGTCTTCTGCCCATTTTTACAATGGTTATCGGGGGGGTGTGAGTTGTTGAACTTCTTTATATATTTTGGATACTAACACTTTATGAAATATATCATTTGCAAACATCTCCTATCCCTAGTTTGCTTTGAATTTCATTGAACTTTTCTGTTGATGTTCAGAAGCTTTTTATTTTGATGTAGTCCCAATAGTTTATTTTGGTTTTGTTTTCTTTGCCTCAGTGGACATATCCAGAAAAATATGGCTATAGCCAACCAATGTCAAAGAAGTTATTACCTGTGTACTCTTCTACAATTTTTATGGTTTCAGGTCTCAGAGTTAGGTCTTTCATCCATTTGAATAAATTTTTGTGTATGGTGTAAGAAAGACGTCCAGTTTCATTCTTTTACATGTTGTAGTACAGGTTTCACACCATTATTTGTTGAGAAGACTGTATTTTTTCCATTTGATATTCTTTACTACTCTGTTAAAGATTAGTTGATGATATAGTATGGGTTCATTGCTGGAGTTTCTGAACTCTTCCATTGATCTATATGTCTATTTTCATGTGAGCACCATACTATCTTGAGACTACAGCTTTGTAATGTAACTTGAAGTCTGGAATTATGATGCCTCCAGCTTTACTTTTCTTTTTTAAGATTGTTTTGGCTATTTAACATCTTTATAGTTCCATACAAGTTTTATGTTGTTATTCTAGCCTTGTGAAAAATTTTGTTGGTATTTAGACAAAGATTGAATTAAAAATGCAGACTGATTTGGGTAGTACATACATTTTAATAATGTTTGTTCTTCCAATCTATGAACATGGAATGTTTTTCCATTTCTTTGTATCCTTTTCAATTTCTTTCATAAGTGTTCTATACTTTTCAGGATACAAATCTTTTACCTCTCTGGTTAAATTTATTTCTAGGTAAATCATTATTTTTGGTTCAGTTGTAAATGAGATAGATTCCTTGATTTTTGTCTCTACTGTTTCGTTATTGATGTATATAAATACAACAGATTTCTGCACTTTGATTTTACATCCTGTGACTTTGCTGAATTCATGCATTAGTTCTAGAAAATTTTCGGTGGAGTCTTTTGGGCTTTCTACATAAAGTATCATGTCCTCTACAAATAGTGCAAGTTTGATTTCCTCCTGATTTGGGTGCCCTTTATTTCTTTTTGTTTTCTGATTGCTGAGGCTAAGATTCCAGTACTTTGTCAAACCGTAATGGTAAAAGTTGACACCCTTGTCCTGACCAAAGGGAAAAGGCTATCAGTTAATCAGATATTAGCTGTGGGTCTTTTGTATATGGCCTTATGATGTTGAAGTATGTTCCATAATGACTACTTCATTGAAAGTTTTTATCAAGAATGAATACTGTATTTTTTCAAATACATTTTCTGCATCTATTTGACAGTATCATATGGTTCTTATCTTTTCTTTTATTAATGCGTTGTCACATGTTGATTGATTTACAAATATTGAACCAGCCCTGCAGTCCAGGAATAAATCCCACTTGATTGTTGTGAATAATTATTTTCCTGTACTGTTTGTTTTGCCAGTAACTTGTTGAGAATTTGTGCATCCAGGTTCATCAGGGATATTGGCCTTATTCTCCTTTTAACTGTGGTCTTTGTTTGGTTTTGGAATCAAGGTAATTCTGGCTTCATAGAATGCGTTTGGAAGTTTTATTTCCATTTTTATTTTTTGGAACAGATTGAGAAGAATAGGTATTACTCTTCTTTAAATGTCTGGCAGAATTCTCCTAGAAAGTCATCTGGCCCAGGACTCTTGTTTGTGGGTAGATTTTTGATTACTGATTCAATTCCTTTGCTGGTTATAGGTCTGGTCAAATTTTCTATTTATCCCTGTGTCAGTTTTGGTAGTTTGTGGGTTTCTAGGAATTTGTCTATTTCTTTCAGATTGCCCAGTTTGTTGGCATATAGGTTTTCATAGTATTATTTTATAATTGTTTGCATTTCTGTGGTGTTGGCTGTGATCTCTCCTCTTTCATTCATGATTTTATCTATTTGGATCCTTTCTTTTCTCTTTTTGATAAATCTGGCTAGGGTTTTATCAATTTTGTTTATTATTTTTTTAGGTTTTTAAAATTTAAATTTTAGTTACTTAACTTACAGTGCAATATTGATTCAGGAGTAGAATTCAATGATTCTTCTCTTGCATACAGAACCCAGTGCTCATCACAAGTGCCCTACTTAGCCTACATCAGCCATCTAGCCCATTTCCCACCAACCTCCCTCCATCAACCCATAGTTTCTTCTCTATCATTAAGAGTCTCTTGTGGTTTGTTTCCCTCTTTTCTCCCCCTTCCCATATGTTCATCTGTATTGTTTCTTAAATTCTACCTATGAGTATAATAATATGGTATTTGTCTTTCTCTGACTTATTTCACTTAGCATAATACATTCTAGTCCCATCAATGTCATTACAAATGGCAGGATTTCATTCTTTTGATGGCTGATTAATATCCCATAGTATATATACAATACATATTTATCTATTCAAAGGTTGATGGACACTTGGGCTGTCTTCATATCTTTGCTATTGTTGATAATGTTGCTATAAATATAGGGTACATGTATCCATCTGAATCTGCATTTTTGTTTTATTTGCTTAAATACCTAATACAGCAATTACTGGATCATATGGTAGTTCTATATTTAGTTTCTTGAGGAACCTCCATACAGTTCTCCAAATTGGGTGCACTAGTTTGCATTATCACGAATAGTGCAAGAGGGTTCCTCTTTCTACACATCCATTCCAAATGCTTGGTTTCTTGTGTTGTTAATTTTAATGATTTTGACAGGTGTGAGGTGACATCTCACCGTGGGTTTGATTTGTATTTTCTTGATGATGAGTGACTTTGAACATCTTTCATGTGTCTGTTAGACATCTGGATGTCTTCTTTGGAAAAGGGCATATTCATGTCTTCTCCCCATTTTTTCATTGGATTATTATTTTTGGGGGGGCGGTGTTGAGTGTGATATATTGTTTCTAGATTTTTAATACTAACCCTGTATCAGATATGTCATTTGCAAATATCTTCTCCCATTATATAGGCTGCCTATTAGTTTTGTTGATTGTTTCCATCATTGTGCAGAGGCTTTTTATTTTGATGAAGTCCCAATAGATCATGTTCACTTTTGTTCCCCTTGCCTTTCACGACATGTCTAGGAAGTTGCTGCTACACCCAAGATCAAAATGATGACTGCCTTTGTTGTCCTCTAGGATTTTGATGGTTTCCTGTCCCACATTTAGGTCTATCATGCATTTTGAATTTATTTCTGTGTATAGTGTAAGAAAGTGGTCCAGATTCATTCTACATGTTGCTGTCAAATTTTCCCAACACAATTTGTTGAAGAGACTGTCTTTTTACATTTGATATTCTTTCTTGATTTGTGTAAGATGAGTTGACCATATAGCTGTGGGTTCATTTCTGGATTTTCTATTCTTTTTTTTAATTTTTTTTTCAACGTTTTTTATTTTTGGGACAGAGAGAGACAGAGCATGAACGGGGGAGGGGCAGAGAGAGAGGGAGACACAGAATCGGAAACAGGCTCCAGGCTCCGAGCCATCAGCCCAGAGGGGGCTCGAACTCACGGACCGCGAGATCGTGACCTGGCTGAAGTCGGACGCTCAACCGACTGCGCCACCCAGGCGCCCCTCTGGATTTTCTATTCTATTCCATTGACCTATGTGTCTGTTTCTGTGCTAGTATCATACTGTCTTAATGTCCACAGCTTGGTAATATAGCTTAAAATATGGAATCATTATGCCTCCAGTTTTGTTTTTTTTCATTTTCAGGATTGCTTTGGATATTCAGGATGTTTTTTGAGTTCCATACAATTTTGGTATTGTTTGTTTTAGCTCTGTGAAAAATGTTGGTGGTATTTTGATAGGTATTGCATTCAATATGTATATTGCTTTGGGTAGTATAGATATTTTAACAATATTTGTTCTTCCAATCCAAAAACATGGAATGCTTTTCCATTTCTTTGTGTCCTCTTCATTTTCTTTTGTAATTATTCTATAGTTTTCAGAGTATAGATCTTTTACCTCTTTATTAGTTTATTCCTATGTACTTTTTTTTCTTGGGTGAATTTGCACATGGATCTGTTCCAGATTTGTGCGTGTTGATTTTATATCTTGTGACTTTGTTAAATTCATGTATCATTTCTAGAAATTTTCTGTGTGTGTTTCTTTGGCGGGGGGGGTGGTCCTACATAGGGTGTCATGTCATCTACAGTTTTTTTAATTTTTTTTAAAATTCTTTCAAAGAACCAGCTCTTCATTTTGTTGATGTCCTACTGTTTTTTTTTTGTTCATTTGTTTGTTTCTATATCATTTATATCTACTCTAATCTTTAATCTAATGTCTTATTTTGCTGACTTTAGTCTTTACTTGCTTTTCCTTTTATAGTTCCTTTAGATGTAAGGTTAGATTTTGTGTTATGTACCTTTCCTGTATCTTGAGATAGGCCTGATTGCAGTATACTTTTCTCTTATGCCTGCCTTTGTTTCATCCTAAAGATTTTGGCTGTAATGTTTTCATTTTCATTTGCTTCAATGTAGTTTTAATTTTTTCCTTAACTTACTGGTTAAACAATTATTTCTTTAGTAGGATGTTATTTAAATTCCATGTATTGCAGGGATTTCCAATTTTTTTTTTTTCTGGTTGACTTCCAAGTTTCACAGTGTTGTGATCCCAAAATATGCATGGTATGACCTTGCTAGTTTTACACCTGTTGAGGGCTGATTTGTGACCCAGTATGTGATTTATTCTGTAGAATGTGCCTTATGCAGTAGAAAAGAAACTGTATCCCACTGCTTTAGGCAGGAATGCTCTGAATCTCTCTTAAGTCCATCCAGTCCAATGTGTCATTCAAAGCCATTGTTTCCTCATTGCTTTTCTGCTTAGAAGATCTCTCCATTGTTGTAAGTAAAGTATTAAAGTCCCCCAATATTATGGTATTATTATCAATAAGTTTACTTATGTTTGTTATTAGTTGATTTATATATTTGTGTTCCTCAAAGTTATGGCCATAAATATTTATAATTGTTAGCTGTTCTTGATGGATAACCCCCTTAATTATGATGAAATGCCATTCTTCATATCTTGTTACAGTCTTGGTTTTAAAATATAGTTTTTCTGATATAAGTATGGTTACTTCATCTTTCTTTTGATGTTCCTAGCATGATAGATGGTTCTTCATCCTTTAATTTTCAATCTGTATGTATCGTTGGGTCTAAAATTGGTCTCTTGTAGGCAGAGTATATATATATTTTTTTCCATTCTGATACCCTATGTCTTTTGATTGGAGCATTTGATCCATTTACATTAAGCAATTATCAAAAGATATGAATTTAGTGTTATTGTGTTAACTGTAGAGTTGGTGGTTTTGGTGATGTTTTCTGTTCACTTGTAATCTTTGTTGCTTTGGCCTTTTTTTTTTTCTCCACTACTCACAGGGTCCCAATAAAAATTCTTGCAAAACTGGCTTAGTGTTCACAGACTGGTTTTTTTATGAGAAAGCCTTTATTTCACTTTTTATTTTTAAAGACAGCCTTGCTGTATAAAGGATTCTTGGCTTCATATTTTCCTATCCATCACATTGAATATTTCCTGCCACTCCCTTCTGGCCTGCCAAGTTTCAGTAGACAGATCGGCTACTCAACTTATGTGTCTAACCTTGTGGGTTAAGGACATTTTGTCACTAGTTTCTTTCAGAATTCTCTTTATCTTTGTATTTTGCAAGTTTTACTGTGATATGCCTTGGTGTTGACCTTTTTTTTCTTTTTTGTAGATTTTGAGGGGGTTCTCTGTGTCTCTTGGACTTAAATGCCTGTTTTCTTTCCTAGATTAGGGGAGTTCTCAGCTATAATTTTTTCAAATAAATCTTCTGTCTTTTTTACTGCTATTCTTCTCTTGGGACTCCAATGACAGAGATATTGTTTTGGGTTTTGGAGTCACTGAGTTCCCTCAGTCTCCCTTCATGAACCATCACCTTTATTTCCCTCTGCTTTCTACTTCATTATTTTCCACAATATTATCTTCTATACCACTTATTTATACCTCTGGATAATTATTGAAAACTCAAGCACAACTGTAGTGAGGTGAGAACATTTGGAACACCCAAGAAATTGATATGGGGACTGGTAACAGGATCTGCATTATTGGAGTTGAAACAGCATGAAAGGTTCAAGACTTATTTTAAGAAACATGAATAAGCACACATAGTTAAAGTTCCTAACACTCCCCACTGCAAGCAAGGAGAAATTTGTAGGGGACTGGCCGGTGGTAAAGAGTAGCCAAAACACAACAGAAAAGTGCACACAATATACACCAGTAACACTTCCTGAAGTTCTAGGTCCTGGGCAGTATATGATCCCTTTTTAATATAGCATTACTCTCAGATTCAGGAAACATAACAAGCTTTCAATGCTTGCAGAAGACAGATGCTTAGTAAAAATCACAATATGGAGGAATTCTCCCCAAAAGAAAGGTCAAGAAGAAATCACAGCCAGGGACTTACTCAAACCTGATATGTTATATATCTGAACAAGAATTTACAATAATTATAAGGCTACTAACTGGACTTGGTAAAAAGCATAGAAAATAACATAGAAACCCTTGCTACAGAGATAAAAGACAGAAATACTGGTCAATATGAAATAAAAAGTGCTGTAACTGAGATGCAAAGCTGTGTATAGTCACAACAAGAATTAAAGAAGCATAGAAGAGAGTAGTTGACAGAGAACATAAAGTTATGGAAAATAATTAAGCTGGAAAGAAGAAGGAAATACATTCAAATAGTTTTTTTAAAAGTAATTTGAGGGGCGCCTGGGTGGCTCAGTCAGTTGAGCATCCGACTTCGGCTCAGGTCATGATCTCGTGGTCCGTGAGTTCAAGCCCCACGTCAGGCTCTGTGCGGACTGCTCAGAGCCTGGAGCCTGTTTCAGATTCTGTGTCTCCCTCTCTCTGTGACCCTCCCCCGTTCATGCTCTGTCTCTCTCTGTCTCAAAAATAAATAAACGTTAAAAATTTTTTTTAAGTAATTTGAATTGACATAATTTGTCTTTCATAAATAAATTAAACTTAAGGAAAACAGTATGATACTGGCCAAAAATAAACACAGAGATTGTTGGAGTAGAATAGATAACCCAGAAGTGAACCAACAATTATATGGTTAATTAATGTTTGACAAAACTGGAAAGAATATTCAAGGGGATAAAGACAGTCTCTTCAACAAATATGCTTGGAAACCTGGACAGCAGCATGCAAATAAATGAATCTGGAAAGCTTTCTTACACCGTACACAAAATCAACTCAAAATGGATTAAAGAGCTAAATATAGGACATGAAATCCTAGAAATCCTAGATAACACAAGCAGTAACCTCTTTGATATTGGTCATCTCAACTTCTTTATAGATATGTCTCCTGAGGCAAGAGAAACTAAAGCAAAAATAAAATATTCAGACTTCATAAAAATTAAAACTTTCTGCATAGGGAAGGAAACAACAAAATTGAAAATAACCTATGGAAGGGGAGAAGATGTTTGCAAATGATATATCTGATAAATGATTAATATAAAATACATAAATATCTAATGACATTCAACATCCAAAATGAATAATCCAATTTAAAAATGTACAGAATACATGAATAAACATTTTTTCTCAAAGAAGACATACAAATGCCCAGCAGACAAATGAAAAGATGCTCAACCTAACTGATCATTAGGAATATGCAAATCAAAACTGCTATGAAATATTACCTCACAGCCATCAGAATGGCTACAATCAAGGACACAATAGGGTGGCTCAGTCAGTTAAGTGTCCAACTTCCAGTTCAGGTCATGATCTCATAGCTGGTGAGTTCAAGCGCCACGTTGGGCTCTGTGCCTACAGCTCAGAACCTGGAGCCTGCTCCAGATTCTGTGTCTCCCTAGCTCTCTGCCCCTCCCCCACTTGCTCTCTCTCTTTCTCCCCAAAATAAATAAACATTTAAAAAAGGCTAGTCCTTAAAAGAACACAATAAATAAGTGTTGGCAGGGATGTGAATAAAGAGGAACACTGTCTCTCTGTTGGTGGGAATGCAAGCTTGTGCAGCAACTCTGGAAAACCATGTGGAGATTCCTTCAAAAAGATAAAAATAGAACTAACCTAGATCCAACATTTGCACTAGGAGATATTTACCCAATGAATACAAAAATACAAATTCAAAAGAGTACGTGCACACTGATATTTAAAGCAATTTATATATGATGGCCAAATTATGGAGCAGACCAAGTGTTCATCAGCTGATGAATATATAAAGAAGGTGTGGTACATATATACAATGAAATATTACTCAGCCAAATTTGCCACAACATGGAGACAGCTAGAGAGTACCGTGCTAAGCAAAATAGTCAGTAAAAGACAAATAACATATGATTTCACTCATGTGTGGAATTGAAGAAACAAAACAAAGAAGCAAAGGAGTAAAAAAGCACAGGAGAAACAGACTCAATTACAGAGAACAAACTCAGTGTTACCAGAATGGTGGTGGGTAGGGGGTTGGGATAAATAGGCCATAGAATTAAGGAGTTCACTTACTGTGATAAACACTGGGTGTTGTTCATAAATGTTGAATCATTATATTGTAAACCTGAAACAAAACTCACTATTCACTAACTCGTATTTAAATTAAAACTTTAAAAAGAGTACACTTCTCTTGAGGCGCAACAGGAAATATACAGAATTGTTGAATCATAATTTTGTATACCTGCAACTAATACACCAGCATCTAAATATAAAGGATTGCAATGTAAATAAAGTATGTAAAAGGTCATGAATAGTAAGAAAATTTGAAATGGAAGATTAGCTGAAATATATTATTTTCAAAGAATAATTTACTTAGAGTTAATACAAATTTTAGTTAATGAAGTTAACACAAAATTCAAGTTCACAGCTTGATGAATTTTATATATGTGTATGCCTGTGTAACTAAAATGAAGATCAAGATTTAGAATATTTATAATAAACTTAGATTCTCCTTTTTGCTTCCTTTGAATTAATACCTCCAAAAAGGCAACCACTATTCTAACATATCATTGTTGAATCTGCATTTTTCTTTTGCTGAACACCATGTTTTGGAGATTCACTCACATTGTTGTGCCTGTCCTTTATTGAAACTTCCTGTTCAATATTATGTTGTATTTCATTATATACTATACTACATTTATCACTTCTTTTCTTGATGGCCATTTGATTTACTTCCTGTTTGGAGCTATTGTGAATTAAACTGCTTGTTAACATTTCTGTACTTGTTACCTAAGGGACTCATCTTCCATTTCTTTTTGGTAAATAAAACACAGTGGAATTATTGGTTCATGAGTTGTAATTTGATGGGTGGTACTAAATTATGGCAAACCTACCCAGAATTTTTATGCCTGCTTATACTCTATTGTGGTGTTTAGTTGAGAGTTGAGAATGCCAGTTGTTCAACATTCTTGCCAACATTGATATTAGCAGACATTTTAATTTTAGCCACTGCAATGTGTTTCCATTGTAGTTTTAATGTATCTTTATTAGAAAGTGTGATCTGTACCACGATTTTAATGTTTATTAGACATTGGATATTGTATAATCAAGTGTTTGGCAATAATTTTTAGGGTGAGAAGGCAGAGATCATTCTTTCTTTATTGATTTGTTAGGAATTATTTGCATATTTTGGATACCATTTTCCCAAAACACGTAATGCAAACATCTACCTGTGTGCAGATAGTATTTTCCTTTTTGCTGGTAAGCCAAAATTTTTCTCTCTTATAAAGACAAATTTCTCAATCCTTTATTTCATAGCTTTACTTTTGGTCTTCCTTAAGAAATATTTGCCTATACAAATGCATGAAGATATTATGCCATGTTAGCTTTATATTTCCTTTAAAATTAGTTTTGCACATGTTGTGTAAAATCATTGCAATTGATCTAGAACTATTTATTGATAAAACTTCCAGTGGTGAAATTTTATAAATCAGGTATCTGTGTGGGAAAATTAATGGACTGGTGATTTTTTTCTCTTTGTCTATTTTTCTGTTTTTGCAAAAATAACACATTGTGCTGATTTTTGTAACCTTAAAACAGGTTTTGATAATAATCTGTGTTTTTTCTCTTTTTGTCTTCATTTTTTTTCCTGATTATGTTTGGTATTTTGCATTATTCTATAAATTTCATTTAGTTTCCCTGTATTAATTGAGAAATGCTTGACATATAACATTGTGTAAATTTAAGGTGTAAAACAAGATTATTTGATATGCTTATTTGTATATTGTGAAATGATAACATAATAAGGTTAGCTAAAACATGCATCACTTTACATAGTTACCTTTTGTGTTCATGCTTGTGTATGAGTGTGTGTGTGTGTGTGTGTGTGTGTGTGTGTGGTGAGAATATTTAACATTTACTCTTTAAAAACCTTCAAGTATACAATACTTTGCTGTTAAGTACAGCTACCATAATATAATTGGATCCCCAAAAAGCTATTCATATAATAACTGGAAGTTTGTACCCTTTGACCAACATCTCCACATTTCCCCTCTCCTCAGCCACTGATAATTTCCAATCTACTTTCTCATTCAATGAGTTTTTCTTTTTGACATTCCTTATATAAGTTTTCTTATTTGGTGTGACTTTTCATTTAGTATAATTCCCACAAAGTCAGTGTCACAAAAGTTATGGATTTCTTCTTATATTAGATACATAGATAGATAACCAGATAGATAGATAGATAGATAGATAGATAGATAATCACATTCTTAAATTCATTGATCCATGGAGAGAAAGTTAGGTTTTTTTCAGGTGTTTGCTGTTGTGATTAATACTGTGATAAACATGCAGATATCTCTTTGGGATCATGATTTAAATTCCTTGGATATATACCCATGAGTTAGATTACTGGATCACATATAGTTTTTTTTTTTTTCTCTGTCCCAAAATAAGTGTTTATATTTTTTTTCAGTATATGAAGTTTATTGTCAAATTGGTTTCCATACAACACCCAGTGCTCATCCCAAAAGGTGCCCTCCTCAATACCCATCACCCACCCTCTCCTCCCTCCCACCCCCCATCAACCCTCAGTTCTGTTTTTAAGAGTCTCTTATGTTTGGCTCTCTCCCACTCTAACCTCTTTTTTTTTCCTTCCCCTTCCCCATGGGTTTCTGTTAAGTTTCTCAGGATCCACATA
Organism: Panthera onca; assembly: GCF_046562875.1. NCBI lineage: Eukaryota > Metazoa > Chordata > Mammalia > Carnivora > Felidae > Panthera > Panthera onca. Next base: position 156,477,782 of record NC_138339.1, read on the forward strand.
AGAGTGAAACCATATGGTATCTGTCTTTCTCTGTATGGCTTATTTCACTTAGCATCACACTCTCCAGTTCCATCCACGTTGCTACAAAAGGCCATATTTCATTCTTTCTCATTGCCACGTAGTACTCCATTGTATACATAAACCACAATTTTTTATCCATTCATCAGTTGATGGACATTTAGGCTCTTTCCATAATTTGGCTATTGTTGAGAGTGCTGCTATAAACATTGGGGTACAAGTGCCCCTGTGCATCAGTGCTCCTGTATCCCTTGGGTAAATTCCCAGCAATGCTATTGCTGGGTCATAGGGTAGGTCTATTTTTAATTTTCTGAGGAATCTCCACACTGTTGTCCGGAGTGGCTGCACCAATTTGCATTCCCACCAACAGTGCAAGAGGGTTCCCGTTTCTCCACATCCTCTCCAGCATCTATAGTCTCCTGATTTCTTCATTTTGGCCACTCTGGCATGAGGTGATATCTGAGTGTGGTTTTGATTTGTATTTCCCTGATGAGGACCGACGTTGAGCATCTTTTCATGTGCCTGTTGGCCATCCGGATGTCTTCTTTAGAGAAGTGTCTATTCGTGTTTTCAGCCCATTTCTTCACTGGGTTATTTGTTTTTCGGGTGTGGAGTTTGGTGAGCTCTTTATAGATTTTGGATACTAGTCCTTTGTCCGATATGTCATTTGCAAATATCTTTTCCCATTCAGTTGGTTGCCTTTTAGTTTTGTTGGTTGTTTCCTTTGCTGTACAGAAACTTTTTATCTTCATAAGGTCCCAGTAGTTCATTTTTGCTTTTACTTCCCTTGCCCTTGGGGATGTGTCGAGTAAGAGATTGCTACGGCTGAGGTCAGAGAGGTCTTTTCCTGCTTTCTCCTCTAGGGTTTTGATGGTTTCCTGTCTCACATTCAGGTCCTTTATCCATTTTGAGTTTATTTTTTGAATGGTATGAGAAAGTGGTCTAGTTTTAACCTTCTGCATGTTGCTGTCCAGTTCTCCCAGCCCCATTTGTTAAAGACACTGTCTTTTTTCCATTGTATGTTCTTTCCTGCTTTGTAAAAGATTAGTTGGCCATACATTTGTGGGTCTAGTTCTGGAGTTTCTATTCTATTCCATTGGTCTATGTGTCTGTTTCTGTGCCAATACCATGCTGTCGTGATGATTACAGCTTTGTAGTAGAGGCTAAAGTCTGGGATTGTGATGCATCCTGCTTTGGTCTTCTTCTTCAAAATTACTTTGGCTATTCGGGGCCTTTTGTGGTTCCATATGAATTTTAGGATGGCTTGTTCTAGTTTCGAGAAGAATGCTGGTGGAATATTGATTGGGATTGCATTGAGTGTGTAGATAGCTTTGGGTAGTATTGACATTGTGACAATATTTATTCTTCCAATCCATGAGCAGGGAATGTCTTTCCATTTCTTTATGTCTTCTTCAATTTCCTTTATAAGCTTTCTATAGTTTTCAGCATACAGATCTTTTACATCTTTGGTTAGATTTATTCCTAGGTATTTTATGCTTCTTGGTGCAATTGTGAATGGGATCAGTTTCTTTATTTGTCTTTCTGTTGCTTCATTGTTAGGGTATAAGAATGCAACTGATTTCTGTACATTGATTTTGTATCCTGCAAATTTGCTAAATTCATGTGTCAGTTCTAGCAGACTTCTGGTGGAGTCTATCAGCTTTTCGACGTATAATATCATGTCATCTGCAAAAAGTGAAAGCTTAACTTCATCTTTGGCAATTTGAATGCTTTGATTTCATTTAGTTGTCTGATTGCTGATGCTAGAACTTCCAACACTATGTTAAATAACAACAGTGAGAGTGGATATCCCTGTCGTGTTCCTGATCTCAGGGAAAATTTCTCAGTTTTTCTCCATTGAGGATGATGTTAGCTGTGGGATTTTCATAAATGGCTTTTATGATCTTTAAGTATATTCCTTCTGTCCCGACTTTCTCGAGTGTTTTTATTAAGAAATGTTGCTGAATTTTGTCAAAGGCCTTTTCTGCATCAATTGACAACATCATATGGTTCTTATCTTTTCTTTTCTTAATGTGATGGATCACATTGATTGATTTGCGAATGTTGAACCGGTCCTGCATCCCAGGAATGAATCCCACTTAGTCATGGTGAATAATTCTTTTTATATGCTGTTGAATTCGATTTTCTAGTATCTTATGGAGAATTTTTGCATCCATATTTATCAGGGATATTGGCCTGTAGTGTTCTTTTTTTACTGGGTCTCTGTCTGGTTTAGGAATCAAAGTAATACTGGCTTCATAGAATGAGTCTGGAAGTTTTCTTTCCCTTTCTATTTTTTGGAATAGCTTGAGAAGGATAGGTATTATCTCTGCTTTAAACTTCTGGTAGAACTCCCCTGGGAAGCCATCTGACCCTGGACTCTGATTTGTTGGGAGATTTTTGATGACTGATTCAATTTCTTCGCTGGTTATGGGTCTGTTCAAGCTTTCTATTTCCTCCTGATTGAGTTTTGGAAGCGTGTGGGTGTTTAGGAATTTGTCCATTTCTTCCAGGTTGTCCAGTTTACTGGCATATAATTTTTCATAGTATTCCCTGATCGTTGCTTGTATCTCTGAGGGATTGGTTGTAATCATTCCATTTTCATTCATGATTTAATCTATTTGGGTCATCTCCCTTTTCTTTTTGTGAAGCCTGGCTAGTGGTTTATCAATTTTATTTTTTCAAATAAACAACTCTTGGTTTCGTTGATCTGCTCTACAGTTTTTTTAGATTCTATATTGTTTATTTCTGCTATGATGTTTACTATTTCTCTTCTTCTGCTGGCTTTAGGCTGTCTTTGCTGTTCTGCTTCTATTCCCTTTAGGTGTGCTGTTAGATTATGTATTTGGGATGTTTCTTGTTTCTGGAGATAGGCCTGGATTGCAATGTATTTTCCTCTCAGGACTGCCTTCGCTGCATCCCAAAGTGTTTGGATTGTTGTATTTTCATTTTGATTTTTTTTCATATATTTTTAAATTTCTTCTCTAATTGCCTGGTTGACCCACTCATTCTTTGTAGGGCGTTCTTTAACCTCCATGCTTTTGGAGGTTTTCCAGACTTTGATTGATTTCAAGCTTCATAGCATTGTGGTCTGAAAGTATGCATGGTATGATTTCAATTCTTGTATACTTGTGAAGGGCTGTTTTGTGACCCAGTATGTGATCTATCTTGGAGAATGTTCCATGTGCACTCGAGAAGAAAGTATATTCTGTTGCTTTGGGATGCAGAGTTCTAAATATATCTGTCAAGTCCATCTGACCCAATGTATCATTCAGGGTCCTTGTTTCTTTATTGACTGTGTGTCTAGATGATCTATCGATTTCTGTAAGTGGAATGTTAAAGTCCCCTGCAATTACCACATTCTTATCAATAAGGTTGCTTATGTTTGTGAGTAATTGTTTTATATATTTGGGGAATCTATATTCAGCACATAGACATTTATAATTGTTAGCTCTTTCTGATGGATAGACCCTATGATTATTACATAATGCCCTTCTTCATCTCTTGTTACAGCCTTTAATTTAAAGTCTAGTTTTTTCTGATATAAGCATGGCTACTCCAGCTTTCTTTTGGCTTCCAGTAGCATGATAAATAGTTCTCCATCCCCTCACTCTCAATCTGAAGGTGTCCTCAGGTCTCAAATGAGTCTCTTGTAGACAGCAAATAGATGGGTCTTGTTTTTTTTATCCATTCTGATACCCTATGTCTCTTGGTTGGCGCATTTAGTCCATTTACATTCAGTATTATTATAGAAAGATATGGGTTTAGAGTCATTGTGATGTCCATAGGTTTCATGCTTGTAGCAATGTCTCTGGTACTGTCTCACAGGATCCCCCTTAGGATCTCTTGTAGGGCTGGCTTAGTGGTGGCGAATTCCTTCAGTTTTTGTTTGTTTGGGAAGACCTTTATCTCTCCTTCTATTCTAAATGACAGACTTGCTGGATAAAGGATTCTCGGCTGCATATTTTTTTCTGTTCACCACATTGAAGATCTCCTGCCATTCCTTTCTGGCCTGCCAAGTTTCAGTAGAGAGATCGGTCACGAGTCTTATAGGTCTCCCTTTATATGTTAGAGCACGTTTATCTCTAGCTGCTTTCAGAATTTTCTCTTTATCCTTGTATTTTGCCAGTTTCACTATGATATGTCGTGCAGAAGATCGATTCAAGTTATGTCTGAAGGGAGTTCTCTGTGCCTCTTGGATTTCAATGCCTTTTTCCTTCCCCAGATCCGGGAAGTTCTCAGCTATTATTTCTTCAAGTACACCTTCAGCACCTTTCCCTCTCTCCTCCTCCTCTGGAATACTAATTATGCGTATATTATTTCTCTTTAGTGCATCACTTAGTTCTCTAATTTTCCCTTTATACTCCTGGATTTTTTTATCTCTCTTTTTCTCAGCTTCTTCTTTTTCCATAATTTTATCTTCTAGTTCACCTATTCTCTCCTCTCTGCCTCTTCAATCCAAGCCGTAGCTGTCTCCATTTTATTTTGCAGCTCGCTGATAGCATTTTTTAGCTCCTCCTGGCTGTTCCTTAGTCCCTTGATCTCTGTAGTAAGAGATTCTCTGCTGTCCTTTATACTGTTTTCAAGCCCAGAGATTAATTTTATGAGTATTATTCTAAATTCACTTTGTGTTATATTGTTTAAATCATTTTTGATCAGTTCATTGGCTGTTGTTATTTCCTGGATGTTTTTCTGAAGGGAATTCTTCCGTTTCGTCATTTTGGAGAGTCTCTGGAGTAGTGTGGGACTGAGGGGCACTTCCCCTGTGCTGTCTTGAATAACTTGCATTGGTGGGTGGGGCCGCAGTCACACCTGATGTCCGCCCCCAGCCCACCGCTGGGGCCACAGTCAGTCTGGTGTGTGCCTTCTCTTCCCCTCTCCTAGGGGCGGGATTCAGTGTGGGGTGGGGTGGCCTGTCTGGGCTACTTGCACACTGCCAAGCTTGTGGTGCTGGGGATCTGGTGTATTAGCTGGGGTGGCTAGGCAAGGTGCACAGGAGCAGGAGGGGTAGGCTCAGCTCGCTTTTCCTTCAGAGATCTGCTTCGGGAGGGGCCCTGTGGCACCGGGAGGGAGTCAGACCTGCCGGAGGGACAGATCTGCAGAAGCACAGCTTGGGTGTTGGCGCTTTGGGAGCAAGTTCCCTGGCAGAAACTGGTTCCCTTTGGGATTTTGGCTGAGGGATGGGCGAGGGAGATGGCGCTGGCGAGTGCCTTTGTTCCCCGCCAAGCTGAGCTCTGTCGTCCAGGGCTCAACAACTCTCCCTCCCGTTGTCCTCCAGCCCTCCCGTTCTCCAAGCAGAGCTGTTAGCTCATAACCTTCCAGGTGTCCAGTCCCGCTTGCTGTCGGAACACACTCCCTCCGGCCCCTCCTCTTTTGCAAGCCAGACTTGGGGTCTCTGCTTGCCGGCAGGCCACCCCTCAGCCCCGGCTCCCTCCCGCCAGTCCATTTAGTGTGCACCGCCTCTCCGCCCTTCCTACCCTCTTCTGTTGGACTCTCGTCTGGGCTTAGCTCTGGATACTCAGTTCTGCTAGTCTTCTGGCAGTTTTCTGGGTTATTTAGGCAGGTGTAGGGGGAATCTAAGTGATCAGCAGGACGCGCAGTGAGCCTAGCGTCCTCCTAAGCCGCCATCTTCCCATATAGTTTTATTTTTAATTATTTAAGAACCCTTGATACTTGTTTTCATAGTGGCTGTAACAATTTACATTACTATCAGTGCTGCACAAGTTTTCCTTTTCTCCATACCAATGCCAGAACTTGCTATATGTGCTTGATGATAGTTATTTTAACAGGTGTAAGGTGATATCCCACCATTGTTTTAATTCAAATTTACATGTTGATGTACTTTTTTGGCTATTTGCATGTCGTCTCAAGGAAAAAAAAGACTATTCACTTCCTTTGTCATTTTTAAATTGGGCTATTTTGAGTTTTTTTTTTTTTTAACGTTTATTTATTTTTGAGACAGAGAGAGACAGAGCATGAACAGGGGAGGGGCAGAGAGAGAGGGAGACACAGAATCTGAAACAGGCTCCAGGCTCTGAGCTGTCAGCACAGAGCCCGACGCGGGGCTCGAACTCATGGACCGCGAGATCGTGACCTGAGCCGAAGTCGGCCGCTTAACCGACTGAGCCACCCAGGCGCCCCTGGGCTATTTTGTATTGGCTCTTGCATTACAGGAGTACTATATAGATATTACATATTAATTCCTCTGCAAATATATGGTTTATAAATACCGTTTCTTTTCACCAGGCTTCTTTTTAATTTTGTGGATTTTTATTTTGTGGTTTGGAAACTTTTTAGTTCAATGCAGGCCTACTCTTTGTTTTTTGCTTTTGTTTCTTATGCTTTTGGTGTCATATCCAGCAAATTCTTGGCAAGATCAATGTCAAGGTGCTTTATTTACTTTTAGGAATTTCATGGTTTCAGGTTTCAGATTAGCTTAAAATCTTTAATTTATTTCCAGTTAATATTTGTGAGTGGCATAATTGGAGGTCCAATTTAATTGAATTGTGTGTGCATATCTAGGATTCAGAATATCATTTAAGAGACTACCCTTTCCTCATTAAGTACTCTTGGCTCTCTTGTCAAATACTAGTTAATCATATACACATGGGTTTATTTCTTGGCTTTCAATTATGTTTCCATTGATTTTGGGTTCATCTTAATGTCAGTACCATCTAGTTTTGATTACTATGACTTTGTAAACTAGTTTGAAATCAAGTAGTGTGATGCCTCCATCTTTGTACAACTTTCTTTAGATTTACTTTAAACATTCAGGGTCTTTTGTAATTCCATAGAAATGTTATAATTCTTTTTTTTAATTCTGTGAAATATGCCACTGGTACTTCAATAGAGATTAAATATATGCATGACATATTCATAGATGGCACTAAATATATAGGTGGCTTTGGATAATATTAATGTAGAAAATTTTAACTTTTATGACCCATGAATATGGGATATCTTTCCATTGTAAGTATCTTTTTCTATTTCCTTCATATATATCTTATGGTTTTCATGTACAAATCTTTTGTACCATTTATTAATTTATTTAGAAGTATTTTATTATTTTTGGTGACATATAATTGACATACAACTTTATATTATTTTCAGGTATACAACATAATGATTCCACATTTGCATAAATTTTGAAATGATAACCACAATAAATCTAGTTACCATCTGTCACAATAAAAAGCTATATTTTTTTTCTTGCTATGGGAAATTTTAAGGTTTACCTTCTGAGTATGTTTCATATTGTAATGCAATGATTTTGACTATAGTCACCATTATATCCCCATGGCTTAATTGATTTTTAACTGAAAATTTGTATCTCTTGATCCTCCATCTATTTCAGCCAATCCCTCTCCCTTGTGGAAACTACCAATCTCTTTTCCAATCTATTAGTTTTGTATTTTTTTTAATTTTTAATTGGATTTGTTTTAATAGGTTCCACATATAAGTAAAATCACATATTTTACATTCTCCATCTAGCTTATTTCTTTTTTTCAAAATGAAATTTATTGTCAAATTGGTTTCCATGCAACACCCAGTGCTCATCCCAACAGGTGCCCTCCTCAATACCCATCACACACCCTCCCCTCCCTCCCACCCTCCATCAACACTCAGTTTGTTCTCAGTTTTTAAGAGTCTCTTATGTTTTGGCTCCCTCCCTCTCTAACCTTTTTTTTTTCTTCCCCTCCCCCATGGTCTTCTGTTAAGTTTCTCAGGATCCACATAGGAGTGAAAAGAAGTCCATCTAGCTTATTTCACTTAGCATAATAGACTCTAGGTCCATCCATGTTGTGGCAGATGTCACACTGTGTGTGTGTGTGTGTGTGTGTGTGTGTGTGTGTGTGTGCATACCACAGATTCTTTATTCATTCATCCATTCATGAGTAGGTAGGTTGTTTCAATATCGTGGTTATTTTAAATAATGCTATAAAATATGTAGGATTGTATATAACATTTTGAAATAGTATTTTCATTTTATTCAGATAAATATTCAGAATTGAAATAATGGGTTCATATAGCATTTTTTTAAGTTTTTGAGAAATTTGAGACAAACCTTGATGTTGTTTTGCATATTGGCTGCATCAATTTCTGTTCCCACTAAAAATGAATGAGAGTTTCCTCTTCTCCACAACCTCTGCAACATTTGTTATTTCTTATCCCATTGGCCATAGCCGTTCTGATAAGCAAAAGTTGATACCTTTTTGTGGATTTAATTTTATTTTCCCTGATGATTAGTGACACTGGGCTTCTTTTCATGTGCCTGTTAACCATTTGTATGACTTCCTAATAAAAAAAAAATCTATTCAGATAATCTGCACATTTTTAATTAGATTATCTGTTACCTTATTAAGTTGTATATTTCAAATTAAATTTTGGATATTAACATTAGAGACTGTTAAAAACTGAGAACAAACTGAGGGTTGATGGGGGGTGGGAGGGAGGGCAGGGTGGGTGATGGGTATTGAGGAGGGCACCTTTTGGGATGAGCACTGGGTGTTGTATGGAAACCAATTAACTCTTTATTTTATCTTTGATTTGAAAATATCTTCTCCCCTTCAGAAGGGTGCCTTTTAATTTTTCATGTATATTTTCACTGTGCAGATCTTTTTTTAGGTTAATGTCATCCCATTTCTTTATTTTGGCTTTTGTTGCCATTGCCTTTTGAGTCAGATTCTACATTCACTTTGTTCTTGCCTGTATATAGACAAGCACAGTATGAAGGAGCTTATGGTCTATGTTTTCTTCCAGGAGTTTTATGGGTTCTAATATACATTCAAGTCTTATTTTTTTCTTTAATATAATTTATTGTCAAACTGGTTTCCATACAACACCCAGTGCTCATCCCAATAAGTGCCCTCCTCCCTGCCCATAACCCATTTTCTCCTCTCCCCCACCCTCATCTACCCTTAGTTTGTTCTCAATGCTTAAGAGTCTTTCATGGTTTCCCTCCCTCCCTCTCTGTAACTTTTTTTCCCCTTCCCCTCCCCCATGGTCTTCCGTTAAGTTTCTCCAGATCCACATATGCATTAAAAAATATGGTATCTGTCTTTCTCTGCCTGGCTTATTTCACTTAGCATAATGCCCTCTAGTTCCATCCACATTGCTGCAAATAGCCAGATTTCTTTCTTTCTTATTTCCAAGTAGTATTCTTTGTACATATATACCATATCTTCTTTATCTATTTGTAAGTTGATGGACATTTAGGCTATTTTCATAATTTGGCTATTGTTGAAATTGCTGCTATAAACATTGGGGTACATGTGCCCCTATGCATCAGCACTCTTCTATGCATTGGGAAGATTCCTAACAGTGTTACTCCTGGGTCATAGGATAGTTTTATTTTCAATTTTTGAAGAACATCCACTGGAGGTTCAGAGGAAAACCTCTGCAGTTTTCCAGAGTGGCTGGAGCAGTTTACATTTCCAGCAGCAGTGAAAGAAGGTTTTCATTTCTCCACATCTTTGCCAGCAACTACAGTCTCCTGATCTGTTCATTTTAGCCACTCTGACTGACATGAGGTGATATCTCACTGTAGTTTTGATTGGTATTTCCCTGATGATGACTGACATTGAGCATCTTTTTATGTGTCTGTTGGCTATCTGGATGTCTTCTTTAGAGAAGTGTCTATTCATGTCTTCTGCCCATTTCTTCAATGGATTATTTGTTTTTTGGGTGGGGAGTTTGGTGAGTTCTTTATAGATTTTAGATACTAGCCCTTCATCCGATATGTCATTTGCCAATACCATGTCCCATTCCGTCGGTTGCTTTTAGTTTTGTTGATTGTTTCCTTTGCAGTGCAGAAGCTTTTTATCTTGATGAGGTCTGAATAGTTCATTTTTCTTTTTAATTCCCTTGCCTTTGGAGAAGTGTTGAGTTCCATTGGTCTCTGTGTCTGTTTTTGTGCCAATACCATACTGTCTTGATTCTTACAACTTGTAGTAGAGGCTAAAGCCTGGGATTGTGATGCCTCCTGTTTTTGTTTTTTTCAATATTACTTTGGCTCTTCAGGGTCTTTTGTAGTTCCATACAAATTTTAGGATTGCTTATTCTAGCTTTGAGAAGAATGCTGGTGCAAATTTGATTGGGATTGCATTGAATGTGTGGATTGCTTTGGGTAGTATTGACATTTTAACAATATTTATTCTTCCAATCCATGAGCATGGAAGTTTTTTCAAATTCTTTGTGTCTTCTGAAATTTCCCTCATAAGCTTTTTATTATTTTCAGCATACAGATCTTTAACAATTTTGGTTAGGTTTATTCCTAGGTATTTTATGTTTCTTGGTGCAATTTTGAATGGTATCAGTGTCTTTATCTCTGTTTCTATTGTTTTATTATTGGTGTATAAAAATGCAACCAATTTCTGTACATTAATTTTGTACTTGCAACTTTGCTGAATTCATGTATCAGTTCAAGCTGACTCTGGTGGAGTCTGTCAGGTTTTCTATGTAGAGTATCATGTCGTCTGCAAAAAGTGAAAATTTGACTTCATTGTTCCCAGTTTTGATGCCTTTTGCTTCCTTTTGTTGTCTGATTGATGATCCCAAGTCTTCCAATACTATGTGAAACACCAGTGGTGAGAGGGAACATCCTTGTTGTGTTCCTCATTCAGGGGGAAAGCTCTCAGATTCTCCCCATTGAGGATAATATTAGCTGTGAGCTTTTTATAAATGGCTTCTATGATGTTTAAGTATATTCCTTCTATCACAACTTTCTTAAGGGTTTTCATTAGAAAGGATGTTGTACTTTGTCAAATGTTTTTTCTGCATCTATTGACAAGACCATATGGTTCTGATCTTTTATTTTATCAATGTGATATATTGTATTGATTGATTTATGAATATTGAACCAGGCCTGCAGCCCAAGAATGAATTCCATCTGATCATGGTGAATAATACATTTTATTTACTGTTGAATTGAAAATTCGCTAGTATCATGTGGAGAACTTTGCATCCATATTCATCAGGGATATTGGCATGTAGTTCTCTTTTTTTGCTGGGTCTCTGTCCGGTTTGGAAAACAAATTAATGCTGGCTTCATAGAATGAGTTTGGAAGTTTTCCTTCCCTTTCTTTCTTTTTTTTTTTTTTTTTTTTTGATCAGCTTGAGAAAGATAGGTATTAACTATTAACTCTGCTTTAAATGTCTGCTAGAATTCCCCAGAGAAGCCATATGGCCCAGGACTCTTATTTCTTGGGAGATTTTTTGATAACTGATTCAATTTCTTTACTAGTTATGGGTCTGTTCAAATTTTATACTTCCTCCTGTTTGAGTTTTGGTCGTGAGTGGGTGTTTAGGAATTTGTCCATTTCTTCCAGGCTGTCCATTTTGTTGGCATATAATTTTCCCTAGTATTCCCTGATAATTGCTTATATTTATGAGGGTTTGGTTGTAATAAATCCATTTTCATTTGTGATTTTATCTATTTGAGTCCTCTCTCATTTCTTTTTGAGAAGCCTGGCTACAGGTTTATTAATTTTCTTTATTTTTTCAAAAAACCAACTCTTAGTTTCATTGATCTGTTCTACTGTTTTTTTTTATTCTATAATATTTATTTCTGCTCTGATATTTATTATTTCTCTTCTGCTGGGTTGGGGTGGCTTTGCTGTTCTGCTTCTAGTTCCTTTAGTGTGCTGTTTGATTTTGTATTGGACTTTTCTTGTTTCTTGAGATAGGCCTCGATTGCAATGTATTTTCCTCTTAGGACTGCCTTTGCTGCATCCCAAAGGGTTTGCATTGTTGTACTTTAATTTTCAATTGTTTCCATATACCTTTTAATTACTTGTATAATTGCCTGGTTGACCCATTCATTCTTTGGTAAGATGTTGTTTAACCTCCATGCTTTCGGAGGTTTTCCAGACTTTTCCTGTGGTTGATTTCAAGATTCATAGAATTGTGATCTGAAAGTGTGCATGGTATGGTCTCAATTCTTTTATGTTTATTGAGGGCTGCAATGTGGCCTATCTTGGAGAATGTTTCATTTGCACTTGAGAAGAAAGTATATTCTGCTGCTTTGGGATGTAGAGTTCTAAATATATCTGTCAAGTCCATCTGATCCAATGTATCATTCAGGCCCATTGTTTCTTCACTGATTCTGTGTCTAGATTATCTGCCCTTTGCTGTAAGTGGAGTATTAAATTCCCTGCAATTACCACATTCTTATCAATAAGATTGCTTATGTTTGTGATTATTTTTTTAAATATTTGGGTGTTCCCAAATTCAGTGCATAGACATTTATAATTGTTAGTTCCTCCTGATGGATAGACCCTGTAATTATTATATAATGCTCTTCTTCATCTTTTGTTACAACCTTTAATTTAAAGCCTAATTTGTCTGATATAAGTATGGCTACTCCAGCTTTATTTTGACTTCCAGCTGCATGATTGATAGTTCTCCATCCCCCCACTTTCAATCTGAAAGTGTCCTCAGGTCTGAAATGAGCCTCTGGTAGACAGCAAATAAATGGGTCTTGTTTTTTGTTTTGTTTTGGTTTTTGTTTTCCATTCTGGTACCCTATGTCTTTTGATTGGAGCATTTAGTCCATTTACATTCAGTGTTATTACTGAAAGATATGGGTTTAGCGTCACTGTGTTATCTGCAGCTTTCATGCTTGTAGTGATGTCTCTGGTCCTTTGTGGTCTTTGCAACCTTTCATTCATAGAATCTTCCTTAGGATCTCTTGTAGGGTTGGTTTAGTGGTGATGAATTCCTTCAGTTTTTGTTTGTTTGGGAGAACTTTTATCTCTCCTTCTATTCTGAATGGCAGACTTGCTGGCAAAGGATTCTTGGCTGCATATTTTTCCTGTTCATCACATTGAAGATTTCCTTCCATTCATTTCTGGCTTGCTAATTTTCAGTAGATAGGTCTGCTACTACCCTTATGTATCTACCTTTGCATGTTAAGGCCTGTTTATCCCTACATGCTTTCAGAATTCTCGTTTAATCCTTGTATTTTGCCAGTTTCACTATGATATGAAGTGCAGAAGATCAGTTCAGGTTACATCTGAAGGGAGTTCTCTGTGCCTCTTGGATATCAATGCCTATTTCCTTCCTCAGATTGGGGAAGTTCTCAGCTATGATTTGTTCAAGTACTCCTTCAGCCCCTTTCTATTTCTGTACTTTTTCTGGAATTCCTATGATACAGACATTGTTCTGTCTGATTGCATCACTTAGTTCTCTAATTTTCCCCTCTTGATCCTGGATTTTTTTTTATCTCTCTTTTTCTCGCTTCTTTTTCCATAATTGTATCTTCTTTTTTTAAATTTTTTTAATTTATTTTATTTTTTATATTTGGAGAGAGACAGAGAGACAGAGAGCAAGTAAGGGAGGGGCAGAGAGACAGAATCTGAAGAAGGCTCCAGGCTCTGAGCTGTCCACACGGAGCCCAACGTGGGGTTTGAACTCACAAACCGTGAGATCATGACCTGAGCCGAAGTCGGACACTTAACCGACTGAGCCACCCAGGTGCCCCATCCATAATTTTATCTTCTAATTCACCTGTTCTCCCCTCTGCCTCTTGAATCCACACTGTGGCAGCCTCCATTTTATTTTGCACCTCATTTATAGCATTTCTTAATTCATTATGACTATTCTTTAGTCCTTTGATCTCTACAATAATCAATGCTCTGTCTTCTATGCCTTTTTCAAGCCGAATGATTAATCTTATGACCATTATTTTAAATTCTTGTTCAGTTATATTTCTTAAATCTGTTTTGATGAATTATTTAGCTCTCACTTCTTCCTGGAATTTCTTTTGAGGGAAATTCTTCCATTTGGTCATTTTGCCTAGTTTTCTGTCCCTTATGAGTTTTAAAAGTTTCTTATGTGCTCTGCCTCTGTAAGCACTGTTATATTAAAGAGAGGGTCACACACTGTCCATGGCCTGGCAATTTAGCAGGTGTTTTTTAGAGTTTTACTTGCTCTCTGTTGTTGTGCCTTTGGTTATTTTATTTCTCTATTCATAGTGATGTTTCAGACCCTCCATGAGGTGTGTTTTGATTTGTTTCTTGAAGTAGTCCTGGAAAAGAAAATAAACACACAAACAAACAAACAGGAAACAATGACACAAAAACATATATACACATAAAACAAACAAATGGACAAAACACACGCACACACACACGCAGACACAAAACAGTCCAAAATACAAAAAAACAAAAAAACAAAACAAAACAAAAAAAACAACAGAAACACCAACTACAAGTAAAGAAAAGGGAGGAGGCAGTGCTGATGGAAGAGCACATACATACAGAGAAATGACAGGGGCAGGGACAATGATAAAATAAACATTAATGGGGCATAGAGACTAAATGGCTCAATCTAGAGACAGAGAGAGAGGAAAATAAAGAAGGGGGCCAGGGGAAAAATTAAGATAAAGTTACCCAGACAGAGAAATTATGTGGCTTGATTATTCCAGAGAGTAAGGAAAGCACCGAAGGAGATGTAGAACATGTATCTAGGGAATTGATTAAACATGTCTGCTTAAACAAACCAACAACCAGAGTAACTAGCCTAGAGGAGGGAAGGGATAGGAAGGGAGAATATATTTAAATAACAAGAATTGTCCTGGCATTAATCCACGCTATGCAGCATCACTGGTCTGGATGATGCAGCCATCTGGTTGCACAGCATCTATCTGGTTCCTGCAGATATGAAGTTACCCAGCACTGAGTGGTGTGGTTTGGCATAGGTTGGTCCCACCTCCACTATGGGCCCCAGGACTGATCCCTGAGGCACCTCCTTGATGGTGGTGGTGGGGGATGGGAAATGGCCATCCCCCAGTCTCTTCTCCACGACCTGGTGGAGTCCTTTTGTGTTGTCCTGACTGTGTCACGGTTCCAGATGGGGCAGTCCTTCTCACTCCAGTAACTTCCCTGGCTCAGCGTTTGTCTGGAATTCAAAGTCCTGCTCTGTGCACTCTGGTACTGGAGAAGCGCCTCTCTGTGAAGCTCGATAAGTGGTCTCAGCTGGCTTTGTGCCACCACACTTCAGGGAGGACCACCTTTTCCTGCTGAGAACCGCACCAATGACTCCACCACTGAGCCAGGGGGTGGTGGATTCAGGCAGGCTTTGTCTTTTCCCACAAGGCTCCAAGGAAGGGCCACTTTCTCCTCCTGTGGACTGCGTCCTTTACCTAGCCACGGAGCCTGAGGGTGGCAGACACAGGCAGGCTTTGTTCTGCCCTACAGCACTCCAGGGAAGGGCCACTTTCTACTAGTGTGGACTGTGCCCTCAACTCAGCCACTGAGCCCAGGGGTGGCAGATGCAGGCAGGCTTTGTTCTTTTGCACTGCCCTCCAGGGAGGGGACTGCTTTCCCCTTCTGTGGACTGTGACCCTGTTCTACCACTGAACCCAGAGTTGACTCCCCTCCTCCCCAGGTGTGCAAACAGGGAGCCGGCCCCTGTCTGAAGAAAGCCCTGCAGTTAGAGATAGGTTCCTTCTCACTCCCAGATCGAGGCTTTTCTCTTCTCAAGATACAGTCCTACACTTCCCCAGCCACTCTTTTTCTTCCCTTTGTCTCTCTGCAGAAGGGGATCCCTCCCCTCCATGCCTATGAGGCTGGTTTTATCTCTTCCAGTTTGCTATCACCCACCTATGGTTTCTCAAGTTGTCTCATTTTCTTCCAAGTAGATTCATTCTCTTTTCCCCCCAGACCCTTGGAGTTCAAAGTCATTTGGCTTCAACACTTCTTTGTTTGAGAGACATGGGAAGTACAGATTCCCCTACTTCTCCACATGTTGGCCCAATAAGCCATTCAATACTTAATCCATTTTCAATTAAATTTTGTGTATGGTTTAAGATATTGGTCCAATTTTATTCTTTTGCATAGGTCTATCCATTTTCCAAGCATCATTTCTTGATGAGAAATGTTCTCCATTGTATATTGTTGGTTCCTATGTCATAATAATATATGTGTGTGTTTATTTCTGAACTCCATTCTTTTCTACTCTTTTATGTATCTATTTATGCCAATACCATACCTGTTTCAATTACATCATTTGAAATCAGGGGTGTGATGCCTTTAATCATTTTTTCTCAAGATTATTTTGGCTATTAGGGATCATCTGTTTTTCCATAGAATTTTAGAATTATTTGTTCTAATTATGTGAAGAATGACATTGGAATTTTGATAGAGATTGATTTGACTGTATATATTGCTTTGGGCAATATGGATATTTTAATAATTTCAATTCCTCTAATCCATGAGCATGGAATATCTTTCTATTTACTAGTAATTTCTTGAATTTATAATACCAATGTGTTATAGATTCCACTGTACAGGTCTTTAATTTCCTTGGTTGAATTTATTCCTAGAGTTTTTTTTTCTTTTTGATAAAATTTTAAATGTGATTTTTATATTTACTTTTCTTACAGTTCATTGTTAATGAATACAATTTCAACAGATTTTTGCATATTGATTTTGCATCCTGTAACTTTACCAAATTTATTACTTCTAAAAGTTTTTTCTTTTTATGGAGGCTTTAGAGTTTTCTGTATATAAAATTATGTCATCTGCAAATAGTGACAGTTTCATTTACTTTTTTGCAATTTGTATGCCTTTTATTTATTGACCTAACCTAGTTACTCTAGCTAGGACTTTCAATATTATATTGAATAAAAATGGCAAGTGTTACCATCCTTATTTTGTTCCTAACCTTAATGGAAAACATTGCACCTATTCGTAGTTGAGTATGATGTTACATAAGGACTTGAAATAGACGGTCTTTGTAATGTTGAGGTATGCTATATCTACACCCACTTGTTAATACTTTTTTTTATTACAAATGTATGTTGATTTTTTTTTCAACTGATTTTTGGCATCTATTGAGATAATCATGTACTTTCTTTATTTTTAAATTTGAATCTTAGTTAGTTAACATCAAGTGCAATATTGGTTTCAGGAGAATTCAGTGATTCATCCTTACATAAAACATCCCAGTGTTCATCAAAACAGGTGCCCTTTTTAATACCAATCACCCATCTAGCCCATCTCCAACCTACTTCCTTCCATTAACATTCAGTTTGTTCTCTATAGTTAAAAGTTTCCTGTGGTCTCTTTCCCTATCTTCTTTTTCTTCCTCCCTTCCCATATGTTCGTCAGGTTTATTTCTTAAATTCCACATATGAGTGAAATCATATGGTATTTGTCTTTCACTGATTGACTTATTTCACTTAACATAAAATATTCTAGTTCCATCTATGTCATTGTCAATGGAAAGATTTCATTCTTTTTGATGACTATTATTCCATTATGTATGTATGTATGTATGTATATGTACATAGATGTATATGCATCTATGTATACAACATATATATACACCATATTTTCTTTATCCATTCATCAGTCAATGGACATTTGGGATCTCCTCATGGTTTGGCTATTGTTGATATTGCTTCTATAAACATTAGGGTGTATGTAGCCCCTTCAAATCTGTATTTTGTATCCTTTGGGTAAACACTTAACGGTGTAACTGTTTTTTTGTAGGGTAGTTCTATTTTTACTTTCTTGAGGAAACTTTTTTTTTTTGTCTTCTTCCTGAGGCTGTAACTTGCAGTACTATGTTAAATAGAAATGCTGACAGTGGACATCCTTGTCCTGTTCCTTACCATATAGGAAATGCTCTATTTTTCTCCATTGACAATGGTATTAGCTGTGGTCTTTCTTATATTGCCTCTATGATGTTGAGGAATGGTCCATCTATCCTCACTTTGTTGGGGTTTTTATCAAGGGTGGATGCTATATTTTGTCAAATGCTTTTTCTGCCTCTATTGACAGGATCATATGGTTCTTATCCTTTCTTTATTAAGTGTATCTCATTGATTGATTTGCAAATACAGAAACAGCCCTGCAGCCCAGGAATAAATCCAACTACATCATGGTAAATATATCTTTTAATGTACTGTTTCTAGTATTGTGTTAAGAAGTTTTACATCCAAGTTCATCAGGGATATTGGCCTGTAATTCTCCTTTTTACTGTGGCTTTTGTCTGGTTTTGGAATCAAGGTAATGTTGGCTTCATAGAATGAGTTTGGAAGTTTTCCATACATTTCTATTTTTTTGGAACAGTTTGAGAAGAATAGGTATTAACTCTTTTTAAATGTAGAATTCTTCAGTATTCCATGTGCACTTGAGAAGAATGTATATTCTGCTGCTTTAGGATGAAATGTTCTGAATGTTTCTTTTAAGTCCATCTGTTCCAGTGTGTCATTCAAAGCCATTGTCTTCTTGTTGATTTTCTGCTTTGATAATCTTTCCATTAGTGTAAGGTGTTAAAGTCGCCTGTTATTGTTGTTGTTATTATTAATGTTTGTTATTTACAAGTTTATTTATGCTTGTTATTAATTGATTTATACATTTGGGGTCTTCAAGATAGGGGCATAAACATTTACAATTTTTAGCTCTTGATGGATAGGCCCCTTAATTATGAAATAATGCCCTTCTTTATCTCATGTTACAGTCTTTGTTTTAAAGTCTTGGTCTGAAATAAGTATGGCTACTCTGGCTTTCTTTTGATGTGAATAGCATTATAGATGGTTCTCCACCCCTTCATTTTCAGTGTGCATGTATCTTTAGGTATAAAATGAGTCTCTTGTGGGCAACATACAGATGGATCTTTTTTTTTTCCCCTTCTGATACCCTATGTCTTATGATTGGAGAATTTAGTCCATTTACATTCAAAATGATTATTGAAAGATATGAATTTAGTGTCATTGAGTTGCCTGTAGTGTTGGTGTTTCTTGTAATATTCTCTTGTCCTTTTTAGTCTTTGTTGCTTTTGGTCTTTTGCTCTGTCCTTTTTTTTCTTTTTTTTTTTTTCCTCCACTAAAAAAGTCCCTCTTAAAATATCTTGCAGGGTTAATTTAGTGGTCACAAACTCCTTTAGTCTTTGTTTGTTTGGAAATCTCTTTATCTCTCCTATTCTAAATGACAGTGTTGTTGGATAAAGAGTTCTTGTCAGCATATTTTTCCCATTCAGCATGTTGAAAACATCTGCCACTCCTTTCTGGCCTGCCAGGTTTCTGTGGACAGATCCATTGTGAGCCTGATGTATCTTCCCTTGCTGTTTAAGGACTTTTTTCTTTGTTGTTTTCAAGATTATTTACTTGTCTTAATATTTTGTGAATTTGATTATATGTCTTGGTGATGTTAAATTTCTGCTGAATTTAATGGGAGTTCTCTGTGCTTCTTTGATTTGATGTTTGTGTCCTTCCCCAGATATAATTTACTCACATAAACCATCTGTCCCTTCCTCTCTCTTTATCTTCTGGGACTCCTATGATACAAATGTTATTCTTCTTTAATACATTGCTGAGTTCTCTGAGTCTTGTATTGTGATCTTTGGCTTTTGTATCCCTCTTCTTTTCAGCTTCATTAATTTCATAATTTTTCATAATTTTCTATAATCTTCTATATCACCAATTCACTGCTTTGTTTCATCCATTCCAGCTGTCATGACGTCCATTTGGGGTTATATCTTGATTATAGAATTTTTTATTTCAGCCTGACTAAATTTTAGTTCTTTTATCTCTGTAGAAAGAGATTGTCTGCTGTCTTCTGTGTTTGTTTGTTTGTTTGTTTTTAACTTGAGCCAGTATTATATATCTTTTTTAATTTTGTATTTATTTTTGAGAGAGAGTGTGCAAGTGGGGGAGGAGCACAGAGAGGAGAGACAGAAACTCCTAGGCAGGCTCTGTGATGACAGCAGTTAGACTGATGCAGGGCTCAAACTCACAAACCACGAAATCATGACCTAAGCTGAAGTCAGATGCTCAACCCACTCAGCCACGCAGGTGCCCCCAGGCAGTATTCTTATAATCATGGTTTTAAATTCTAGTTTAGACATCTTACTTATGTCAGTCTTGATTAAATCCCTGTCCATGAGTTCTATTGCCTGTTCTTTCTTTTGGGGTGAATTTCTCCATTTGTCATTTTGTCCAGAAAAGAATATACCAAAGAAATAAAAAATAGTAAAGAACCCACAGACCAAGGGAAAAAAAAAAAAAAAACAAACTAAAAACAAGCAAGCAAAAAGCATAAAGAAACAAACAAACAAAAAACTAGATCCTGAGTGTTTTGGTCTAGATAATGGAATCTGGATCTAAAAATAAAGTAAAATAAAATGAAATAAAATAAAATAAAATAAAACAAAAAATAAATTAAAAATATACTTTTTAATATTTTTTCATGTATTATTTTTAATTCCTTTTATCCCTTTTATTATTACTATTTTTTTATTTATATATAAGTAAAATGGAAGTTAGATCCTATTTCCCCTAGAGCAGAAATATGATCTTGGACTTGGTGCAAAGGAGTTGTTTGTGCTGGTCTTCTAGGGGGAGGGGCCTGCTGTGTTCATTCTCAGGCTGACCTATTTCAGTGGAAATGCATCTCCTGGGTGCAGGGGAATGGGGTTTGGCATAAATGTTCCCGTTTCCAATAAGTGGTGCTGTTTTGCTCCCTGAAGGCTTTCAGCTCTGAAAAGCAGAAGGAATGTGGTCTGGTCCAGCTCTATAGCTCAGGAGCTGAATATCTGTGCCGTGAAACCTTACAGAAAAACAATCACCCTTCTTGTGTCCTCAGTTTCTGTCAGAACCACACATTCACCAAGACTGTGTCCACATTTGTTTTGTTTGTGTGTGTGTGTGTGTGTGTGTGTGTGTGTGTGTGTGTTTATTTTAGGCACATGACTGAGTCTCAAAACTCCAAATTTTAGGAATACCCACCGTGTGGACCCCCACTCTTCCTCTGGGGTAGGGTCTTACTATACTTTTGCAGGACTGTATGAAACAAGCAGTGGTGTGACTGCACTTCTGTTCAGAGTTTATGTCAAAACAGAATGGAAAGTGGGCACCCTTGCTTGCACCCTCAGCTGGAGTGAGTTTCTGTCTTATTCCTGGAAACAGGACAGCACTTGGTATGACCCATCTTTCTTGTGACCCAAGGAATCCTCAGATTACCCTGTCACTCCTGGGATTGTACCCTGCTTTTCCACTTGAACACCTTTAAGCTAGGCGCTTCCCCCAGGGAAGCGGACTGCTAAAACTTCAGGTTTTACCTCTGCTGCTTATACTCATTTGTGGTAGGCTTCTTAAGCTGGCTTGCTCCCCATGGCCAGAACCAGAACAATAGGTCTCCAGGTGAACTCTCTGCATCTCCTACCTTTCAAATGGTGGTCTTCTGTCTACATAAGGTCTTGCAATGTTTGTTCATTCAGACCTCAAGCTGTTTTTTGTTTTTGTTTTGTTTGTGTGTTCAACAAGATTTGACAACTATATAGCTGTGTTCAAGGGACAAGACAAGCTTAGGGTCTCCCTTCTCCTCTGCCAACTCAACTGCTATCATGTACTGTCTAGCCACCATTTTGTTAATGTGGTGTATCCTGTTGATTGATCTGAAAATGCTGAAACATCCTTACATTTCCAGAATTAATCCCATTTGGTCATGGTGTGGACCCTTTAATGTATTGCTGAATTGAGTTTGTTAATACTTTGTTGAACATTTTTTGCATCCATTTTGATTAGTTATATTGGCCTGTAATTATCTTTTTCTGTGGCCTTCTGGTATGGTTTGGGTAATAGTGGGTTAATTAAAATGTTTCTGGGAGCATTTATTCCTTCTCAAAAATTGTTGGAGGAGTTTGAGAGGAATAGGTATTTAATCTATTCAATATCCTATAAATAACAATGAGATCAATTTTATTGGTGGCGTTTAGGTCGCCTACATTCTAATTGATTTTCTACCTGCTTTATCTGTTTATTGAAAGAGTAGTGTTGAATACGTCAACCATAATAGTGAATTTGTTTAGTTTTCCTTGCAGTCTTACCAGCATTTGTCTCCATTTTTTTTTCTTTTTCTTTCAGTTTTACCAGGTTGGGATATGCAATTCTGCAGTTAGGTGGATAAGTGTTTAAGACTGTTATTTCTTGGAAAATTGATCTGTTTTTACATTTGTAATGCCTTCCTTGACCCTTTGTAATATTCTTTGGTTTGAAGTATTTTCCAAAAATTAGTATAACTCTTTTTTCATTACCACTAGCTTGAAATGTCATTATCCCTTTGATTTGAAATTAGTTGCAACTTTATAAAGTCAGTTTATTATATACAGTGTAGAGTTTTACTTATTATTTTTAAACTTTTGATGATCTCTGTCTTTTTTTTTTTTACTTGAGAGTAGTTTCCATTCAGTGTTACATTCATTTTAAGTGTATAACATGCTGATTCAATAAGTTTAATGTTACGCTCTGTTCACCAGAAGAGTATGTAAATTCTTTCATTGTACAACATTATTACAATGTCATTGGCTATATTATTTTAGTGTGCCTTTTATTTAAACTACTTATTTATTACATAACTGGAAGCCTGTATCTCCTACTCCCCTTCACTCATTGTGTCTATTTTTGTGCCACCACCACACTGTTTTATCCACTATAGCTTTGTAGCATATATTAAGATGTGGAATTGTGTTACCTTGAATTTTGTTTTTCTTTCTCAAGATTCCTTTGGTTATTCTGAGTTTTTGTGATTTGATGCAAATTTTAGTGTTATTTGTTTGATTTTTGTGAAAAATGCTGTTGGTATTTTCATAGGTATTGCATTGTTGCTGTAGACTGTTTCATGTTATACAGACTTTAATTCTGTCACAACTTGAGCATTAAATATCTTTCCATTTGTCTGTGTCATCTTCAGTTTCTTTCATCAATGTTTTATACTTTTCCAAGTACAGATATTTTATCTCTTGGTAAGTTTATTCCTATTAGTCTTATTTGGGATGGTGTGGATTTAAATTAAATTGTTTTCTAATTTCTTTTTCTACTACTTTATTATTAGTGTGTACTGTGTGTGGTATTGCAACTTTACTAAACTATTCCATTACTTCTAGCAGTTATTTGTTGAAGTTTTTATGTTATATGCAAATAGTAACAGTTTAACATTTTCTTTACCAATGTGTATGGTCTAAATTATTTTTCATATCTGATTTCTGTGGTGGGCTTCCAGTACTGTTGAATGAAAGTGGCAAGAATGGACATCCTTGTCTTAATTCCTAACCTTACTGGTAAAGCTCACAGTTTATGTCTAGTGAGTAAAATGTTAGTTGTGGTCTCAGATATATGGCCTTTACTATGTTAAGGTTTATTCCCACTAAGCCAACTCTGTTGAGTTTTAATCATGAACATATGTTGAGTTTAGTTAAATTCTTTTTCTGAATCTGTTGATCATATGATTTTTATCCTTTGTTTTATTGATGTGGTATATCACATTGATTTGTGATTACTTAGCCATTCTGGCATCCCTGGAATAAGTCCCACTTGATTTTAGTGAATAATACTTTTAATGAATTTTTTAATGTGTGCTTGTTAATAATTTTTGAGGTATTTTACCTCAATATTAATCAGGGAAATTGGCCTATAGTTTTGTGGGGTTTTTTCTTTCTTTCTGTTTTATTTTAATTCATTCATTCATTCATTCATTTGTTCTTTTTTTTCTGTGTTGTTTTTGCCTTGCCTAGGTATTAGTTGCTTATGTACATCAACTGATGAATAGATGAAGATAATTTGTTTATATATAGTTAAGAGTTTCTTTTATGATTTGTCTCTCTCTTTCTTGTTTTTTTTTCCTTTCCCTTATGTTCATCTGTTTGTTTCTTAAATTCCACATATGAGTGAAATCATGGTATTTGTCTTTCTCTGATTTACTTTGCATAGCCTAATAGTCTCTAGCTTCACATGTGTCATTGAAAATGGCCAGATTTCATTCTTTTTTTTTTAATCACTGAATAACTACAACTTCTTTATCCATTTATCAGTTGATGGGTATTTGGAATATTTCCTAAATTTGGCTATTGTTCACAAAGCTGCCATAAACATCAGGGTGCATGTATCCCATTGAATCAGTATTTTTGTATCCTTTAGGTAAAAGTATAGTAACTTTTAATGTAATAGTTACATATATAAGGACTAAAGAGTTCAAACAATATATAAAAACAAGTGGGACTCAGTCAAACTGTACCTAGATAAATAGCATATTATAAGATGAAAACAAATATTTGGTCTCTTTACATAATTTAGCTATGTTGATAGTGCTGCTATAAACATTGGTCTAATTGTGCATCTTCAAATCAATATTTTTGTTTCCTTTGGGAAATACAGTGTAGTGGAATTTCTGGATGTAGGGTAGTTCTATTTTTAACTTTTTGTGGATCCTCCATACTGTTTTCCAGAGTGACTACACCAGTTTGCATTCTAACAGTTTAAGAGGATTCTCCATTCCCTGCATTTTCACTAACATCTGTTTTTTCTTGTGTTGTTAATTTTAGCAACTGACTGATGTAAGGTCATATCTCATTGTACTTTTTATTTGTGTTTTGTTGATAATGTGTGATGTTGAGAATTTTTCCATGTGTCTCTTAAGCATCTGTATGTCTTCTTTAGAAAAATGTCTATTCATGTATTCTGCCTATGCACACACATGCATGCACATGCAGTGAAATATTGCTCAGGCATAAAAAATGAAATCTTTCAATTTTCAACAACATGCATAGAGATAGATACTATTATGCTAAGCAGAATAAGTCAGAAAAACACAAATACCATAGAATTTCACCCATATGTGGACTTTAAGAAACAAAACAGATAAACATAGGGGAAAAAAGAGAGAGGCAAATCATAAAACAGACTCTTGACTGTAGAGAACAAACTGAGTGTTTCTTGAGTGTTTGGTGGGCAATGGGTTAAATGTGTGATGGGTATTAAAGAAGACACTTGTGATGAGCACTGGGTGCTGTATGTAAGTGATGAATCACTAAATTCAACACTTGAAATTAATATTACAGTGTGTGTTAATTAACTGGAATTTAAATCAATATTTGAAACAAAACAAAACAAAATGAAACATAAAGAACAAAAGCATTCCTATCAGCACTCAGAGAATAGGAATCACAAAACACAAATAATTCATCAGTAAAATCCTTAAAATTAAAAAAAATGATTTGCAGAGAGATAAATCTCATTTTGAAGATTTATTATATTCTGGTTGTCCTACGTGATATGACTTGAAGTATAATTATTCATCAATAATTTTAATACAATTAAATGTCTGCACCATTAAGCATGAATGCATACAATCTTTCCTTGTATTCACCTTACAGTGTGATTATAAACTGATAGTTTAATTTCAGCAATATCTCCTTGGGATTTGATATTTTCTCTTTATATCTAAGTTATGGATAGAGCAAGAATCTTTTGAGCACACATTGATTTTATCTAGAGATAATCTATTTCTTTGTAATAACCTGAAACTTAATTTTTGGTGGCATAATGCCCATATTTGAATCTGACCCTTTTCTAAAATCAAACACAAATAGATACCAGACTTGAAAATTACCTGAGCAGACAAAACCAATTAAGCCATACAAACAAAATTTAATTTATTATGCAAAAAAAAAAAAAAACCCACAAACATAACATGGACCACTTTTTATAAATTCCTCTGAAAATCATAAATGAAACAAACTTTTCCCACAAGTTGACATGAGGCAACCACTTAAAAAAAAGTTTATTTATTTATTTTAAGAGACAGAGAGTATGGGGGAAAGGCAAAGAGAGAGGGAGAAAGAATCCTAGGCAGACTCCACACTGTCAGTGCAGAGCCCAAGATGGGTGGCAAACTGACAAACCCTGAGATCATGACCAAAGCCGAAATTAAGAGTTGGTGCTTAACCAACTGAGCCACCCAGGCACCCCATGAAGCAACCACTTTTAACCAATCATCTATTACTGAGGAAGCTCTAATATTATAACCAATTATTATAAATATTCTCACTCTATAAGCTTTCTTATAACAATATACATGTGAGTCTCATTTCACCATTGGTTTGAGAGTTCCCAGTTTACAAACTATTTTCATATGCACAATATACTCTTATGATTTACTAGTTTAGTCATCTAATACTTTTGTTCCTGTATTCCTGAATTTTGACACATGAAATACAATAAGGCAGCAGGAAATAATAAATGCTATTCTCATTTGGCAGATAAAAAATTAATATGCTCATTGCTGGAAAAATATTTTCTCAGTCAAAAAGTATGAACACTCAACTATGAAGATTAAGAACAAAGAAAACAACTTTAAAATGTAGAAAATGTATTTTAAAAGTTTTTCACTATTGGTAAAATATAATTAAAATACGTTTTTAAATTAACCAATTGGACAAAATAAGCAAAGCAAGAAAGAATTCACAATGATGAGTGGATTATAAATTTATGTAAAACTTTACCCTTCCATATGTAGGTATCAAAACATTTATATTGTATATATGTTAGCATTCAACATATATATTAATTGTATATATATAATTATATATATATTTATTAATTATTACTAAGGAAATAGTAAATATTTCTCTATAAAATTTATAGCAAACTTAGCTCTAGAAAACTCTGTTTGCTAACACATGAATAAAAATGTACATATGAGAAGGGTGGCCAATGATAGAAAGCCACTTGATTTCCTGACTGAAGAACATAGGGGTAGTTAGTTTCATCTGATGGTCCATGGACAAATATAGATCCCTTGTTTCAAAACCTAGGGATTTTTCTATTAGCATTTATATTTGTATGTGACAACTTCTAATTTTAAACAGTAGTTAAATGGGTTTTCAAACATTATGAAGGGGTAAGAAAAATCTCTGTTACAAAGTTATAGTAATTCAAACATGTAATTTATGGCCATAGGATTAAGGCATAAGAGAAATAATGAGGGGATGTTTTTAAGTAAATTGTTTAAAATGATACACCTGGGGGCACCTGGGTGGCTCAGTTGTTTAAGCATCTGACTTCTGCTCAGATCATGATCTCACGGGTCATGAGTTTGAGCCTCATATCAGATTCTCTGCTGTCAGCACAGAGATTGCTTCAGAAACTCTGTCCCCCTCTCTCACTATCCCTCCCCTGCTCACTCTCTCTCTTTCTCAAAAAAAAAATAAATAAATATTTTTAAAAATCATGCCTGGAATCATATATTAAAAAAATGATACACCTGAAACTAATATAACACTGTTTGTTATACTTGAATTAAAAAATAAAAAATAATGCATTATTAATTAATAATTAATTAAAGATAATAAACCAGTTAAATATATAAGAAAATATGAAGACCTGAAATAATACTTGGGCAAAAGCAATATGAAAAAAAAATCCAAAATAGGATTCTTTTTTTATTTTAAGTTTTTATTTTAATGCCAGTTAGTTTACATGCAGTGTTATATTTGTCTCAGGTATACAATATAGTAATTCAACACTTCCATACATCACCCTGTGCTCATCACCCCAAGTACGCTGCTTAATCTCCATCATCTATTTAACCCATCCCTCCACCTCCTGCCCTCTGGTAACCACCTGTTTGTCCTCTATAATTAAAATTTTGTTTCTTGATTTGACACTGTCTCTCTTATTTTTTCCCTATGCTTCAAAACAAGAATTTTATCATAGTACACATGCATAAGAAAGGGTTTCACAATGTTAATATTTTTAGGAAGAATTAGTATAAAACTTAGTATGGGGTCAGCGTCACATGGGGTCCACATTTTCCTTTTGTTTAATACAAAAATAAAGACAATAAAAACAGCTATGTTTTATATTGATTGCTGACTGGTTTATTTCTAACTTACAGCATTTTGCTTAATAAATTTGAAAGATTATATGAGGCATAACAGTGCTCTGCTCCATTAGCAGTGTGCCAAAGATAGAGTGAAATTGGCCATGAAGTGTCTACAGACAAGTAGCATTTACTTTCTGTATATTGCCTGTCTCTGTTGTAGTAATATCCTTCTGCAAACAAGATCTGTCATTTCATCTACTATTATCAACATTTATCAATTTATTAAGGTAATCATCTTCCCAGGACTTTCCTGAGAGCTCCAGCCACCTCTTTGTTTCGTAGACTATAGATGAGGGGGTTGAGCATGGGGGTAAGGATAGTGTAGAAGACAGAGACCACTTTGTCCTGCTCAGCAGTGTGATAGGCTTTGGGGAGAAAATATTTGATGATGGCTGTTCCATAGAAGAGAGACACCGCAATTATATGAGAAGAACAGGTTGCCAAAGCTTTTCTTGTCCCCAAGTTTGCTCTTAATCCCAAAACAGTGGAAACAATCTGGCCATAAGAGGCCATGATGGCAGATATTGGCAAAAGGAGAAAGAGAACACCACTGACAAAAAGGCCATTTTCATAAAGAGAAGTGTCAGCACAAACGAGTTTCAGGAGTGCTGGGATCTCACAAAAGAAATGATGGATTTCCCTGGAAGCACAGTAAGGGAGACTCAGAGTATAGATAACATGGATTAAGGCATTGAGAAGTGCACTTAGCCATGTGCCAGTCACCATGAATGCACAGACTATGGGGCACATGAGTACTGAGTAATGGAGGGGGCGGCATATAGCTACATAACGGTCATAAGCCATTACTGCCAGAAGAAGACACTCTGCTCCCACAATAGTCATGAAGAGGAAAAGCTGAATTCCACAACCAATATAGGAAATGCTGTTTCTTCCAGACAAAAAGTCAATGGCTATCTTTGGGACAAAAGTAGAGCTATATAAAAGATCCATCAAGGAGAGTTGACTGAGAAGGAAATACATAGGAGTATGGAGGCGAGAATCAAACCAAATAAGAATCATCATCATTACATTGCCAACAAGGGCTGCAAGGAAAACCAGGAAGATGAGAGTGAAGAGAACCTTTGGGGCCTGGATGTGGTGAAACAGCCCCAAAAGAATAAAATCAGTTCCAGTGGTTCTATTGATCCATCCTTCCATTCTCTCCCTCTGAATTCATTACCCTGGATAGAATTTACAAATATATTTAGACCCTCTATCCATTTTGGTAACACCCTCATTTTACAATGTCTTAATTCCATTGTATCTCTTAGTCTTGCAATATCAAATATATTTATATAAAATTTAATTTAAACATTGTCTTAGCCCAGTTTTACTTCTCTTGTTATTGAATATTTCTTAAGAATGTATGATATCAGACATGTGGTAAATACATAAAACTAGTAAAGTACTGTTATTTCACGAATATTTATACTGAATTAAATATGTAAATATATTATTTTTTAGTGTTACTTGTAGTTGTGTTGAAAAGGCAAGGCTGATGATGTTGAATAAAGTAACTTCTCACCTAAGCAGTATAATGTTTGGTCATCATAAAACCTAATATTCAATTAATTTTTGGTATCAAGTGAATCTATTTTTTCTGAAATACTACATAGAAATGATTACCTTTTATTACTTTTTCCTCTGAATATCACCAGAAAGATGTCTATGTGAATGAACAAAATTATCCAGAGTGATTAATCTTCCCTTGTTGCCAGGACCATGCATTACCAACGAGCTAAGGAGGTTAAATAGCTTCCCCAAAAAAATCTCTCTACCACAGAGATTTGTGTCAAATTAAAAATCTATGTGCACTGTCCTTAGGGTAAATTTCACTTGTTTGCCTCTCTGTTCCCTTAGGTACAGAGTAACACACACATTTATTCCATTGTCCTTCAAATACCCCAATTAAACAAGTGTGGTCCCTTAAAAACAAATATAATTTATTTGCATAATCATTTGTTTATCAGCATTACATGTCTCCACCTCGAGAATTTAAAAATTGCCATGTTGAAATCCCTGTTCATAATTTAATGGTTGTTGATACAGAATAGTTGTCTTTTAGAATTCAAAGCAAGTGGACTTTTTTTCCTGACTTCACCATTTTTAGTGACCTCAGATATGTTAATTAACTTCTATTTCCTTTGATTCTTCATGTATAAATTGGGATAATAAAGGAATGAATGCCTAGGGTTTTGCTCACAAAACCTTATCAAGTTCATTGATGACAACCATTCACTTGGAATAGTGCCAGACGCACAGGAAAATACTAAAAGTTTCCATATGGAGTTGAGTTTGAACTTTATGAATAAATATTTTTAGGAGTATGAATTGACCTGTCATATATAATTGTATTTTGCCTTCTGTTAAATATCAAATAGACAAATTAGAGATTTGTATAAATTTCAACATGTATTTTTTATAGAACTAAAACTTAATATAGTTTTTTTTTTATTGAGGTACTCATGTACAGAATTTAAACTTCAAATTCTAAACCTATTATAATGAAACAATGATGATCTTGCTCCAACCTCTCCTTTTCAAAACCAACCACTTAAAATTCTTTTAGCTATTTATACTGTATTTATGACACATGTCTAAATTAATGCTAGTGCTGTTATTTCTTGGTTTACCAACTTTAGATATTATCAATTGAGATTATCAACCAACCAAACTCGAGCAGGGCCACCACTCATAATACATCAGGCTTCATCTCATTTTGCTAATAAACATTTTCACAGAGCTTCTTAATAACTTCATAGCAGGTTAATATTTTTGGTCCATGTATGTGTAAAAACGACTTCATTTTCTCTTTATTTTTTATTTGATTCAAGGTTAATACCCAGTTTCCTTCTGAAATTCAAAGGCATTGCTCCATTTACCATTTTTTTGATCTACTACCCTTCAGATGGTAGATTCTTTTTTTTCTCCTTTCTGAAAGCTTCAACATGTATTTTTAATAAATTATATGTGTGACCCCATGCCTTAATACCATATTTCCTGGGTCTTTTCAACAAGAAACATACACCTACCCTTGTGATTTTTGTACATTTATGATGTAATTACATATATCCCTCTCTTTTAAAAAATGTTTATTTATTGAGAGAGGGAGAGAAACTGAGTGGGGGAAGGGCTGGAAGAGAGAGGGAGACAGAGGATCTGAAGCAGGCTCTGTGCTGACAGAAGATAGCCCAATGCAGGGCTCAAACCCAAGAACTGTGAGATCATGACCTGAGCTAAAGTCAAATGATTAACCAACTGAGTCACCCAGGTGTCCCATAATTACATATATTTCACTAAATTTCCCTGAGCATCATAATTCCAAAATGATTCCCATTTTATTTTCTGTGTATAGAGGAAGAAGAAATACATAATACTTTTTCATAAATTGAACTTGACCTGGGAATGATACATTTGGATAAGTTTGGTTACTGGGGAGAAATAGGTCACATGGTGATGTTCATTGAGATTAGGTCACAAAACGAAATTAATTTGATGTAGTTTTGATTTTAAGGTGAGACAAGGATTTTTCTAATTGTGAGCTTCTGTAAAATTCAAGCTAATGTTAGTATTTACTGATGACTTTCTATGTGCCAGCCAGTTTTAAGTACTTTACATATATATTAAATCCTTAGACTTTCTTATGTCCCCATAAGTAAGGCACTGTGCATAATACTACATCAGTGCCTCTGATCATACCCATTTTATAACCATGTAACTTTAATATCACTGAAGGTTTAATGTTTTTTTATTCTACTTAGAAAGATGCAATACACTGTTAAAATCCAAAAGTATTAGAAATTAACATTTTAGAGGGACTTTAACACACTCTCAATTCATTACAACAATCATATAATGAAAAAGTAGTCCATCTCTCCTTTCACAGCTGAGTTCACTGTTCAAAGCTACCAAAACATTAAGAAAAAAAAATAAAACGTAAGTATCAACACTATTGCTACTAAATGAAATGCAGAATGCAAAAACAATTTTGGAATAAAATTATCCTTTTTTTGTTAAATTCAGCTTTATTTTTTTCAGTTTCCATGGGGTTTTAAAATAGCACATGTACAATAATGCTTTATAATTTTTGAAAAAAATTTAATGGTTTATCTGGTTTGCTTAACGCTGGAGATAATTGGGTATATTATAAAAACATTTTATTAAATCATTTTCATTAAAAAAGCATAAAATCTAAAAGTCACACTTATAACAGAAGTGACCATTTTCATATGCTGTAGTAACTATTGTGAGGTGGGCATTCTCTTCTCAAGTTTATCTTAGTTTCATGGCAAAAGAAACCTCGAATCTGTGTCTCCCAGAACCCCATTGTTTGTATGGTTCATGACTAGCATTTACCAATGACAGGGATATACACATGATGTGGAAAATATAAGAAAATAAATGGAGTTACTCTTTGAGAAAAGCAGATGTGTAGGCAGATGTAAGTTTTAAATCAGCTTCCAGGTGAGCTTCTAGGAAATATACTACATTGGTGCTAGAAATCAAAACCATCAGTGGGAGTATCACATACATCCTGAGATTTGCAGCAGCCTCCAGGTGACTTATCAACACCACCCAAATATAGCCTTCACTCTACCAGCCCTTATAAAGTACAAATAAGCATCTAAATCATTATGGTAAAATCAATTATGCTGGGTAAACCATTAATGGATTTTGTTTACAGAATATTGCAGTTTCACAATATTTGTTACCAGAAGGTGTCCCTAGGAAGAAGAACCTCAAAGACAGGAATCTGAAATTAATCATCTAATCTGATTAGATGAAATAAGATGATATAATAATTATCAGTAAAAAACTGGACACTACTATTCCAGAGTGTACTGTGACAAAAAAAAAAATTGAATCATCACTAGTAATTGGTGAAAATCAATTGTGACAAAAGTAAGATTTGGGATGAAAATCTTACTCCTATAGGAAAAATTATGGTAGAAATAAAGAACCCACTCTTTGTGAACTGGAGTATATTTTTTTGATTTTAGAAATTCAATTGTAAGAAGGAAATGACAAACTCAGTCCTTTAATCAAAGGGTCAGACAACCAAAGAACTTTAATGACTATCCTGGAACAAAAATATTTTTTTCTTGAGGCAAGGATTTGTGAACAAAAGAGAATAAATATCCTGTTACAGAGATAACCTAAAGTATAAAACAAGCTGAATTTACTTCCTCAATAAGACTTATGCAATTTTGGACACTGATTGAAAAGACAAATTGAGGGGTGCCTGGGTGGCTCAGTCGGTTGAGCGGCCGACATCAGCTCGGGTCATGATCTCACGGTCAGTGAGTTCGAGCCCCGCTTCAGGCTCTGTGCTGACAGCTCAGAGCCTGGAGCCTGTTTCAGATTCTGTGTCTCCCTCTCTCTCTGGCCCTCCCCCGTTTATGCTCTGTCTCTCTCTGTCTCAAAAATAAATAAAACGTTAAAAAAAAAAAAGAAAAGACAAATTGAAATTGAGACATCCAAGTACATTAAAAAATCTAAATACCTTGAACACCAAAATCCCACTGATCTTGCCTTGCCAGCAGGGGAAGTCTCTTTTCCCTTGTCCCAGGAAGTTAGCAGTTTCATATCTGGATATCTTGTAATGAATTCACCTCTGGCAATTGTCCTGCAGGAAACTGTCCATTATTTATAAGATCCAATTCTTTTCTCACTCATTTGCAGAACTGGTGCAGGTAATAGAAGCATAGAAATTTTATTTTTTAATAAAGAGAATGAGATAGTCTTGAGTAATATCTTTAGCAACTTTATATTTAAAATATATAATCCAAAAAATATATGATATAAATCTACTACTGGCTTACCCCAAAGGACCTGGAGATATATTATTGGAATTATTCCTATAATATTTCACAGTACCTCATGGAAAACCAATTGTACACCCTAAATTACACATTATAGATGTATAGACTATTGAATAAATGCACACACCTGGCTTTTTTCTTATATGTACACGCTTATCTACATAATATTTTTTGCCACAATTCTATTTAATCTTTCTTGTGACTATACTGTGTCCCTGTCCTTAACCATGCTAGTCTTTGAAATAACATCTACACTTCTGCCATTCTTAATTTTGTTAACTTTGCAGAGTGGATTAAATATGCAAAACAGCTAAGTACACATCTAGGATGCCAATGTATCTAATGAAAATAAAATAATTATGAGTGTTTCATAGTAGAGAGAATAGACTTTTTATTTACCATGGATCCTGCCATGAAGACTATTGATTGTGGATAAAAAAGAAAATTTTCTGAGTATGTAAATAGGTAGTAGTATCATGTCAGAGTAGAGGTCATTAAGTAAGGCAATGTATGGGCAGATTCCTTCCAAAGAACAGCTTCTAATTGACTGCAATGTTTGTTTTTATTTTTGGCATTGTTTTTCTGTATGTATGTATGTATGTATGTATGTATGTATGTATTTAACAGGCTTCACCCTCAGTGCAAAGCCCAATGCAGGTCTTGAACTCATGACACTGAGATCATGACCTGAGCTGAGATCAAGTGTCAGAATCTTAACCAACTGAACCACCCAGGTGGCTCTGTTTATTTTTCATAAAAAATGAAAGTATTGGAACAGAATTAAATTGCCTCTTAATAGAGTGATTGCTATATCCTAGTAACTTCATTCTCTTTATTTACCCTACAGTAGTAACACAGTTTTCTCTAGTTATGGAATATTTCCAAATATTGAACTGGGGGCTGTCAAAGTATTAACTCACCTGGGATATCCTCACACTTTTTACACATAACTATATACTTGAGTCATCTTTATGGTATCTACATAGATGTCACAACTTCCATAGACTTGCCTCAATATCTCCTTACTTCACTTCCCCTCACTTTTCACTTTACCAGGTATTGGTAGGTTAGGTGAGTATTGTCCTGGACACAAGCACCCTATGCATATCTCTGTAAATGTATTTCCTGTGGTGAATAATGATGACATAATTGTCTTAAAGGAAGGGATTACATACACATTATGGGAAATAAGCTTAAGAATTCTCTATGCTTACATCAGTGGGTTAACAAGACTTAGGGCTGAAAACCCCTGCAGGGCTAAAGCACCCAAGGTTAGTCATTAAGTAGAACAAAGCATAGGGCAGAAAGCCACCTCAGGGCAAAAGTGCCCAAAGTCAGTAGGGTGAAAGTGCCCAAGGTTAGCTAGCTAAAGGAGTAAATTCTTATTCTTTTTTTTTTTTTTTTTTTTTTTAATTTTTTTTTCAACGTTTTTTATTTATTTTTGGGACAGAGAGAGACAGAGCATGAACGGGGGAGGGGCAGAGAGAGAGGGAGACACAGAATCGGAAACAGGCTCCAGGCTCCGAGCCATCAGCCCAGAGCCTGATGCGGGGCTCGAACTCACAGACCGCGAGATCGTGACCTGGCTGAAGTCGGACGCTTAACCGACTGCGCCACCCAGGCGCCCACTTATTCTTAAAGTTGTATGCTCCATCAATCTTAAACTTTAGAGATAACAACCAATTAGTTGTATCACGAGCAGGAAAATACTATCTGGCGCCAGTGTACCATTGGGCTTTGATCACATCTTCAAATTCCACTTGTCCCCTAAACCCTTTGCTTCTTACACACACAAGTTAATGGTTACTATCTGATTATTTTCTTCTGCACGTTCAACACGTATGTAAAATCTTGATAGCCCAATAAATACAGAGACAAAACCCTCTTGTCCCTCTCAGTCATTAGTCTTTCTCCATTAGTCTCTCTCATATTTATTTCTGCAGCTACTCTCTTGTTGGACAAAAGAGAACTCCACACTCATAGTCTGCAACAACATATCTTTGCATTTCAGGACCTTCACATTCTCCTTAGTATTTTTTTTTCTAATTAAAAAATTGCTAATATGGATATTAGTAAATTATTATTAAATGATTATGAAAAAAATGAATGAGTGAATGACTGAAAACAAATGAATTATTGTGAATACTTGATTTAGAGTACAGTTCTGGAAAATCAAATTTGAAAATTTTATTTTGAATCATTTTTACATCATAATAATACTATGTTTTCTTGATCTTCAGTTTATTCCAATACTGAATTTTAAACTTTCTTGATTTTTGCTTGCTCAAGATCACTTACAACTGACTTTTGTATATTACACTACACACACACACACACACACACACACATACACATGGTATTTCATTGTATATATATGTACAATGAATATATAATGAATATAATATACACGTAAAATTCACAAGATGGTAAATTTTATTTTTGTGTATTCCACAATTATGTATGTGTGTGTATATATATATGTATATATATTACATATGCATATAAATATACATTACACATATATACTTAAATATATACACATATAAAAATATATATGTATATATTTATGTGTACAGACCAAGTCTTAAGCATATTCACATTGTTGTGCAACAAATCTCCAGGAATTATTCATTTTCCAAAACTGAATCTTTATATACATTAAACAACTCTCCACTTCCACCTCTCACAGCCTTTGACAAGCATATTCTATCTTTTGTCACCATGAATTTGAATGCCTTATTTAACTGAAATCAATGGAATCAACAGTATTTGAATTTTCATTACTGGATTATTCTACATAGTGTGATGCCCTCAGGGTTAAAAAATTTACAGCATATATCAGAATTTCCTTTTAGGGCATCTGAATAATATTCTATTGTATGCATACACCACATAGTGTTTATCCACTTATCCACCAATGGATGCTTTCCATATTTTGACTGTTATGAATAATGTTACTAGAACATTAGTATATAAATACATCATTGGGACCCTGATTTCATTTCTTTTGAATATATACTTAGAAGTTAAGTTAATGGATTATATATCAATTCTCTATTTTTTTGAAGAATTATACCTACAACATTTTTCATAGTAGCTACAGCATTTTACATTCCCAAAAACAGTGAACAAAATTGATTTGAAGAAATAAAGTCTAAAAAGGTCATGCCCATGAAAAGGAAACATGTATCCAGGTATAAGAAGCAGAGATTCCCAAATAAGATGAACACAAAAAGACCTACATCAAGACGTATGGTAATTAAAATGGCAAAAGTTAAAAATAAAGACAGAATCTAAAAAAGCAGCAAGGGTCACATATAAGGGAACTAGGCTATAAAGTGATTTTTCAGCAGAAACTTTGCAGAAGGGAATGGCAAACTATATTTAAAGTGATAAAAGGAAAGACATGCAATCAATAATACTCTACCTGGCAAGGTTGTCATTCAAAATTGAAGGATAAAAATAATTTCCAGGATAAGCAAAAGCTAAAGATTGTCACCACTAAATTGGAATTACAAAAAAAATGTTCAAGAATCTTCTTTAAGCAGAAGACAAAAGGTCTTAATGACAAATAAGAAACTATATGAAAGAAAAAATATCACTGGCAAGGAAAAATGTATAGTAAAGACAGAGAATCAGGTACTTTAAAAAGCTAATATAAAGATTTTCTTTGTGACTAATTTTGGTGTCTTTTATTTCCTTCTATTGTATGATTATTATGGCCAGGACTTCCAGCTCTATGTTGAATAAACATGGTGAGAGGAGTCATGCTTGTCTTGATCTTGATTTTAGTGGAAGAGGCCTCATTTTTTCACCATTAGGTATGATGTTAGCTGTATGTTTTTCATAAATGACCTTTATTACATTGACTTATGGTCCCTCTAAAACTGCTTCATTGAGACTTTCTGCCATAAATGGATTTTGTACTTTGTCAAGGGCTCTTTCTGCATCTGTAGGGTGATCATATGATTTTTAATTACTTCTCTGGTTAACGTGAATTATCTTTGGTTAATTGGCAAATATTGACTTATACTTGCATGCTTTCAATAATCCCACTTCATCATGGTGAATGATTTTTAATGTATCATTGAATTTACTTTGCCAATATTCTGTTGAGGAAATTTGCATCTACATTCATCATATATTAGCCTGTAGATTTTTGTTTGTGTGTTGATTTTATCTGGTTTTGATATCAAGGTAGTGGTACTCTTAAATAATGAATGTAGAAGCTTACCTTCCACTTCTATATTTTAGAATACTTTGAAGATAATAAACACTAAATATAGCACTAAATAAGCAATATATATGTACATATATATGTATATATAATTATAATTATCACTGATATAATTATATATGTCACTGATATGTATAATTTTATAATATAATATATTATATTATATATATAATTTTAATGAATTAACATACTACAGTGTAGTCTTGGTTTCAGGAGTAGAACCCAGTGATTTATCTCTTACATATGACACCTAGTGCTCATCCCAAAAAGTGCCCTCCTTAATGCTCATCACACATTTAATCAATTACCCCACACACCTGCCCTCCAGCAATCCTTAGTTTGTTCTCTGTATTTAAGAGTCACTTATGATTTATCTTCTTCTCTGTTTTAATGTTATTTTTCCTTTCCTTTCCTTTTACTCATCTCTTGTGTTTCTCAAATTCCACATAAGAATTAAATCATATTTGCCTTTCTCTAACTTATTTCTCTTAGCACACCACAATTTAGTTCCATCCACGTTGTCGCAAATGGCAAGATTTAATTCTTTTTCATCATCAAATAGTATTCCATTGTGTATGTATGTATGTATGTATGTGTGTATGTATATACACACATACATACATACATCTCCATTCATTTTTTACCCATTCATCAGCTAATGGACTGATACCTCTTTCCATAATTTGGCTATTCTTGATAGTGCTGCTATAAATATTGGGGTGCACATGCCCTTGTATCAGCATTTTTGTATCCTTTGGATAAATACCTAGTAGTGCAATTGCTGCATCATAGGGTGGTTCTATTTTTTAATTTTTTAAGGAAAATCCATAATGTTTTCCAGAGTGGCTGCGCCAGATTGCATTCCCAACAGTGCAAAAGCGTTCTCCTTTCTCCACATCCTCACCAACATTCTTTATTTCCTGGGTTCATTTTAGCCATTATACTAGGTGTGAGGTAGTATCTCATTGTGGTTTTGATTTGTATTTCCCTGATGATGAGTAATGTTGACAACAATTTCACGTGTCTGTTAGCCATCTGGATGTCTTCTTTGGAAAAGTGTCTATTCATCTCTTCTGTGCATTTACTCACTGGATTGTTTTGTTGTTGTTGTTATTGTTGTTGCGTTTGGTAATATCTTTATTGATTTTGGATACTAGCACTTTATCAGATATCATTTACAAATATCTTCTCCCATTCTGTCAGTTGCTCTTATAAACTTTTATCGTTTACTTCACTGTAAAGAGTTTTTTATCTTGATGAAGTCCCAATAGTTCACTTTTGTTTTTATTTCCCTTTCTTCCCCTTCTTCCCTTTCTTCCCTTATCTACTAAGAAGTTGCTAAAACTGACGTCAAAGAGGTTGCTGCTTGTTTTCTCCTCTAGGGTTTTGATAGTTTCCTGTCTCACATTTAGATATTTTTATCCATTTTGAATTTATTTTTGTGTATGGTGTAAGGAAGTGGCCCAGTTCTATTCTTCTGCATGTCACTGTCCAGTTTTCCTAACACCATTTGCTGAACAGACTGTCTTTTTTTTCCATTGGATACTTTTTTCCTGCTTTGTTAAATAGTCCCCTTTTTGGACTACTTTGGGAAGTGGATTTATTGCCTACCCAAGGACAAAAGATCCTGTTGGTGCCTACTAAAGGCCTTTTATTAGCAGGGCGGAGAGGCTGTATTCTGGAGGAACGGGGTGGATCCACACCATGCCAGGTCTTTTAAGACCTCGGATTTTGAATATCAGCTGAGAGCCAAGGGGAAGGCATAGAATTGTCATGCAAGAAGAGCTGACTACACTTGCTATTCTGTGAGGGCTGCCTGAACAGCATGGTGAAGATCCCTGGTCTGTACAGGAGAGACTGTAGTGATGCCATCTTCCCCCCAACACCAACAAAGTAGGACTTCAAAGAGCATCACATTGACACACAGTGGAGGTGGGACAGGCTTACACCACCCCCACTCCTGATACCTGGAAACTATTTACTGGAGCATCACTGACTGACCTAAAGCAGTTGGACTCTGCACCTGACCAGCACAACCACCAGTCCCATGCATCAACAGAAAAATTTTTCTTCTTCTTTCTTTCCTCTCTGTTCTTTTTTTTTTTCTTCTGGAATCATGCTCATAGTTATTGATGTGGGGTTTTTTTTTTGCCATTTCTTTATATATATATACATATGTATATATATATATATGTATATATATATGTATGTATATATA
The DNA here is from genome assembly GCF_046562875.1 of Panthera onca. NCBI lineage: Eukaryota > Metazoa > Chordata > Mammalia > Carnivora > Felidae > Panthera > Panthera onca. Next base: position 156,517,742 of record NC_138339.1, read on the forward strand.
TGTATGTATATATATACACATACATATATATACATACATATATATATGCATATACACACACACACATAAATACATGTATATGTCTTTTTTATTGTTTCTTTTTCCTTATTTTCTCTTTTCCTCTGATTTTGTCTTCTTTCTTTTCCTTTCTCTTTCCTTTTAATTAGCCATATAGTTTTATGATTTTCTGTTTGCTTTTCTTATTCCCCTTTCCCTTGTTTCTTTTTTGGGGATCAGGTTTTTCCCCACCTACCTTTTTTTTTTCCAGGATTAATTCAACAAACAAATCAAAGCACACCTAGTTAAAGGTCCAAACACTCCACCACTAAAATCAAGGAGGAGCTCTGCAGAGATATGACTAGTAGGATAGAGCAGCCAAAATGCAACAGCAGAGGATATACAACATACACCAGAAACACTTCTTGGAATGCCAGGCCCTGGGCAATGTATGACCTATTTTTAATATAGTAGTACTCTCAGGTACAGGACACATAACACACTTTTAAAACATGTAAAAGACAGAAAACTAGCCAAAATAATGAAATGGAAGAATTCTCCTCAAAAGAAATTCCAGGAAAAAATGACATCCAGGGAATTACTCAAAATAGATATAAACAATATACCTGAAAAACAATTTAGAACAACAGTCATAGGACTAATAGCTATACTTGAAAAAAAATCATGAGAGACACCAGAGAAACCATTGCTGCAGAGTTCAAAGAACTAAGAACTAGTCAAAATGAATTTTAAAATGCTATAGGTAAAAATAAAATGCTATAGCTGATATGTAAAGTGAGCTAGATACAGTGACAGTGAGAATTGAAAAAAAGCAGAGGAGAGAATAGGTGAAATAGAAAATAAAATTATGGGAAAAAATGAAGGTGAAAAAAGATGGAAAGGAAATTATTAGATCAGGAGAAGAGATTTAGAGAACTAAGTGATTCCATGAAATTAAACAATATCCATATCATAGATGTCTCAGAAGAAGAAGAGCAAGAAAATGGGACAGAAGGCATATTTAAACACACTGTAGCTGAGAACTTCTCAGGTTTGGGGAAGGAAACAGGCATTCAAACTCAAGAGCCACAGAGAACTCCCTTCAAAATCAACAAAAACAGGTCAACACCACAATATATCATAGTGAAACTGTAGAAATCAGTGATTCATCACTTACATACTACACCCAGTGTTTATCACAACAAGTTCCCTCCTTAGTGCCCATCACCCATTTAGCAGATCTCACACCCATCTCCCTCTGTCAACCCACAGTTTGTTTTCTATCATTAAGAGTCTCTTGTGATTTGTTTCCCTCTCTTGTCTTTTGTATCCCATTCCCATATGTCCATCTGTTTTGGTTCTTAAATTCCACATATGAGTGCAAATATATGGTATTTGTCTTTCTCTGATTGACTCATTTTGCTTAGTATAATCCATTCCAGCTCTATCCACATCATTGCAAATGGCAAGATTTCATACTTTTTAGTGGATGATTAATATTTCATTGTGTCCATTCATCAGTCAATGGATATCTGGGCTTTTTCAATAATTTGGTTACTTTTGGAAATGCTGCTATAAATATTGGGGCACAAGTATCCCTTTGAATTTTTATTTTTATATCTGTTGGGTAAATATCTAATAGTGCAATTGCTGGATCATAGGGTAATTCTATTTCTAGTTTCTTGAGGAACCTCCATAGTGTTCTGCATGAGTATATATTCTGACCAATAGTCCAAAATGTTCTTGAATCAGTTATCAAAACTCTTTCAGCAAATAAAAGTCCTGGGGCACATGGCTTCCCAGAGGAATTCTACCAGACATTTAAAGAATAGTTAATACCTATTCTTCTCAAATTTTTCTAAAACATATAAAGGAAGGAAAACTTCCAAACTCATTCTATGAAGCCTACATTATCTTGATTCCAAAGCCAAAGACCACACTAAAGAATAGAATTGCAGGTCAATATCCTTGATGAACATGGATTCAAAATTCTCAGTAAAATTTAGCAAATTGAATTCAACTGCACATTAAAAAATTACTTACCATGACCAAGTGGGATTTATTCCTGGACTGCAATACTGGTTAAATATTCACAAATTAATCAATGTGATATGCCACAGTAATAAAGGAGAGAATAATAAAAATATGATCCTGTCAATAGATGCAGAAAAAGCATCTAACAAAATACATTATCCATTCTTGACAAAAACCCTCAACAAAATAGCAATTATGGAACATACCTCAATATGGTAAAAGCCTATACAAAAGACCCACAGCTAATATAATTCTTAATGGGGAAAAACTGAGAGTCTTTCCCCTATAGTCAGGAATAAGACAAGGATGCACACTCTCATCATTGCTATTTAGCATAGTACTGGAAGTATTAGCCTCAGCAATAAGACAACATATATACATACATAAATAACATCCAAATAGGCAAGGTAGAAGTCCAACTTTTATTATTTGCAGCCAACATGATTTTCTATGTAGAAAACCTGAAAGATTCTGTTGCAGACTTTGAGTCTGGATTCTCTCTTGTCTAGCAATGAGCGGATGCAGAATGGAATATGAGGGAAGCTAATGTCTGAGAGGGGACAAGAGCCCCGAGTAACGGCCCTTGATCCATATTTATCAGGATCAGAAGGCTTACACACGTGGTAGACATGCCAAAAAAAGGCATAAAACAGTGATTATTAACTCATGTGTGTGTGAGAAAAGGGGTTTTGAAGGTATGCAGTGTTAGGGGTTTGGGTCAATAAAAAACAAAATCCCAGCACCGAGTAGACAGCTCCTTACGGCAGGAACCAGGTGCCTGTCTGTTTATCTTAACTTTTCTAGGGGATAAGACAGATACAATATGATACCTTAAGGTCATTAAGGCACTTTTTTCTTTGCTAAATAGCTCTGGGCAATTCCGCCCAAAATGTGGTGTTCTTTCACCCTGTTTACCTGTTTGCCTATTTTCAGAAGCTTTCATCCTGTGGAAGCAGCTTTCCACTCTAGGCTTTTGTTCTGTGCTGAGGGCACTTTTGCCCTGTTTACTTATTCTGGAACACTTTTTTTTCCTCTGGCTGCTTACCACTCTAAACGTTGTTAACCCATTGGTGCAAGCTCAGGGAATTCCTAAACTTATTCCCCACAAGATTGCACTCACACACACACACACACACACACACACACACACACACAAAATGCTAAAAATAATACCTGAATTCATCAAAGTCACAGGATATAATATCAACTTGCAAAATTCTGTTGCAATTCTATACACCAACAATGAAGGAACAGAAAAAAAAAAAAAAAAGCAAAACAACAACAATGAAAAAAAAGATTTGATCCCATTTGCAATTCACCAAAAACAATAAGATACCTAGGAATAAATCTAACCAAATAGGTAAAATATATGTGTTCTAAAAGCTATTGGCCACTTATGGAAGAAAGTGAAGAGGACACAAAGAAATATAAAAGCATTCCATTCTCATGGATCAGGAAACCAAACATTTTTAAAATGTTTATACTACCCAAAGCAATCTACACACTTAATGCAATCTCTGTCAAAATAACACCAATATTTTTCCCAGAGCTAGAACAAACTTCTAAAATGTGTATGGAACCACGAAAGATGCCAAATAGCCAAAGCAATCATGAAAAAGAAAAAAAATGGAGATAGACAGATACAAAATTTTTTTGATAACAACCGTTTAACAGATATGTCATTTGCAAATATCTCATTCCATAGGTTGCCTTTTTGTTTTTGTTTCTTAAAGATTATCCATTTATTTTGAGACAGAGAGAGACAGAGAGAGAGAGAGGGAGAGAGAAAGTTTGGGAGGGGCAGAGAGAGCCGGAAAGAGAGAATCCCAAGCAGGCTCCAGCTTGCTGAGCATGGAGCCTAATGTAGGGCTCGATCCCATGACTTGCGCTGAAATCAAGAGTCAGAGGTTCAGGTGACTGAGCCACCCAGGCGCCCCATCCTTTAGTTTTGTTGATCATTTCCTTCACTGTGCAGAAGCTTTTTATTTTGATGTAGTCCCAACAGCTTATTTTTGCTTTTATTTCCCTTGTTTCATTTGATTTATCTAGAAAATGTTGCTGGTGGCCAATGTAATAGAGTTTACTGCGTGTGTTCCCAGGTGAGATTTTTGTGGTTTTAGGTCTCACATTTAGGTCTTTAATTCATTCTTAATTGATTTTGTGAATGGTGCAGGAAAGTGGTCCAGTTTCTTTTTCCATAGTGGTGTAGACTTTTCCCAACACCATTTGCCTTCTTCCCTTTGGATATTGTTTCCTGCTTTGTTGAAAACTTATTAGCCATGTAGTATTGGGTTTATTTCTGGGTTCTATTCTGTTCCTTTGACCTTTGTGTCTTTTTGTGTGTGCCAGTACCATACTCTTTCTATTACTACTGCTGTGTAATATAACCTGACGTCCAGAATTATGATGCCTCCAGCTTTGCTTTTATTTTTCAAGATTGCTTTGGACATCAGGGTCTTTTGTGATTCCATACAAAATTAAAGATTGTTTATTCTAGCTCTAGGAAAAAATGTTGGTTGTATTTTTATAGGTATTGCATTAAATATGTAGATTGCTTTGAGTTGAATAGACATTTTACAGTATTTTTTCTTCGAGTCCATGAGCTAGAAATATCTTTCCATTTCTTTATATCATCTTCAATGTATTTAATCAGTGTTTTATACTTTTCAGAACACAGGTCTTTCTCCTCTTTGGTTTGGTTTATTCCTATGTATATTATTTTAGTGTGTGTGCAACTGTAAATGGGATTATTTTCTTGATTTCTCCATCTGCTATTTCTTTACTAGTGTATAGAAATGCCACAGATTTCTGCACACTGACTTTGTATCCTGTGAGTTTGCTGAATTTGTTTATCACTTCTAGCTCTCTGTTGGTGAATGCTTTGGGGTTTTCTATATAGAATACCATTCCTTCTGCAAGTAGTGAATGCTTTACTTCTTCCTTACCAATTTGGTTGCCTTTTATTTATTTTTTCTATTTGCTGAATAACTCTTCTTTAAATATTTGGTAGAATTTTTCTGTAAGGCCATCTGACCCTGTACTTTTCTTTGTTGGGAACTTTCTGTAAAATATTTCATTTCATTAGTTATATTCTGTTTTCATATATTTTGTCTATTCACATTTTTCACTTCTTCCTCATTCAGTTATGTAAGGTTATATTTCTCTACAAATTTATCTATTTTTTTCTAGGGTGTCAAATTTGTTGGCGTATAATTTTTTCTTAGTACATTATCATAATCCTTTGTACATTGGTGGTAAAATTGTTATTTCTTCTACTTTATTTCTGATGTTATTTTTTGAATTGTCTATCACCTATCTATCTAATCTATCATCCATCTATCACTTTGATGACTATAGCTAGACTTTTCTTAATTTTGTTGTTCTTTAAAAAAATCCTGGCTTTATTACACTATTTTATTACATTTTTTCTCTTTTTTAAATTTCTATTTCATTTTTCTATGCTTCCAACATTATTAATTTTGTCTTTGCACTAGCTTAGGCTTTGTTCTTCTTTTGGTAGCTTGTTTATGTGTAAGGTTAGTTGTTTATTTGATATTTTTCTTGTTTCTTGAGGTAGGCTTGTATTGGCATAATGTTTCCTCTTAAAACATTAAAGAATGTATTCCTGAATTCCAAAGGTTTTGGATCATTGTATTTTAATTTTCATTTGTCTCCATGTATCTTCTGATTTCCTCTTTGATTTCTTGATTGACCCATTCAATGTTTACTGAAATGTTATTTGACTTGCATGTATTTGTGTACTCTCTAAATTTTTTCTTGTCATTGTGTCATAGACTCTAAGTCTAAAGTTCTATTTTGGCCAGCAAAAGAGCGGGATGCAGGATGAAAATGGCTAATGAGGGATGGCTAATGTCTGGGAAAAGACAAGAGCCCCGAAATAGGGTCCTTGTCCTCTTTTTATTAGGATCAGAAGGCTTATAAACATGGCTATGGACGTGCACAAAGAGACAATGAATCTGTGAACATTAACTTGTGGGTGTGAGGGAGAGGGGGTCTTGAAGATATTTGGAGTATAGTGGTTTGGGTTAATACAAAGCAAAATTCTTACACCGGAGAGTCTGATGGAAGGGTGTTTACAGCAGACATGAGGCACCACCTCTGTTAATCTTAGCTAGCCTAGGGGATGAGACAGGTAGGGGAAATCGCCTCAGAGTTAACAAGGCACCTTTTCATTTGTTAATAATCTCCGCTCTGGACTGCATTACCTGCAGCACAATGGCCTATTGCCCAATTTGCCTGTTTACCTGAAAGGTAAACTGAAAAACTGAAAAACTGAAAGCAGTTTTCTGCTATAGTACTAAATTTGGGGTGCTTCTACCCTGAATATATAATTTTGTTTATTTCATATACCTATGTATTGAGCACCTTTGAACACTTATTTTGGGGCCTTTACCCCTCCTTCTCTATTCTGGGGGCTCTGCACCTTCCTATTTTTGGTGCCTTTGCACCTCCTTATTTGGGTGCCAAATTTGGTTTACCCAAACTCGGGTGTGAGAATCCTATGGCTTTGTATTTCTTTATGCTTTGTTACCCCTTTGGTGTAAGCCTGGGGGATTCCTAAGCATATTCCCCACATCATTGATTTCTAGTTTCATACCATTGTGATCAGAAAAGTAGTATTATATAATTCCAAACTTTTTAAATTTGTTGAAACTCTATTCTGGAGAATGTTCAATGTGCACTTGAAAAGAATTTATATTCCACTGTTTTGGGATGGAATATTTTGAATACATCTGTTAGGTCCTTGTCATCTAATATGTCATTCAAAGCCATTTTTTTGGACATTCTGTCTGGATGATTTATCTATTGATCTGAGTGAGGTCTTAATATCCCCTATGAATATATTTTTATTGAAAATCTTCTTTTATATCTGTCAATACTTGCCTTATGTATTTTAGTGCTCCCACACATAAATATTTACAATTTTTTTTATCTCTTTTAGGATTTTTTCTTTTTATAATTATGTAATATCTTTATTTTTTGTTACAGTCTATTTTTAAAGTCTATTTTGTTTGGTATAAGTATTGCTACTCCAACGTTGTTTTTACTTCCATTTACATGGTAAATATATTTTTCTTTTTACTTTCCATTTGCATGAGTCTTTAGTTTAAAGTGAGTCTCTTGCAGACAACATATAGATAGCTCTTGTTTATTTTATCAGTTCAGTCACCTTCTGCGTTTTGATTGAATGGAGCATTAACTCCATTTACATTCAAATTAATTATTGATAAGTATGTATTTATTGCCATTTTTTTCTTGTTTTGCGATTGTTTTATAGTCATTCTTTGTTCCTTCTTCCCTTGCTCTCTTCATTTGTGGTTTGATGGCTTTCTTTAGCAATATTCATTGGTTCCTTTCTTTTTGTTTTTTTGTGTTGTTTATTATAAGTGTTTTTGATTTGTGGTTAGCACTAGGTTTATATATAACATCTTATGCATATAACAGTGTACATTAAGTTAATGATTGCTTATTTTTAAACCCATTGTGAAACATTAAATATTAAATCACCCCTCATGTTTTATTTATGATATCATACTTTATAGGCTTTTATTTTGTGAATCTCTTGGCAACTTTTAGACATAGTATTCATTTTACTCTTCTTGCACATCGATCTCTGTACTGGTTTTATAAGTGACTAATCTACTAGTTTCATTATACGTTTGCAATTAACACTGATTTTTTTTTCTTTTATAATTTTCTTACTCATGACTATGGCCTTTTCTATCCACTCAATTAGTTCCCTTTTATATTTCTTATAAGGCTGGTTTAATGGTGATGAACTCCTTTAACTATTGGTTGGCCAGGAAACTATCTCTCCTCTTTTTATATATAGAGTGTGTGAAAGCAAGGGAATGGCAGAGAGAGAAGGAGAGAGATAACCCCAAGCAGTATCTGTGCTGTCAGCACAGAACCCAATGTGGGGCTTGATTCTATAAACTGTGAAATCATGACTTTACCCAAAATCAAGAATCAGATACTTAATCAACTGAGCTACCCAGGAGCCCCTATCTGTCCTATTTTGAATTATGTCTTTGCTGGGTATAGTATTCTTTGTTGCAAGTAGGTTTTCTTTTTTTCCATAGAACTTTGAGTATATAATGCTATTCCCTTCTGCCCTGCAAAGTCTCTAGTGAGAAATCCACTGATTACCTTATTGGGTTTCTGACATATATAACTGTTTTCTTTTTACCTGCTGTTTGTAAAATTTTCTTTATCATTATTTTTGCCATCTTAATTATGATGTGTGTTGTGTGCAGCTCCTTGGGTTGATTTTTTTTTTTTTTTTTTTTTAGTTTTTGGTACATCCTGGATATGAATGTCTGTTTTCTTCCCCAGATTAGGAAAGTTTTCAGCCAATACAACTTCAAGTAAATTTTCTGCCTCTTTGTCCCTGTCTTCTCATTCTAGGGTCTCTATAATATGAATGTTATGGCTGTCGATGATGGTACTGATTTTCTTAACTTATTCTCATTTTATTTTGTTTTGTTCTTCCCTTTTTACTCTTCAATTTGGTTGCTTTCCATTACTCTGTCTTCCAGCTCAGAGATCCATTCTTCTTCCTCCTTTTATGTTATTAATTCTCTCTAAAGTATTTTTTATTTTACTTATCAGTCTGCATCTAAGACTGTTTTTTTTCCTCTCTTTGTTAAAGGTCCCACTGGATTCTCCACTCCTTTCTCAAATCCATTATTTATCTTTATGACTGTTACTTGGAATTTTTGCCACTTATGTTTATTATTTACATTCCATTTAGCTCTTTGGTGTGCTTTTGTGCTTCTCTTTGGTTTGAGATATATTCATACACTTCACCATTTTGTGTAATTCTTTGTGTATTTAAAAAGTTAGCTATATTTCTTGATCTTGAAGTTAGTGGCATTATTAAGAGGCAGTTCTGTGTACTGTAGTGTAATTCCTCCTACTCACTAACACCAGGTTCTTCAAGGGTCTCTCCTCTGTAGGGTTCATTTGTGCCTTATTGTTGTGCCTGAGCTATATATTCCTTAAATTCAGTCAGCTATCACCACTGACTTAGGTTGACATTATTTATAAATGTAAGCTATTTTAACTCTAAGTTTCCCACTTACCATTCCTTTAGCTGCATCTAACAAGTTTTGGTACATTGTGTTTTATTTTCATTGGAGTTGAAATATTTTACAATTGTCCTTGTGATTCTTTCTTTGACCAATTTCTTGTTTATGAGTATGCAATTCAATTTCTACATATTTTTCTTTTCCAGATTTGCTTTTCCCATTAATTTCATTATGGGAATGAATTTCCCATTAATTTCGCTTCATTTCCCATTAATTTCATTTCATTATAAAGAGAAAAAATATTTTGTATGACTTCAATCTTTTTTAATATTAAGAAATGTTTATTCGTCTTACATATGGACTATATTGGAAAATTTTGCAAGTTCACTTGAGAAAAAAGTATACTCTGACATTGTTGGGGAAATTTTCTATATGTGTGTTTTGTGGTTAATTGATTTATAATATGGCTCAATTCCTTTTTAACTATAATTTTCTCTTTGATTTCTATCCATTTTTGAATATAGAATATATTAACTTCCAAATATCATTGTAGGATTGTATGTATCTTCCCTTTTATTCTGTCAAATTTGCTTCATACAATTAATATCTCTTTTTTGGTATGCATATATTAATACGTATTATATTTTAGTGGTGGGTTGGTGTTTTTAATAATATAAATGTCTTTCTTTCACTTTATTAGAGTTTTTTGAGTTTCCTTAAAAGTCTACCTTACAATTGTTGAATCACTATATTGCACATAACTAATAAAACACTGTGTGTTAACTACATTAAAATTAAATGAAATTAAAAATGGGCAATACATTTCTTTAACAATCTGTCACCTATATAATTACCAGATTTTCTTGACAAATTGGTTATTACTAAAATATAGGCTAGCAGGATTGAATACACTCCTGGTATGATATAAGTACTTTACATGCTATCTCTTTTAAAACTATTATGATGCAGGTCTCAAATTAGTCATATCATGATTTTAGCATTATGTGAGTCAAAGAAGACATTTTCTTTAGGGATCAAGTATCCTGAGATTTAAAGATAATCAGTCAGCAACACTGAGCTAAAACCTTACACTGCCATTTATCAGATTCCTCTGTTTCCTGCTCCCACTTTTAAAGAACATCATGATTTGTTTGGGATCTCAAACTAATGAAGAAGATATTTCATCATCTGTATTATTATATGTGTCCCCATTGGCATTTCCAGAACCTGGAACTCAGGACTCCCTAGACTTTTCACAGGTGACTTGCATTTTAAATTAGAAGAGAAACATTTTTTTGAGTTCTAAATAGTGATTCAGGAGATAGAGCTATGGAGCAATAGGCACCTCTTTCAAGGTGACTGCTCATGAAGCAGGTGAGTTCCAGGACTCTAAGGTAGAGTGCTTAAAACTTAGGGTCATGTTCTCTGGTGTTTTTGGTGTTATTTACTTTTATAATTTTAAGGACTAATAATCCATAGAAAAGCATACAGAGAAAAAACAAAAAAAATAAAATATCTGGATTTCACTCAGTGACATCATAACAATTCCTTTTTACTCTTTGCCATAAACATTTTATAAATTTTCAATACATGGGTTTGCTTCTATTTATAAGGTAATATTTAGCACCATTTTGAGAGTTATATTGTGTTGTATTGTGGCAATTTAATACTTTCATTTTAAAGCTTCCCATTACACATTGCAAAGGAACTTGAAAAATCTTTCATGTATATAGGGTGATTTTCATTTTCTTTTCGGTTATATTTTAGAGTGATAAATAGAAGAACATATATCAGTGACTCCAAGAGATAAGACTAGTTTTACAGTTTTCATTTAACATTTTCAAACTGATATATAAAGGTATTTTTATTTTTATCCTACAATTAATTTTCATTATATTCTAACTGTAATGCATGTTATCAAGAAAAACTTAAATCCAGTAGTGAAGGTATCACAATAGTAATTATTTTGTTTAAATTGTGTTTCTTTAATTGCCACTGAGACTATACATTTTATAGGCTTATGTAAATCTATCTTTATGAAATACTAATTATGCACAATATGTTCATGAATATTTTAAGTGATTTGAATTTTGTTTCATGCTGCAGTCCCAAGTTAGATGGATATATCTGATCTCATCATTTGCTTCCTCTATTCATAGTTTTCTCTAGGAAAAATTATGGTTTTTGAGTACATGAAAGCAATAATGGCTACTATTTGCTGATAATTTGCCATATTCTAGTGATTAATCAACAACTCTATGTACACAGTGTTATTTTATTCTTACAACCATGAAGTATATTTATGTAACTATTTTTAAAAGACAAACTTGAGACCCACAGAATCTAAAAAAAAAATGTGCTTTACTTCATAGAACTTGCAATTGTTGAAATACATCCTAGAAATGTGCTCTAAGTCACAAGTCCATGCATCTCATCTTCTCAATTCTCCCTGCTTTAATTGTGGATGATGACCTGAAACTATTCAAATGATCCTTTATGTAATGTAAACTGTCAAAAGAACAAGAGTTCATGTCAATCAACATTCCCATAGTCACTTTATATGTGTTTTAATTTAGTCACAAATTATTCTGTATTTTCTGTATGTAATGAGTTTTATTTTGTAGCAGAACTGATCCTAGGAATGCATCCACCCAGAAAAGTGTAAAAAATAGTTTATTTATTTGAATTCAGTTATCAATTACATGAGAGATAATTATTTAGTGTAGCCTATGATTTTGAGAGTCCATTATTTATTTGGTTTGGTAATCAATGTGTCAATCTTCTCATTGTCAAGATAATACTTGGAATCAAAATTTGGGAGAACTAAAATGAAACTTCTGGAAACTGGTTTTTGAATTAGTAATATTTCTTGGTTTCTCCCTTGGTTTTCCAGAGAAAAATCTACTCATATCTCAGTTACTTCATGTGCAATTCCAAAATATTACTAGCATCTACTTCTTCTAGTTATTGCAATATTGGATAAGACGATACATATGAAGGAATTATCATAGTGACTGTAGTACTACTTTCTACAATGTTTTATGATCCCTGTTATGTCTTAGTTGCTACATTTATTGTATGTAAATGAGCATCAGGAACATTTTAGCTTTAAAATTTAGGATCTAATTATTTTTTAAAGTACCACATTAAGACCAGCCCAATATATTGGTAATTGAGATGTTTAACATACAAAAAACAGTTGGGAAGGATAAACTTTGTTAATTCTTGGAAAACCACATTGAAGTGTAGACACAAATTAGATAATGAATCTAAAATGACATTGGGTTCTGTGTAATCATAGTTTTTATACAAGAAGAAAAGAAGTGGTAAAGTGATTTTTAGTTTGTTTTTAATGTGTAGAACAACAGAGATGATACTCCTGACTTGTAAATATATCTTGCATTTTGAACCTGTAAAGTCACACATAATTGAATTTTTGACAGGAAATACCAAAAGATAAGATTTTATCTTTTCATCTTTGCACTTACTTATTTAAATGAGATAAATTATTTTATGTATCAAATTCCATGAAATAGTAAAATTCTTAAAATATCTGCTATATTAAAAACATTAAAAATGTTTCAAAAGTAATAATCAAAGGATCTATTGCCTTATAATGTTTAAACTTGCCATGGTCATGTGTGTTTGCTCTATGTTAAAATAAAATCAGATGGTGGATTGAGTGCAGTGTCCAACTCAGAGTTATTGTAAATATTCTGTCAAACTGTCTCTAGAATACATGTCTACATAAATAAATTACATGTTAGTTCCTAAAAATATTCATGTTACTCTCCAATGTTTTGTTGGGCAACATCTATTTATGGCTAATAGATAAAATAGTAAGAAATTTATTAAGGTGAATCATAGTAAAGGTATTGTTTTGTGTCATTTGCTATGTGCTTATATGCTTTTTCTCTTGTAATTATCCATTAAGTCTAAAAGAGATAGATCCTACATTTACCTCCATTTTACACACAACGAGTCTTGAGAATTAAACCGATTTCAATTTCAATTTAAATTACCTAAATTTATCTAGATACCTAGAATAGGTATTCAAGTTCAAGAAGTCTAATACTTAAATCTATAGTTCCATACTAACAAAATTTAACAATTCTATTGAGTTCAGGATCAGGAGACCAATACTGCAATCAGTTCTCTATTTTTTTTTTAAAGTCCATTATTAAATGAATCAAATAACATTCCTTTTCTTTAAATAATGTCTTTCTTTCTTTCTTTCTTTCTTTGTAATTTAAATTCAAGTTAGTTAACAAACAGTGTAGTCTTGGCTTCAAGAACAGAACAGTGATTCATCTCTTACATATGATACCCAGTGCTCATCCCAAAAAAGTACCTTCCTTGATGCTCATTACCCATTTAAACCATCCCCCCGCCAATCTCCCTCCAGCAATCCCCAGTTTGTTCTCTGTATTTAAGAGTCTCTTATGGTTTGCCTCCCTCAGTTTTTATCTTAGTTATCCTTCCTTTCCCTTATATTCACCTGCTGGGTTTCTCAAATTCCACATATGAGTGAAATCATATGATACCTGTCTTTCTCTGACTGACTTATTTCATTTAGCATACTACCCTCTAGTTCCATCCATGTTGTTGCAAATGCAATATTTCATTCTTTTTCATAACTGAATAGCAGTATTCCTATATATATATATATATATATATATATATATATATATATATATATATCTCAATCATATCTTCTTTATCCATCCATTCATCAGTTGATGGACATTTGGGCTCTTTCCATAATTTGGTTATTCTTGATAGTGCTGCTATACACATTGCGGTGCATGTGCCCCTTCAAATCAGCAGTTTTGTATCCTTTGGATAAATACTTATTAGTGCAATTTCTGGGTCATAGGGTAGTCCTGTTTTCAATTTTTTGAGGCACCTTCGTACTGATTTCAAGAGTGGCAGATAACTTTATGAAAATTAATTTCCTGCTGGTTAGAGCTTAAATATAGAGACATTTATTATGACATTTCATTTGTAAATATAAGATAGAATAAATGAGGTATCTTATGTATCACAATGGTTATTTAAAATTTTTAAATTTTATTTATTTTTGAGAGACAAAGAGAGACAGAGCATGAATGAGGTAGGAGCAGAGACAGAGGGAGACACAAAATCTGAAGCAGGTTCCAGGCTCTGAGCTGTCAACCCACAAACTGTGAGATCATAACCTGAGCTGAAGTTGGATGCTCAACCACCTGAGCTACCCAGGTGCCCCACAATGATTATTAAAGATGATTATGATTAATGATTAATGATTCTAAGATGACTTAGAATGATAAAATCAGTATAATCCAACAATTAACATTAAATGAATAATAATAAATGTCCTAAATATATGCAATATAAAACGTAAATTTTGTCTCAAAAACAATGTAATGAAAATTTTAGTATTTTAAATAGGCTGTGGAAGTTACTGGCAAAATATAGAAACAAAAAAAATGAAAACAGTGTACACAAATAACAAAATATATATAAATTATTTAAATCTGTAAGGAAATTTCAAACAATCCAGTAGAAAATATGAACATAAGATGTTCGCAGTGAGCTTGAAGCAGTAATCCAAAAGTTTAAAATTGAAAGAGTTTCTGCTTAATATCATTAATAAACTTGTCACATGAGACAAAATTAATTTTCCTTCTCTGTGATTGGTTGTAATTTTTGCACCTAAAAATAACAGTATCATGCATCGAAGAATTGAAACAAATTAGATCAAAGGTTGTTGAGAATGAAAAAGTCAGGGATTCAGTTATCCAAAAACCAAAAAGTACTACTTTTATTTATTTTTTTCTCCAAATTTTAATTTAAATTCAAGTTAGTTAACATACAATGTAATACTAGTTTCAGGAGCAGAATTTAGTGATTCATCACTTACATACAACACCCAGTGCTCATAACAAGTGGCCTCCTTAACACACATCACCTGCTTAAATTATTTAATAAAGTCTTGCCACATGTATAAGGTCTTAAATTATATTAACATAAAATTAGAAAAATCCCAGCTGTTCATAAATATATTGTTATATATGTAAACTATGTAATGAAATGGAACAGTAATTAATACTTACTAAGATAGCTATTTTGATGAACAGAACACCTGTATCATTTAATGATATAATGGATAATGGTAATCTATGCTAGGCACTAAAAAGAATGCTAATTTTTATAAAAGATATTTTATCCATTTAAAAATTTAACTACTTACCGATTAATTTATTATAAAACCTAAATAAGGATTTGCTGTAGTATAGATTATAAATAAAGTCAAAGCCCAATCTTCTTGGTAATCATTAATCTGTTGCTCTCTTTGAAAGAGTGAATTTGTAAGGAAAATACAAGGTTCACACAAATGTAGAATAGAAAGTAATTTTCATATACAGCTAAATCTACTTCCACAGATAATTACAGTTAAGAAAAATGAAAGCTTGAGGCTTTAGGGAAAAGGTAAGTAATTCCTGAAAATAAATGAGATGCTCCATATTTTATTTGAAGATACTCTTGTACCTCAGAGTAATTTGGGGCAACAAATTTATTTGAGTAAGTCTTAATTAACCACTTAGATAAATAACCAACTAACCAATTAATTAAATAAAGCAATTAAATTCCTAATTAATAATTTAATCAGTTAATGAATTAATCTCCTATCTTTAAGAGTGCATGATTACTGGTAAAAAAAAAATGTTAAAGACTGCAAATAAAACAACTTTTTACACTTCTTATGATTATATTCATTATTGAAATTAAGTTATTGTGATTCACACATTTAATTAAATTCAACATTTTGCGAGTACATATTATATATAAAAACTAACTGTTGGGAGTTCTCTAAACTGAGACAAATTCCCTGTAATCTTGAGTACACATAATAAGATGACCAATATGATGGTAGGTGCTCTGGAGCAGTATCTATGGTAGCTGGAAGCGTGGTATATTGAAACCATGGGCTATGTACACATGTAAAATAGAGAAATATAGCCATTTCCCCCCTTCACCAGAAAACTGAGTTATACTAGTTTTACATTTAGTTTTGTGTGGTTTTAAAATTCAAACAGTTCCTCATGACATTGAAAGAAATTGTGAGAAATTAATTTAAACATATATGAGAGACATAAAAAAGTAATAAGTAGGAGATACAAACATCGGTATTGACTAAAATGCATGACTAAAAGGCTCTTTCAACATAGAAGTTCCCAAACATTAGAAAACTGGAAAGTCATATTTACCAACACCATGAGTAAATTGTGTGGCATACTAACAAGATATATAGAAATAATAGAAATGTAATGTGTACTGCAATATATACTTATTATCCAACTTTTTGGAATAAAAATATTGTGTAATAACAGCAGAGATGTATGATAGGATGGTAAGGCAAACATCTTGTCAGGAAGTGAAAGGCTAAAGACATAATTATTCCTCCAAGTCTCATTTTCCTTTGCGTCATTTGACCATGTCTTCTTAAGTAAATGCCTAAGTTTCCTTTCAAGAAGCTCTCATTTCTTAATTATTTACTGTCTTTCAGGCATGACTGGAGACATGAAATATGCAAATGTCACCACAGAGATAAACTTCATTCTTCTTGGGCTCTTTAACCACACTCAGACCCATCTGTTCCTCTTCTCCATGGTGCTCATGATCTTCCTCACCTCTGTGATGGGCAATGCCCTCTTGTTCATGCTCATTTGCAAGGACCCCCAACTGCACATGCCCATGTACTTCTTGCTTAGCCAGCTCTCCCTCATGGATGTGATGCTTGTCTCTACTATAGTCCCCAAAATGGCAGCCAACTACTTAATGGACACCAGATCCATCTCTCCTGCTGGCTGTGGGACCCAGATATTCCTGTTTCTGACTCTGGGAGGTGGCGAGTGCTTCCTCTTAGCTGCCATGGCATATGACCGCTACGTGGCCATATGTCACCCCCTGCATTACCCCATCCTCATGAATCAGAAGCTCTGCTTGCACATGACCATAGGCTCCTGGCTTCTGGGAGGAGTGGATGGGCTGATGCAAGCTGGTACGACTATGAGCTTCTCTTACTGTCATTCTCGGGAAATCAACCACTTCTTCTGTGAGGCACCCTCACTCGTTCGCCTTGCCTGTGCAGACACTACATTTTTTGAGTTATTCATGTATGTGTGTTGCATTCTGATGCTCTTGATCCCTCTATCTCTCATTTTGGCCTCCTACAGTCTCATCCTGGCTGCTGTGCTGAACATGAGGTCCACTGCAGCTCGAAAGAAAGCCTTTGCCACCTGCTCTTCTCACCTGGGTGTGGTGGGGCTCTTCTATGGTGCCATTATATTTATCTACATGCGGCCCAAATCGTACCATTCAGTGGCCCATGACAAGGTGGTGTCCGCTTTTTACACCATTTTCACACCTGTGTTGAATCCCCTTATATACAGTGTGAGGAATAAAGAAATCAAGGGGGCTTTGAGAAAATTGTTGGAGAAACATTTTCTGGGACATCAATAGTGAAAGTAATTTCCGAAATTGGCAAGCAGCCAAATTGGATCCAGGTTATGAAATTCGTGATTTATCAATATATTATTCTCTTACTTTGCCAGTTTTCACTGGTTTTGAAATATATATTTATTATTTATTTGTAAATTAATTAAAAATTACATTTTTCCTACTTTCCTACATTTTCATAGTATTTTTGTTCTGAAATTTGGGCCTCAACAGTGAGAGTACTCTAATGATTGAAGCCCTATAATATAATAAGGCATTCTAAAATTGAAAAAATACAGATTTTCAAATTTTAATGTTTATTAACTTTCTCATGTTTTCTCAGGGAAGCCCTACATCAGCCATTACCAGAGATAGCAAAGTCTCAAAGCATGGGTTCAATTTCTGCTTATGGCATACATATACATATGCTTCATTTATAAGTAGCCTAAAAAGGAGCATTCCAAACATAAAAAGAAGAGTAAAACTTCCCTGGTTCCCATGCAACCGAAGTCATACACTTCTCCTCATGGTAAAAGATTAAGATAAGTTCTGTAAATTTCTGAAATGTCTTTTGTCTAATGATCTGTAAACTTCTATCTGAAAAAAAAAAAAATATATATATATATAACCCTATACCAAACGTTAGTTTGCTAGAGTCCTTTCTTTGTGAAGATTGTGTATCCCAGGCATCTGTCTTAATTAGCATTGGAGTAAACCTCTTTCTTTCAGAGATTCTGAAAGGCTTGTTCATTTTGTAACAACAACATCAATCATGTATGTATGTATGTGTATATGTACATGCCTATATTTATATATATATATATGTATACATATATGTATAATGGAAATAATTGTGATGGGGATGAATTATTTTAAAAGTGTGTAATAATTTTTTTAAAAAGCAACATATATCTTAACTTCATATGATTTTTGTAAAATAAGTTTCATATAAAAATTATCATTATTATGAAATATGAAATAAATTTTAAAAAGTTGTAGGAAATATGTACCAAAATATTTGCTGGAAGTAAGTTTTCTGTGGGTATATATGATTAAAAACTCATTAGATACAAGATAAGGCAGATTAGGCTATACTCATTTAAATATTGTTAAAATATGTAGTAATCATGAAAGAAAAAATCAACATCTCTATCTGAGAAAAATATGTCCAACTTCAGCTCAGATCATGATCTCACTATCCATGGGTTCAAGCCCCACATCAGGCTCTATGCTGACAGTTCATCTTGAGCCTGCTTTGGATTCAAAGTCTCCCTCTTTCTCTGCTCCTCCCCCAACTGTACCCTGTCTCTCTCAAAAATGAATAATTTAAAAAAATTTAAAAATTAAAATAAAATATTATAAAGAACTGAAAATACCATTTATTTAAAAAAAAACATTTTTGATGGCTTCTAAATTATCCACTGGATATTTTCCCCAAGTTTTCAAAAATATTTACAGTAACTGAATGAGGGGCTTTTGGGTGGCTGTGCCAGTTGTGCATCTGAATCTTAATATCAGGTCAAATCATGATCTTGTGGTCTTGACATTGAGCCCCACACTGACCATGAAACCTGCTTGGGATTGTCTCTTTCCCTCTCTCTCTGCCTCCCCCCCACCAACTCTCTCTGTCTGTCAAAATAAATAATTAAACATTTAACATAATAAAATAATAAAATATAAAATAAAATAAAATAAAATAGTAACTGAATGGGCTCAATCCAAAATAGTCAGTGAGTTTGGTAAGACTAATTTTCAAATTTTTGATATTTATTTAATTCAAAGTGTTATAAACATTTAACAAGTCACACAAACTATTACCAATAAATAATAAAACATTTATTTGGTGATAACTATGCAGTTATAATCTCAAACATCTACTCATTTCGCTTTAAGGATATAAAGAACAATAACAGCAGAAGATGTTCAGTAAATATCCAGAACAAAATACAATTACAGTTAAGTTACTCCTCATGTATTATTAAGATAATTTGTGTATAGATATGTAACAAACCTCATTTCCTCAAGTTTTCAAAAGGTCTTTCAAGAAAGACTTTAAATTTTAGGGATAAATATCTGGAACATAACCTATAATTTTTAAACAAAACTGGTTTCTCTGCTTGAAACTGGAATTGGAAACATTGCACCTATTTGAATATAGAATGGAACCAGATGATAAATATAGGCATGATAATCCTCTTTCTTATATAAATAAGTTAAAATACTCTGGCTCCCATCTGACTTAACTTGTTATACTGACTCAATAGAACATGTTTTTAAAATAAAAGTCAATATAAATGACTTATAATTGGATTATAATGGATTTTTTGAGATTTTCTATTTTTATACAACTTTAAATCATCATTATTAGACAACTGAAGGAATTATAACAGAGTTCTTCAATATATTTCCCGAAAAAATACTCCTACTTACTTATATAAACAAAATCAATACTACTTGTAAAGAATTTTCAAAACATTTCTTCTTTCTTCCAATAGCAGAAGCCCACAGCCCTCCTAAAAAAATTATTAAAAAATAAATAAAAACATGATTAAATACCTCAAAACTATTAGTTCAATATCCAAGGCCAATTTATTGTTATGTATGCTGTCCTCACAGAGAATGTCCCCAATTTCCAGTTCTCATCCCTTAGATAAACTGAATCTGCTACCAACTAATTTACTTTCTTATTGCAATAAATCCATACAGTTGTGTTACATGGATGTGCAGAGTATACCTAAGGGAAGACTGTTCATCAAATGATGTGTTAAAATTTAAGTAAATATTAGTTATTAAGAAAATTATACTTGAAGTAGTCCTGGATTGTTGTAAATTTCCCTCTTAGAACTACTTTTTGCTGCATCCTAAAGATTTTGGACAATTGTGTTTCATTGCCATTTGTTTCCTTTTGATGAATTGAAAGACATGTGGTTTGTTATATATCTATACACAAACTATCTGAATAATACATGAGGAGTAATTGTATTTCCCTCCGGAATTTTTGATTTCTTTTTTTTGACTTCTTAGTTGACTCACTTGTTATTTAGTAGAATGTTATTTAACTTTCATGCATGCATTTGTGTTATATCCACATTTTTTCCTCGTAGTTGATATATAAGCATCTTTTTTAATAAGAAATTTATTATCAAATTGGTTTCATACAACACCCAGTGCTAATCCCAACAAGTGCCCTCCTCAATACCCATCACCCACTTTACCCTCCCTCCCACCCCCCATCAAAACTCAGTTTATTCTCAGTTTTTAAGAGTCTCTTATGGTTTGGCTCCCTCCCTATCTTTTTTTTTCCCCTTCCCCTCCCCCATGGTCTTCTGTTAAGTTTCTCAGGATCCACATAAGAGTGAAAACATATGGAAACTGTCCTTCTCTGTATGACTTATTTCACTTGGCATAACACTCTCCAGTTCCATCCACGTTGCTACAAAAGGCTATCTTTAATTCTTTCTCATTGCCAAGTAGTATTTAATTGTGTAAATAAACCACAACTTCTTTATCCATTCATCAGTTGATGGACATTTAGGCTCTTTCCCTAACTTTTTTATTGTTGAAAGTGCTGTTATAAACATCGGGGAAGAAGTGCCCCTATGCATCAGCACTCCTGTATCCCTTGGGGAAATTCCTAGCAGTGCTATTTCTGGGTCATAGGGTAGATCTAGTTTTAATTTTTTGAGGAACCTCCACACTGTATTCCAGAGTGGCTGCACAGGTTGCATTCCCACCAACAGTGCAAGAGGGTTCCCATTTCTCCACATCCTCGCCAGCATCTATAGTCCCCTCATTTGTTCATTTTAGCCACTCTGACTGGCGTGAGGTGACATCTCAGTGTGGTTTTGATTTGTATTTCCCTGATGATGACTGGCACTGAGCATATTTTTCATGTGCCTGTTGGCCATCTGTATGTCTTCTTTAGAGAAGTGTCTATTCATGTTTTCTGCCCATTTATTCACTGGGTTATTTGTTTTTTGGGTGTGGAGTTTGGTGAGCTCTTTACAGATTTTGGATACTAGCCCTTTGTCTGATATGTCATTTGCAAATATCTTTTCCCATTCCGTTGGTTACCTTTTAGTTTTGTTGATTGCTTCCTTTGCAGTGCAGAAGATTTTTATCTTCATTTGGTCCCAATAGTTCATTTTTGTTTTTAATTCCCTTGCCTTTGGAGGTATGTTAGGTAAGAAATTGATGTGGCTGAGGACAGAGAGGATTTTTTCCTGCTTTTTCCTTTAGGGTTTGGATGGTTTCCTGTCTCACATTCAGGTCCTTCCTCCATTTTGAGTTTATTTTTTTTATTTTTATTTTTTTTAACATTTATTTATTTTTGAGACAGAGAGAGACAGAGCATGAACGGGGGAGGGTCAGAGAGAGGGAGACACAGAATCCAAAGCAGACCCCGGGCTCTGAGCTGTCAGCACAGAGCCTGACGCGGGGCTCAAACTCACGGACCGCGAGATCATGACCCGAGCCAAAGACGGCCGCCTAACCGACTGAGCCACCCAGGCGCCCCCATTTTGAGTTTATTTTTGAGAATGGTGTAAGAAAGTGGTCTAGTTTCATTCTTCTGCATGTTGCTGTCCAGTTCTACCAGTACTATTTGGTAAAGAGAATGTCTCTCTTCCATTGGATATTCTTTTCTGCTTTGTCGCAGATTAGTTGGTCATATTTTTGTGGGTCTAATTCTGGGGTTTCTATTCTATTCCATTGGTCTGTGTGTCCGTTTTGTGCCAATACCATGCAGTCTTGATGATGACAGCTTTGTAGTAGAGGCTTAAGCCTGGGATTGTGATGCCTCCCGCTTTGGTCTTCTTCTTCAATATTACTTTGGCTCTTTGGGGTCTTTTGTGGTTCCACACAAATTTTAGGATGGTTTGTTCTAGCTTCGAGAAGAATGCTGGTGCAATTTTGATTGGGATTGCATTGAATGTGTAGATAGCTTTGGGTAGTATTGACATTTTCACAATATTTATTCTTCGTACCCATGAGCATGGAATGTTTTTCCATTTCTTTATATCTTCTTCAATTTCCTTCATGCACTTTCTATAGTTTTCAGCATACAAATGTTTTACATCTTTGGTTAGGTTTATTCCTAGATATTTTATGCTTCTTGATGCAATTGTGAATGGGATTAGTTTCTTTGTCTTTCTCTTGCTTCATTTTTAGTGTATAAGAATGCAACTTATTTCTGTACATTAATTTTGTATCCTGTGACTTTCCTGAATTCATGTGTCAGTTCTTTTTGTGGAATCTATCAGGTTTTCCATGTATAATATCATGTCATCTGCAAAAAATAAAGGCTTGACTTCATCTTTGCCAGTTTTGATGCGTTTGATTTCCTTTTGTTGTCTGATTGCTGATGCTAGAACTTCCAACACTATGTTAAACTGCAGTGGTGAAAGTGGACATCCCTGTCGTGTTCCTGATCTCAGGGAGAAAGCTCTCAATTTTTCCCCATTGAGGATGGTATTAGCTGTGGACTTTCATAAATGGCTTTTACTATGTTTAAGTATGCTCCTTCTTTCCTTACTCTCTCGAGGGTTTTTATTAAGAAAGGATGCTGAATTTTGTCAAATGCTTTTTCTGCATTGATTGACAGGATCATATGGTTCTTATCTTTTCTTTTATCAATATGATGTATCACATTGATTTATTTGCAAATATTGAACAGCTCTGCAGCGCATGAATGAATCCCACTTGATCATGGTGAATAGTTGTTTTTATTTGCTGTTGAATTCTATTTACTAGTATCTTGTTGAGAAATTTTGCATCCATATTCATCAGGGATATTGGCTTGTAGTTCTCTTTTTTGCTGGGTCTCTGTCTCATTTGGGAATCAAAGTAATGTTGGTTTCAAAGAATGAGTCTGGAAGTTTTCCTTCCCTTTCTATTTTTTTGGAAGAGCTTGAGATGGGTAGGTATTATATCTGCTTTAAATGTCTTAGAATTCCCCTGGGAAGCCATCTGGTCCTGGACTCTTATTTGTTTGGAGACTTTTGGCAACTGATTCAATTTCTTTGATGGTTATGGGTCTGTTCAGTTTTTTCTATTTCTTCCTGTGTGAGTTTTGGAACTGTGTGTGTGCTTAGGAATTTGTCCATTTCTTCCAGGTTTTCCAGTTTGTTGGCATATCATTTTCCATAGTATTCCCTGATAATTGCTTGTATTTCTGAGGGATTGGTTGCAATAATTCCATTTTCATTTGTGATTTTTTTCTATTTGGGTGATCTCCCTTTTCTTTTTTAGAAACCTGGCTAGAGGTTTATCAATTTTGTTTATTTTTTTCAAATAAACAAGTCTTGGTTTCATTGATCCGCTCTATTTTTTTTTTAATTCTATATTGTTTATTTCTGCTCTGATCTTTGTTATTTGTCTTCTTCTGCTGGGTTTTGGGTGTCTTTGCTGTTCTGCTTCTATTTCCTTTAGGTGTGCTGTTAGATTTGTATTTGGGATTTTTCTTGTTTCTTGAGATAGGCCTGCATTGCAATGTATTTTCCTCTCAGGACTGCCTTCCCTGCATCCCAAAGCGTTTGGACTGTGGTATTTTCATTTTCATTTGTTTCCATATATTTAATTACTTCTCTAATTGTCTGGTTGACCCATTCATTCATTAGTAGGGTGTTCTTTAACTTCCATGCTTTTGGAGGTTTTCCAGACTTTTTCCTGTGGTTGATTTCAAGTTTCATAGCATAGTGGTCTGAAAGTGTGCATGATATGATCTCAATTCTTTCATACTTATGAAGGGCTGTTTTGTGACCCAGAATGTGATGTATCTTGGAGAATGTTCCATGTGCGCTCGAGATGAAAGTATGTTCTGGTTCCTTGGGATGCAGAGTTCTAAATATATTTGTCAAGTCCATCTGATCCTATGTATCATTCAGGGCCTTTGTTTCTTTATTGATCCTCTGTCTAAATGATCTATCCATTATTGTATGTGGAGTATTAAAGTCCCCTGCAATTACCACATTCTTATCAATATGGTTGCTTATGTTTATGATTAATTGTTTTATATATTTGGAGGCTCCTGTATTTGTCACATAGACATTTTTATTTGTTAAATTTTCCTGATGGATAGACCCTGTAATTATTATATAATGCCCTTCTTCATCTCTCTTGCCTTTAATGTATTTATTTTATTTTATTTTTAAAATATTTTAATGTCTATTTATTTTTGAGGGACAGAGAGAGACAGTATAAGTGGGGAATGTGCAGAGAGAGAGAGAGACATAGAACATGAAACAGGCTCTAGGCTCTGAAGTATCAGCTCAGGGCCCGACACAGGGCATGAACTCACAAGCCGTGAGCTTATGACCTGAGCTGAAGTCGGACCCTTAACCAACTGAGCCACCCAGGCACCCTCTTACAGCCTTTTTTTAAATCTTTTTTAATGTTTATTTATTTTTGAGACAGAGAGAGACAGAGCATGAACAGGGGAGGGTCAGGGAGAGAGGGAGACACAGAATCTGAAAGAGGCTCCAGGCTCCAAGCAGTCAGCTCAGAGCCCGACATGGGGCTTGAACTCACAGATCACCAGATCATGACCTGAGCCGAAGTTGGATGCTCAAACAACTGAGCCACCCAGGCACCCCTCAGCCTTTAATTTAAAGTCTAGTTTGTCCGATATAAGTATGGCTACTCCAGGTTTGTTTCGACTTCCAGGAGCATGATTGATAGCTCTCCATCCCCTCACTTTCATTCTGCAGGTTTCCTCAGGTCTAAACTGAGTCTCTTATAGACAGCAAATAGGTGGGTCTTGTTTTATTATTCACTCTGATACCCTATGTCTTTTGGTTGGAGCATTTAGTCCATTTACATTCAGTGGTATTATTGAAAGATTTGTGTTTAGACTCATTGTGATGTCTGTAGGTTTCATGCTTGTAGTGATGTCTCTGGCACGTTGTGGTCCATGCAACATTTCACTTACAGAATCCCCCTTAGGATCTCCTGTAGGGCGGGATTAGTGGGGATTAATTCCTTCAGTTTTTGTTTTTGTTTTTGTTTTTGTTTTTGTTTTTTTGGTAAAACCTTAATCTCTCCTTCTATTCTGAATGACAGAGTTGCTGGATAAAGGATTCTTGGCTGCATAGTTTTTCTGTCATCAAATAAACATCTTAACATTACACCTAAAGAAGCTAGAAAAAAGAGAACAAACAAAACCCAAACACAGAAAAAGTAAGGAAATAATAAAGATTGGAGCAGAAATAAGGTATATACAACTAAAAACATAAAGGATATCAATGAAACCATGGTCTGGTTTATTGAAAAATTAACAAAATTGATAGGGGTGCCAGGAGCTCATTCAGTAAAGTTTCTGACCCTTGATTTTGTCTCAGGTCATGATTCAGAGTTCATGAGTTTGAGCCCTGTGTCTGGTTATATGCTGACAGTGTGGAGTCAGCAGCTTGGTATTCTCTCTTTCCCTCTTTTTGCCCCTCACACACTCATGCTTTCTCTCTCTCTCTCTCTGTCTCTCTCTCTCTCTGTCTCACTTTCTCAGTAAACATTAAAAACAAGAACAAAATTGATAAACCTTTAGCCAGATTCATTAAAAAAATGGTGAGATAAAATTACAAATGAATGTGGAGAAATAACACCACAGAAATACAAACAATTGTAACAGAATGTTATGAAAACCTATATGCCAACAAATTGGACAACTTAGAAGAAATGGATAAATTCCTGTAAACAAACGCCTAAGAAAACTAATGCACGATGAAATAGAAAATTTAAACAGACCAATTACCATTAATGAAATTCAATCAGTAATTAAAAACACCCAACAAACAAAAGTTCAGGTCTAGACAGCTTCATAGATGAAATCTACCAAATATTTAAAGAAAAGCACATACTTATTCTTCTCAAACTATTCCAAGAAATAAAAAAGGAAGGAAAACTATATTCATTCTATGAGGCCATATTCAACCTGACACAAAAACTAGATAAGGACATTAAAAAATAAAATAACCAGAGTCCAGTAACCCTGATGACAATAGATGCAAAAATCCTCAACAAAATATTAGCAAACTGAACCCAACAATACTTTGAAAATTATACACTGTGATCAAATGACATTTATTCCTGGGATGTAAATATGGTTCAATACTCATAAAAAAAGTTAATGTGATAAGTCAAATCAATGAGAGAAAGGAAAACAATCATATGTTAACTTCATTAGATGAAGAAAAAGCATTTGGCAAATTACATTCATTTATGTGTTAAAGAAAACCCTCTGAAAAGTAGGACTAGAGGGAGCATACCTCAATAATAAAATCTTTAGATGAAAAATTCACATCAACCTCACTTTCAATAGTGAAAAGTTGAGAACTTTTTCCTTAACGTCAAGAATAAGACAAAGAATGTACACTATTGCCAATTTTATTCAACAAAATACTAGAAGTCTTAGCAATAGCAATTAGAGAATATATGGAAATAAAAGGTATCCAAACTGGTAGGCAAGAAGAAAACCTTTCTCTATTTGCAGATGTCATATTACTATATATAGAAAACTCAAAAGACTCCACCAGCAAATTACAAGAACTGATAAGTGAATTCAGTGAAGTCCCAGGATAAAAAAATAAGTGTACAGAAATCTGTTGCATTCTTATATACTAGTAATGAAGTGAAATTAAGGATTCAATTGCACCAAAAACAATAAAATACCTGGGAATAAACTAACCAAAGTGGGGAAAGACCTGTACAGTGAAAACTATAAAATATGGGGGCAGCTGGATGGCTCAGTTAAGCATCTGACTCTTTATTTTTAACGTTTATTTATTTTTGAGACAGAGAGAGAGACAGAGCATGAACAGGGGAGGGTCAGAGAGAGGGACACACAGAATCCGAAACAGGCTCCGGGCTCTGGGCTGTCAGCACAGAGCCTGACGTGGGGCTCGAACTCACAGACCGCGAGATCATGACCTGAGCCGAAGTCGGCCGCTTAACCGACTGAGCCACCCAGGTGCCCCTGACTCTTTTTTTTAATATTTATTTTTAGGAGACAGAGAGAGAGAGAGAGAGCATGAGTCGGGGAGGAACAAAGAGAAAGGGAGACATGGAATGTGAGGCAGGCTCCAGGCTCTGAGCTGTCAGGACAGAGATCAACTTGGGGCTTGAATTCATGAACCATGAGATCATGACTTGAGCTGAAGTCAGACACTTAAACAACTGAGTCATCCAGGCGCCCTAAGCATCTGACTCTTGATTTCAGCTCAAGTCATGATTTGACAGTTTGTGGGTTCAAGCCCTCTGTCAGGCTCTGAGCTGAAGAGCTTGGAGCCTGCTTGAGATTCTCTCTCTCCCTCTCTCTCTCTCTCTGCCCCTCCCCTGCTCTTCTGTCTCTCAGACATAAACATTAAAAAATATAAAATACAATGAAAGAAATTCAAGATAATGCAAAGAACTGGGAGATATTCCATACTCATTGATTGGAAGAACAAATACTGTTAAAATTTCTATACTAACCAGAACAATCTACATATTTAATGCAATCCCTATCAAAATACCAACAAGAGCTTTACAGGACTAGAACAATTCTAAAATATGTAAGGATCCATAAAAGATCTCAAATAGCTGAAGCAATCTTGTAAAAGAAAACCAATCCTGGAGGCATCACAATTCCAGACTTCAAGTTATATTATGAAGCTGTAGTAATCAAACCAGTAGGTACTGGCACAAAAATAGTGCATGCATGTATTAATTAATTAATTATGTATATTAATTTGTATTATATAATAAATTATATATATATATAATTTTAATGATTATACACACAATTATTCCATTTTTCCATGATGAGTGATAAATTCATCATAAATTGGAGGAAATTACAATAATACTCATGAACGAACTACTTAAAAGGATAAAAAAGTAAAAGAATCAATTATTTTATAGTAAGCTCTTTTATTGTAAGTACATTTAAGAAATATATACAAACAATATCAATAAGGAAGGCCATCCAAGATGGCAGCATGGGAAGACCCTGAACTCACCTCCTCCATGGACACACCAATATCTACAGTATCATATGGAAAATTTTCCATTGGAAAAAAACAGTAAAAACTAATTTAACAGGTCACTTTACAACAAAGGGTAAAAGCACTGTAACAAGGTGAATAGGAGAGTCAGACATGTGATCTCTCCAAAAACCACACCCCAGCACAATAACCTACAAGAACCAGGTTCTTGAGTCTGCCATAGAAATGAATGCTGGGGAAACCTGGGTGACTCAGTTAAGTGAGAGACTTCAGCTCAGGTCATGATTTGCGGTTTGTGAATTCAATCCCTGCATTAAGACTCTCTGGTTGTTGGCACAGAACTCACTTCAGATCTTCTGTGCCTCTCTCTGTGCACCTCCCCTGCTCATTCTCTCTCTCTCTCTCTCTCTCTCTCTCTCTCCTCTCTCAAAAATAAATAAAAATTTTAAAAAGTGAACTTTGAAGAGAAATAAAAGGGGTGGAGTTTATTAGAGATAGCTTGAATACAAGGGAATGGAAAAGAAAGAGGAATGTCACTTCTTGGAAGGGTTAGTTTGTAAGTATTTTAAAGGAACTTTTTCAAAGGGCTAGAGACAATGAGTCAGGAAGTGTTCTTCAGTCCTACTGTCATTATCTATCTCATAGTTGTTACTTGTTAGTGGACATAAGACAATCACAGGATGCCTTTCTTCATGGTCAACATTGTTTATGGCTTCTGGAAAATAGAAATGCTTGTGAAAGTGGTCTTTAAATTGTCACTTCTAATTTTGCCCAGACAACAATTACTGCTTGAAAGCTGTTATTTCTCACTTGGTATCTTTCCCAGAAGGTATTTATCTCTAAGTATAAGGAAACTTTTAACCCTTGCCTCAGACCAGTGGCTTTACAGGAGTTAATTCCCTTCTCCCTGCCATGTTCTGTCTCAGAACTACCATATGATCCAGCTCTTCCACTTCTGCGTATTTATCTGAGGAAAACAAAGCACCAATCTAAAAATATATGTACACCCCTATGCTTATTGTCAAATTATTCATAATAAGCAAGATATGGGACACACACACACAAGCACAATGGAATACTACTTAAACATAAGAAATGATGAAAATCTTGCCATCTGAGATGACATAAATAGACCTCAGATCATTATTTGTATTAAAATGTCATAGAAAGACAACACCATATGATTTCTCTTATAAAGTGGAATCTAAAACAAACAAAGAAAGCAAAATCATACTCATAGATACAGAGAACAGATTGGTAGTTTTCAGAAGGAAAAGTGTTCAGGGGTGGGAAAACGGGTGAAGGGAATTAATCTCACAAATGTGGAAAGTGATACTTATATTTACACAGGAAAGTCAAGGTCACAAGAGTGGTAAAAATGAACCCAAGAGCTAAAGATTTCCTGGAAATTGAAAAAAATAAACTACAAATTGATAAAAAGCCAGCCAGTATAGAATCAAATTGCAAAGTGATTGGCATAATAAATTCAATCTGCTGTAGCTTGTATTTTTGTAATCATATATTTTATTACTTAGATAGAAACAAACATATAAACTATAAAATATAATATATATAGAAACAAACTAAAGCTAATAAGTTCAAAAAAAGAAAAAAGCTGAATTTTACCATGCAATTTTAAACAAGTAATTCCAGAACCAGATAGATCTACACTTTAATATATTTTTAAATCACATTCCTTTCCAAGACCATTTATGTATACTTTACTTTTCCTTGTAAATGATTATCTTATTTTAATGAACCACAGCTTTCTGAAAGGGAAGAGGAAAGTATATTTAAGTTCTTGAAATCTCTAAAATCCTTAAAAATTAAACATCATTGGCACCTCAAGAGTAATACTTATGAGGCACTAGCATATTATTAGAAAAAAAAGTATTTTTAGCAAAAGATGTCAATAGAACATGCCCTTTAATAGTTTATTCTGGACACTAATATGAACAAGTTTGATGTTGCCAGACAAAGAAAGATGTTTAGGATAATGCTGCTCAAAGGTGATGCAGATCCAGCCTGTTGGGAATTATCATTTTTGTGTGAGTAGGTCACACTAACATCTTAATATTTAGTATTTTATTTTTAATTTTGAACTCCAGAAAATCTGCAGTTATACGAAACCCTCTATACAGTTTTAAATATAAAATTTACTATGTTATCTCTCTTACAATCTGAAGCAATAAAATGAAGGACAGTTTAATCAGATTAAAATTTTTGTACTAATTTATCAATAGTCAAATAAATGACTTAGGGGTTCCTATTTTATTTTCTACAGAAAACATTGATTAATCTTCCCAGTATCCTGGGGAAGAAGACTTATAATTTTAATACTCACTAATGGCAACAGGGATCAGAAAAATATAGAAGGGAAAATTATAGACAGCCTCCTAAATATTGTATGATTACTCTATGAGAAAAAGTAGACAATGTATTTGTGCCTTTAACAGCATTGAAAAGAGAGGAATTTGTGGTTTAAAGTAACAGTATAACAGTTTTAGCACCATTGCAAGATAAATACTATGGAAACAGAAAAGAGACAAAAAAATCTCTAATGTTGTCAAACCATAGCAAAAATGAAAAAAAAAAAAATTAAAGCATTAAATTTTCACATTGCCACACTAGTCAATGCTCAGTTTTCATTATTCTATTTAATTCCATTGTAGATATTTTAAATGAAGGATAAGTTGATTCCTCATTTTAAATTACCACACTTTGTGTACACCACACAAATTACTACACTACACTTTGTATCCATAGTCAATTTTGTTAGAAATTATCCTTTGGAATCCTATTTGTGTAGGTTTATATACATGCTCTCACTCTCTCTCTCTCCCTCCCTCCCTCTCTGTCTCTCTCATATTAAACAAATAAATAATAAACAAATAATCCATGTGAAAAATGAGCAGAAGACATGAGTAGACATTTTTACAAATACATACAGATGGCCAACAGACACATGAAAAGATGTCCAATATCACTAATCATCAGGGAAATACAAATCAATGATTAAATGTCACCACACACCTGTGAGAATGCATAAAATTAACAACACAGGAAACAACAGGTGTTGGGGAAGAAGCAGAGAAAGGGGAACCCTCTTATACTGTTGGTGGGAATGAAAACTAGTGTAGCCACTCTGGAAAAAAGTATGGGGTTTCCTCAAAAAGTTAAAAATAGAACTACCTATGATCCAGCATTTCACTACTAGTTATTTACCCAAAGGATACAACAATATCAATTTGAAGTGCTCTGATATAGAGACCAGGGTCCCCCCTGGCTTGCACACACTTGAGCTTTAGCTGCCCTACCAGTACATTATCTGCATAGACAGTCCAAGTACCACAAAGGCCTGTACCCACTTTGGCCACAGCTGTTTTTCTGTGTGTAGAAATCTGGGATCCCCTTGGCTTAAACCCACATCACCTTCAGATGTTCTACCACAGTTCTCACTATATATAAAGACCTGAAATCCCCTGGCATTAACCCACTTCAGCCACAACTGACCTGACTGAGAACCCTTTGTGTAGCAGACATCAGTACCATTCCAGTCCACATTGATTTCAGCTTCAGCCATTCCACCAGGATGGCCTCAGTATGGAAAGCTCCATTACTTTCAACTCAGGCCAGCCATATCTCCACACAACCAGCAAAAGTCACCAAGCACACACAATCTAAACATGGGATGACCATAAACAAGACCATTCCTTCAGTTGTAGGAGGAATACCTCTTCTGTATAACCCAGAGGGAGGGGGTGGGGAAACCAGAAAGTCGGGCAAAATGGTGAGACAGAGAGATATGGTCCATATTAAAGACCAAATCAACATATATATATATGTATATATATATGTATATGTATATATATACAAATTATTGGTATGTATACAAATTATATATATATACAATCCATCTATGGTCATAATATAAATAATAAATTATATGTGATAGATGATTATATATAAAACTATATATATATATATATAACTATTTACAGATCACTGGTCCATTCTTCTGAATCCTCTAATCTATTGTTGTATGCCTGTACCATACTGTTTTGTTACTACAGCTTTGTAATATAACTTTAAGTCTGGAATTGTTATGTCTCCAACTTTGCTTTCCTTTTTCAAGGTGACTTTGGGTATTTGGGTCTTGGTAGCTCCTCAAAAATTTCAGGATTGTTTGTTCTTAGCTCTGGTTAAAGTGCCATTTGTATTTTGATAGGGATTGCATTAAATGTGTCAATTGCTTTGGGTAGTGTAGATATTTTAGCAATGTTTTTCTTCCTAATCCACAAGCATGGAATGCTTTTCCATTTTTTGTGTGCTCTTCAGTTTCTTTCATAGTTTTCAGAGTATAGCTCTTGTATCTCTTTAATGAAGTGTATTTCTAGGTATCTTCTGATTTTCAATGCAATTGCAAATGGGATCAATTCTTTGACTTCTTTTTCTACTGCTGCTTTATTGTTGTATAGAAATGCAACAGATTTCTGCATCTTGATTTTATATCTTCGACTGTGCTGAATTCATGTATTAATTCTAGCAGATTTTTGGTGGAGTGTTTTCATTTTTTATATATAGTATCATGTCCTCTGAAAATAGTGAATGCTTGACTTATTTCTTACTTGCGGGAAGCCAAGCTATCCCAGCCTGAATGGCAGAGCCTGGGCTGTGGACGGATTGGTGACTGCAGGGCGGCCCACTGACAGTGAAGCTTCTTGTACTCCTGATTTTTGGCCTTAAAAGTACCTGGGGTATTGTCTGTTGGGGAATTGCCCTCAGCAGGCCCCCTGGGAAAAGAACCATTAGGAAGAAAATAAGGTTCCACCAGAAATTGTGCGGCCTTATGTTTAGCCCTTGCCATTCCCTATGGAGACTCCTCTACTTGCAGGAGTCTCATGCATTTGCGAGCAAAGGCAGCCAATGAAGGAGATACATATGGATCCAAAAGCCCCACTCTGGTAACTAAGGAGGGTATCTATGGACACAGGTCACTCTGACCCCTAGGCCCACTTGGCCCCCAGGAGGAATTCCAGATAATGATTGAACCTAGTCGGTTAAAGTACAGAATGGTTCATTGGTTCCTAGGTGCATTGTCTCTCTGAGAACGTATAAGGTTTCTAAGGCCCTCTTGGCCCCCTTCCTGGCACCTCGGACCCAGGTGAACACTTTTGTTCTTCAAAACCACGAATGGTTCAGGGAAACAACTAAGAGGTCATGTCCCTGTAACTGTTCCACTTGAGGTGTTGAGAGATAAATGACCTTTCATGAAAACAGCAAAGCAAATACTTTATAAATTATAGATAAACATAGATACATAATAAAAACAATAAAAGAAATTAATCAATAAGCAAACGGCAGGAGGGAACATTATGACAAAACAATCATGTTATTCCTTATTGGGTGATTATACAAAGGAACAATTTTAGAATTGGGTAATGTTAGAAAACATAGATGATGTATGTTACAAGGAAATCACTAGCATATATAATGCCACATTTACTACAATAAATGGTCCAGTTCAACACACTGTTGTTGTCTGTGTCCATTTTTATTTTAGTTTTTTTTTTATTTTAGTTTTTTATTTTTATTTTTGTTTTAGTTTTGTTTTATTTTCACGTTTTCACTGATGCTGTTCATCCTTCAGGAACCCCTCGACCTGCTGGAGCTGGACTCTGGTACTTACTGATTTGCATACTCTTTATTTATTTTTGTTGTTTTCTGAGGCCAAGAGTTCCCATACTATGTTAAGTTTTTTTAATGTTTATTTATTTTTGAGACAGAGAGAGACAGAGCTTGAATGGGGGAGGGTCAGAGAGAGAGGGAGACATAGAATCTGAAGCAGGCTCCAGGCTCTGAGCTGTCAGCATAGAGCCTGATGCAGGGCTCAAACTCACAGACCTTGAGATCATGATCTGAGCTGAAGTTGGATGCTCAACTGACTGAGCCACCCAGGCACCCCAACATCCCATACTATATTAAATAGTAATGGTGAGCATGGACATCCATGTCTCCATCCTAGATGTAGGGGAAAAGCTCTCAGCTTTTTCCCCATTGAGGATGATATTAGCTGTATGTTTTTTGTACATGGTCTTCATGATGTTGATATATGTTCTATCCATCCCTCCTTTGTTGAGGATTTTTATCAAGAATGGATACTGTATTTTGTCAAGTGCTTTTTCTTCATCTATTGAAAGAATCTTATTTTTCTCATCATTTTTTTATGTGGATTATCACATTGATTGTTTTGTGAATATTTAACCAACTCTGCAACACAGGAATAAATCCAACTTGATCATGTTGAATAATTATTTCAATGTAGTGTTGAATTAGAATTGCTAGTATTTTGCTGAATATTTTTCTGTCCAGTTTAACCTGGGATGTTGACCTATAATTCTCCTTTTTAGTGGGGTCTTTTAGTGGGGTCTTTTGAAATCAAGGTAATGTTGGCCTCATAGACTGAGTTTGGAGTTTTTTAGTAGATTTTTATCTTTTGCACTATTTTGAGAATAGCTTTTAACTCTTCCTAAATGTGTGGTAGAATTCTCCTGGGAGTCCATCTGGCCCAGGACCCCTGTTCAAATGGAGATTTGGGATTATTGATCCAATTTCTTAGCACGTTATGGATCTGTTAAAATTTTCTATAACTTTCTATGTCATTATTGGTAGTTTGTAAATTTCTGGGAATTTGTCTATTTCCAGCCAGATTGCCCAGCTTGTTGGCATATATTTTTTCATACTATTTTATTTTAGTTGTTAGTATTACGTACTGTCCTGTTGTGATTGCTTCTCTTTCATTCATCATTTTATCTATTTGGGTCTTTTCTCTATTTTTTTTTATTAGTCTTCTAAGGGGTTATCAATTTTGTTTATTCTTTCAAAGAACCAGATCTTAGTTTCATTGATCTATTCTACTGTGGATTTTTTTTTGTTTGTTTTCTTTCTGTCATTTATTTCTGCTCTAATCTTTATTATTTCCCTTCTTCTGTTGGCGTTAGCCTTTTTTTGTTGCTCTTTTTCTGGCTCCCTTAGGTTTAAGGTTAGATTGTGTAGTTTGACCTTATTTATTTCTTAAGACAGGCTTGGACTGTACTATAGTATCCTCATAGGATTTCCTTTGTTGCAGTCCAAAGGGTTTGGATTTTTGTGTTTAATTTTTATTTGTGTTCATGTATTTTTTTAAATTCTTTTATTTTTTTAATTTCCAAGTTAACTTCTTCATTTTTTAGTAGGATGCTCTGTAACCTTTATGTATTTGTGGTCTTTCCATTTTTTTTTCTTGGGATTGACTTCATGTTTTATAGTGCTGTGGTCTGAAAATATTATGCATGATCTCAGTCTTTTGTACTGCTTGAAGTCTAATTTGTGACACAGTATTTGATCTATTTTGGAAAATTTTCCATTTGCACTTGAAAAGAATGTGTATTCTTCCACTTTAAGATGGAATGTTTTGAATATATCTGTTAAGTCCATCTGGTCCAGTCTTGTACCTTGTTGATTTTCTATTTAGATGACCTTTCCAGATTTGTAAGTGCACTTTAAAGTCCCTTACTATAGTTGTATTATTATTAATGAGTTTCTTTATGTTTGTTATTAATTGCTTTATGTATTTGGGTGCTCTCACATTGGGACATTAATATTTATAATTGTTAAACCTCATTAACAGATAAACACCTTAATTATGATACAATGCCCTTCTTCATCTCTTGTTACAGACTTTTTTTTTTTTAATGTAGTTTGTCTTGGGACTCCTGGGTGTCTCAGTCTGTTAAGAGTCTGACTTTGGCTAAGGTCATGATCTCATAGTTTGTGGGTTCAAACCCCACATTGGGCTCTGTGCTGACAGCTTAGAGCCTGGAGCCTGCTTCAGATTCTGTGTCTCCCTCTCTCTTTGCTCCTTCCCTGCTCACACTCTGTCTCTCAAAAATGAATACATATTTTAAAGAGCTAAATGTAGTTTGTCTGATATAAGTGTGGTTACTCCTGCTTTCTTTTGACATCCATTAACATGGTAGAAAGTTCTCCATTCTCTCATTTTCAATCTGCAGGTGACTTTATGTCTAAAATTAGCCTCTTGCAGGGGGTATAAATGGATATTTAAAAACAAAAAACAAAAACCCATTCTGATACCTTATACATTTTATTGGATAGATATGAATTTAGTGTCATGTATTATCTTTAGAATTGGTATTTCTGGTGATGTTCTCTGGTCCTTTCCAGTTTTTGTTGCTTTGGTCTTTTCTTTTATCCACTCAAGGAGTTCCCTTTGAAATTCCTTGCAGTGCTGGTTTAGTGGTCATGAACTCCTTTAGTTTTTGTTCATGTAGGAAACTCTTTAGTTCTCCTTCTATTCTGAGTGATAGCCTTGCTGGATAAAGAATTTTCCCATTCAGCATGTTGAAAGTATTCTGCTCTCCCCGCTTTTTAGCCCACTATGTTTATTTGATTAGGACTTCTGTGAACCTGATCTCTCTTCCTTTATAGGTTAAAGACTTTTTTTCCTTTTCTGATTTAAGGATCCTTCCCTTGTTTGTGTTTTCGTGAATGTGACTATGAGATGCTTTGGCCACGATTGGCTTTTCTTGAATTTAATGGTTGTTCTCTGTGTTTCTTGGATTTGGTGTCTGTTTCATTCCCCAGATTAAGAAGTTTGTAGGTCTCATTTTTTTTTTGAATAAACCCTTGTCCCTCTTTCTTTATTTTCATCTTCTAGAACTCCTATGATATGAATATTATTATATTTTAATGTCACTGATTTTGCAAGTATGACTTTGTGGTTTCAGCTTTATTATTTTCCATAATTTTATCTTCTATATCACTGATTTGCTCCCCTGCTTCATCCATCCTCATTATTATAGCATTCATAAAGAATTGCATCTTGGTTATAGCATTTAAAAAATAATATTTATTTATTTTTGAGAGACAGAGAGACAGAGTACAAATGGGAGAGGAGCAGAGAGGGAGACACAGAATCCAAAGTAAGTTCCAGGCACTGAGCTGTCAGCACAGAGCCTGATGTAGGATTCAAACCCACAAAACATGAGATCATGACCTGAGCTGAAGTTGGAGGCTTAACTGACTGAGCCACCCAGACACTCCTCAGTTACATTTTTAATTTTGGCCTGCCTAGGTTTTATTCTTTTATTGCTGCAGTATGCTTTCTTCAAGCCCAACTAACATCCTTATACTATTGTTTTAAATTCTATCTCACACAACTTACTTACATCTGTATTGATTAAGGCCCTGGACGTCATTTCCTCCTGTTCTTTGTTTTGCGATAATTCCTCTCTCTTGTCATGTTGAATAAAAAGAAAAAAAAGAAAAATAATGAAATTAAAATAAAAAATTGAAGATAAATAAAAAATAAAAAATACATAAGGGAAGCTAGATTCTAGGTTTGTGTTTGGTTACAAGAAAATTGATAGAAAAAAAGGTAGAAAGAAAGAAAGAAAAAATGAAAAAAAAATTAAAATTAAAAAAGTTTTCAAACTAAAAAAATATTTTTTTTAAAAACTGGAAAATCCTCCTTGTGAATCAATCAATCAAACAAAACAAAAACAAAACAAGAAAACACGCAAATAAACAAAAAACCGCAAAGAATGGTAGATCTTTTTTTCCCCTGGAGCAGAAACTTTGCAGTTCTATATGATCCATAGACTTGGTGTGGGCAGTGGGTTCATGCTGGTCTTTTGGGAGTGGAGCCTACTGCTCTTATTCTCAGGTGCAGTTGCAGTAGTGGAGATGTGCCTACAGGGTGCAGGGGATGAGGAGTTTGGTGTAGCAGCTCAGTTCTCCTCTTGGTGTCTCTGTTTAGCTCACTGAGGTAGTGTGTGCAGAGGAAAAATGGCTCCATCCTGTTATCTCATCTAGGGAGTAGGAAATGCATGCCACCCCCCTTTAGTTAGGCCTCAGAGACTCATATACTGTGACTCCTTTTTCCCTGGTTTCCATCAGATCCCTGACTTTACCTTGTCTGTTTCTGAGCTGTCCACCTTCCAACTGGTGCAGCACTCCTGTGTTTTACCTCAGGAGAGTGTGTGTTTCAAAACCCCACGATTCAGAGACTCCTGCAACTGGTACTGAACTGTTTTTTTGAGGGGGAGTCACCCTGTATTGTGGCCAGTCCTGGCTTTTCACAAAAGACAGCCATGTGACTGAACACTGGATCAGAATTTATGGTAAATTGCAACACACAGCCAGAACCAGGGATTACTGGCATCTGTGACTTTGGTCCTATAATGGTTAGTGGCATAGTTCTATAGTGCCTGCAGACTTCTTTGTCTGACAGGCTGTATCACCCCTCCTAAATGCACTCCAAGCAAGGGAATCTCTTCTTCCTTTTTGACCCTGGGGATCCTTTGGCTGCCTGCTGATAAGACTCCTCTCTACTCTCCCACCAGAGTACTACTCAGCTCCCCAAGCATTAACCTGGCAATGTTACAGGCTATTAAAACTGATACTCAGCACTCTGGCATTTATACAAAACTGATGGTATTGTAACCCTCTTCTTTTTCCCCATCGAAGGTTTTCAGGAATAGTTATTTTGTGCCCTCACCTGTGCATGTTTTCATTCTTTCCCCCCTATGTTTTTTCTCTCTCTCTTCCTTATCTCTCACTATTTCCACCTCAACCAGTGCTCCCTCCTTTGGGAAACCCCTGCAGCTCTTTTCTCCCATGAAGTCTATGCAGTTCTTATATTCCACAGGTCACTTTTCTGGTTTGTTGATGCACAGCTTTGTTATCTGAGACTTCTAATCCATTTCTTAGGTGTTCAGAATGATTTGATATTTGTTTAGGTATTTTTGAGGGAAGAGGCAAACTTAGGGTTGTCCTAGTCTTCCACCATCTTATCTCCAACTCAATAATTATTTTAAATGTAAATGGTCTGTATGTTCTAATCAAAAGACAGGATGGCAGAATGGATAAAAAACAAGACACATCTGTGTGTGACCTACAAGATAAACATTTTAGATCTAAAGAAACCTAAAGATGGAAAATGAAATAATTGAAAAAATGTTACCATATAAATAGAAATGTTAAAAATGCCATGGTAGTGATCATTATATTAGACAAAAGAGCCTACAAAATATTATAAAAATGGAAAAAGAATGTCATTACATAATAATATAGTGACCAATCAAACCAAAGGATATTAAAATTTTAAATCTTTGTGAACTTAGCATTGAAGTACCTCAATACACAAAGCAAATATTAGCAGACATAAATTGAGAAATTGATAGTAATACAAAGTAGTAGTTGACTTTAACAGCCCACTTACATAAGTGGATAGATTACCTAGGTAGAAAATTAATAAGGAAACAGTGTAATTGAAGGACACATTAGATCAGAAAAACTTAACAGATAT
This sequence comes from Panthera onca, assembly GCF_046562875.1. NCBI lineage: Eukaryota > Metazoa > Chordata > Mammalia > Carnivora > Felidae > Panthera > Panthera onca. The sequence continues at coordinate 156,557,650 of NC_138339.1, forward strand.
ATACAGATTATTCTCTCCAAAAACAATAGAAGGCATATTTTTAAGTGCACAAAAAACATTCGTAAGGATAGACCACATCTTAGACGATAGAACAAGCCTCAATAAATTTTAAAAGGTTGAAATCATATTATGCATTTATCTTAACAATAAAAGAGTGAAACTAGAAATCAATCGTGAGGGAAAAAATGGAATGAAAATAAAAACACATGGATGTTAAATAAGTTCCTAAATAGCCAATGGCTCAAAAAGAAATCAATGAATTTTAAAAATAACGCATGGAGATATATGAAAATGAAAGCATGATGTTCAAAACTTTGAAGAGAGAACATAAGGCATTCTAAGAAAGAAATTTATAGTGGTAAAGCATACCTCAAGAAAAATCTCGAATATATAATCTTACACCTAAAAGAACTAGAAAAAGAAAAACACAAACAAAATCCAAGGTCAGTACAAGGAAAACAATAAATTACAGAGCAGAAATGACTTTTTTATAAAAATCAATGAAAACAAAAGCTTGTTCTTTGAAATGAAAAACAAAATTGTTAATACTTTAATCACATCCATCAGAGAGAGACAGAGACAGAAAGAGAGAGAATAGAAATAAGTAAAATCAGAAACTAAAGCTAAGAAATAACAACACCACAGAAATACAAAGAATTCAAAGAGACTGCTAGGAAATAGCATATGGAAACACATTTGATAACCCAAACTAAATGGATAAATCCCTTTTAAAAAGGTACAATCTTCCAATACTGAACAGCAAGAGAACTTGAATTGACTAATTATTAGCAATTAAATTGAATCAGTAATCAAAACAAAACCTGTCTGGGTATATATATATATATATACACACACATATATCTTTTCAAATTGGTATTTTGGTATTTCTGTTTCTCTCTCTCTCTCTCTCTCTATATATATATATATATATATACATATATATATACATATGTATGTACACACACACACACACACACACATATATATATATATATATATATATAGCAACCTAGATAAGGTAGATATGGTATCGGTTAGCCTCTTGACAAACACTTAGGTTGCTTCCAGGTATTGGCTATTGTAAATAATGCTGTAATAAATACAGGAGTGTATATATCTTTTCAAATTGATATTTCTGTTTCTTTGACTAAATAGTGATATTAATGGATCATACAATAATTCTATTTTTAACATGGGTGGAGCAGGGTATTGGTTAAATGAATGAATGCATTCAGTTATTAAATGAATAAATTATAGGAATAAAATGCATGATGTAAGGAGTTTAGTCAATGATACCATAATAGCAATGTATGGGGACAGATGGTAGCTACACTCTGACCATAACATGATATATAAATTTGTCAAATCACTATGCTGTACACATGACATAATGTTGCATTGTGTCAAGTATACTCAAAATGTAAAAAAAAAAAATGTAAACACAGAACCTCCTGACAAATGAGAGCCAAGGATCAATTGATTTCACTGGTAAATTATACCAAGCATTTAAAACTTCCAAATTCAGGAGTGGAGAGAAGATGGCGGCATAGGAGGATTCTGGGCTCACCGCATCCTGCTGTTCACTTAGATTCCACCCACATCTGCTTAAATAAGCCAGAAAACCGCCAGAAGACTAGCAGAATGGAGTCTCTGGGGCCAAACATAGACAAGAGGCCCATTGAAGAGGGTAGGAAGGGTGGAGAGGTGGTGCACACTGCACAACTGGCTGGAGGGAGCCAGGGCGGTGGAGGGGCAGCCTGCCCAGCAAGGCAGAGCCCTCGAAGTCTGGCTTGGAAACCAGAGGGGCTGGAATGCATGAGTTCTGACAGCCACTGGGACTTAACATCTAGAATGTTATAAGTCAACAACTCTTCTCAGAGAACAGGAGGGCAAGAGGACACCAGGAGGGAGAGGTGTTGAACCCTGGAAGACAGAGCTCAGCTCATCAGGGAACAAAGGCACTGGCCAGCGCCATCTCCCTCTCCCATCCTGCAGCCAAAATTCCAAAAGAAACCAGTTCCCTCACCGAACGTGCTTGCACTGTGCAAACACCCAAAGCTGTGCTTCTGTGGATCATCTCTCTGAATGGTCTGCCTCCCTCCCAGTGCAGCAGGGCCCCTCTTGCTTGGGACACGTATGGCAAAGTGAGCTAACCCTGCCCGCCCACTCTTGTGCATATTGTAGATCCACCCCAGCTAATATGCCAGATCCCATCAAAACAGAACCACAAGCCTGGCAGTGTACAAGTAGCCCAGACAGGGGCCACACCACTCCACAGTTGAGTCCTGCCCCTGAGAGAGGGGAAGATAAGGTACACATCAGTCTGCCTGTGGCCCCAGCAGTGGGCTGGGGACAGACATCAGGTCTCACTGCGGCCCGTCCACCAACACAAGTTACTCCAGACAGCACAGGGGAAGTGCCCTGCAGTTCCGCGCCACCCCAGGGACTATCCAAAATGAGGAAATGGAAGAATTTTCCTCAAAACAAACTCCAGGAAGTAGTGACAGCTAACAAATTCATCAAAAACAATTTAAGCAATATAAAGGAAAAAGAATTTAGAAAAATAGTCATAAAATTAATCAATGGGCTTGAAAAAAGTATAGAGGACAGCAGAGAATCTATTGCTACAGAGATCAAGGACTAAGAAATAGTCAGGGGAGCTTAAAAATGCGATACAAGGTGCAAAATAAAATGGAGGCGACCATAGCTCAGATTGAAGAGACAGAGGAGAGAATAGGTGAATTAGAAGATAAAACTATGGAAAAAGAGGAAGCTGAGAAAAAGAGAGATAAAAAAATCCAGGAGTATGAAGGGAGAATTACAGAACTAAGTGATGCAATCAAATGGGAAAATATCCACATAATAGGGATTCCCGAAAAGGAAGAGAGAGATAAGGGGCTGAAGGTGTACTTGAACAAATCATAGCTGAGAACTTCCCTAATCTGGGGAAGGAAAAAGGCATTGAAATCCAAGAGTCACAGAGAACTCCCTTCAGACATAACTTCAATTGATCTGCATGCCATATCATAGTGAAACTGAGAAAAACAAGGATAAAGAGAAAATTCTGAAAGCAGCTGGGATAAACACACTCTAACATATAAAGGGAGAACCATAAGACGAGTGGCAGACCTATCTATTGAAACTTGGCAGGCCAGAAAGGAATGGCAGGAAATCTTCAATGTGATGAACAAAGAAAATATGCAGCTGAGAATCCTTTATCCATCAGGTCTGTCATTCAGAATAGAAGGAGAGATAACAGTCTTCCCAACAAACAAAAACTGAAAGATTTCATCACTACTAAAACAGCCTTACAAGAGATCCTAAGGGGGATTCTGTGGGTGAAATGTTGCGAGGACCACAAAGTACCAGAGACATCACTACAAGCATGAAACCTACAGACATCACAATGACTCTAAAACCATATCTTTCAATAATAACACTGATGTAAATGGACTAAATGCTCCAACTAAAAAACATAGGGTATCAGAATGGATAAAAAACTAAGACCCATCTATTTGCTGTCTACCAGAGACTCGTTATAGGCCTGAGGACACCTTCAGATTGAAAGTGAGGGGATGGAGAACTATCTATCATGCTACTGGAGGTCAAAAGAGAGCCAGAGTAGCCATACATATATCAGGCAAACTAGACTTTAAATTAAAGGCTGTAACAAGAGATGAAGAAGAGCATTATAAAATAATTACAAGGTCTATCCATCAGGAAGAGCTAACAATTATAAATGTCTATGCACCGAAAACTGGAGTCCCAAATATAAAAAACAATTAATCACAAACATAAGCCACCATATTGATGAGAATGTGGTAATTGCAGGGGACTTTAATACTACAATTACAACACTGGATAGATCATCTAGACACAGGATCAATAAAGAAACAAGGGCCCTGAATGATACATTGGATCAGATGGACTTGACAGATATATTTAGAACTCTGCAACCCAAAGCAACAGAAGATACTTTCTTCTAGAGTGCACATGGAACATTCTCCAAGATAGATCACATACTGGGTCACAAAACAGCCCTTCATAAGTATAAAAATTGATATCATGCCATGCATACTTTCAGACCACAATGCTATGAAGCTTGAAATCAACCACAGGAAAAAGTCTGGAAAACCTCCAAAAGCATGGAGGTTAAAGAACACCCTACTAATGAATGAATGGGTCAACCAGGCAATTACAGAAGAAATTTAAAAATATACAGAAAGAAATGAAAATGAAAATGCAACAATCCAAACGCTTTGGGATGCAGCGAAGGCAGTCCTGAGAGGAAAATACATTGCAATGCTGGCCTATCTCAAGAAACAAGAAAAGTCCCAAATAAAAAATCTAACAGCACACCTAAAGGAAATAGAAGCACAACAGCAAAGACACCCAAAACCCAGCAGAAGAAGACAAATAACAAACATCAGAGAAGAAATCAACAATATAGACTCTAAAAAAAACTGTAGAGCAGATCAATTAAACCAAGCGAGTTTTCTTGAAAAAATGAACAAAATTGATAAACCTCTTGCCAGGCTGCTCAAAAAGAAAAGGGAGATGTCCCAAATAGATAAAATCATGAATGAAAATGAAATTATTACAACTAATCCCTCAGAAATACAAGCAAATATATGGGAATGCCATGAAAATTTATATGCCAACAAACTGGACAACCTGGAAGAAATGGACAAATTCCTAAGCACCCACACACTTCCAAAACTCACACAGGAAGAAAGAGAAAACTTGAACAGACCCATACCCAGTGAAGAAATTGAATCAGTTATCAAAAATCTCCCAACTAATAAGAGTCCAGGACCAGATGGCTTCCCAGGGGAATTCTACCAGACATTTAAAGCAGAGATAATACCTATCCTTCTCAAACTGTTCCAAAAAATAGAAAGGGAGGGAAAACTTCCAGACTCATTCTATGAAGCCAGCATTACTTTGATTCCTAAAACAGAGACCCAGCAAAAAAAACACAACTACAGGCCAATATCCCTGATGAATATGGATGCAAAAATTCTCCATAAGATACTAGCAAATTGAATTCAGCAACATACAAAAAGAACTATTTACCATGATCAAGTGGGGTTCATTCCTGGGCTGCAGGGCTGGTTCAACATTCGTAAATCAATCAATGTGATACATCACATTACTAAAAGAAAAGAACTGTATGATCCTCTCCATCGATGCAGAAAAAGTATTTGACAAAATTCAGCACCCTGTCTTAATAAAACCCTCGAGAAATTTGGGATAGAAGGAAAATACTTAAACATCATAAAAGCCATTTATGAAAAGCCCACAGCTAACATCATCCTCAATGGGGAAAAACTGAGAGCTTTCCCCTGAGATCAGGAACATGACAGGGATGTCCACTCTCACCGCTGTTGTTGAACATAGTGTTGGAAGTGCTAGCATCAGCAATCAGACGACAAAGGAAATCAAAGGCATCAAAACTGGCAAAGATAGGGGCACCTGGGTGGCTCAGTCAGTTAAGCGGCCGACTTCAGCTCAGGTCATGATCTCGCGGTCCGTGAGTTCAAGCCCCGCGTTGGGCTCTGTGCAGACAGCTCAGAGCCTGGAGCCTGTTTCAGATTCTGTGTCTCCCTCTCTCTGACCCTCCCCCATTCATGCTCTGTCTCTCTCTGTCTCAAAAATAAATAAACGTTAAAAAAAATTTAAAAAAAACTGGCAAAGATGAAGTCAAGCTTTCACTTTTTGCAGATGACATGATATTATACATGGGAAACCCAATAGACTCCACCAAAAGTCTGCTAGAACTGATACATGAATTCAGCAAAGTCTCAGGATACAAAATCAATGTAAAGAAATCAGTTGCATTCTTATACACTAAAAATGAAGCAAGAGAAAGACAAAGAAACTGATCCCATTCACAGCTGAACCAAGAAGCATAAAATACCTAGGAATAAACTTAACCAAAGATGTAAAACATTTGTATGCTGAAAACTATAGAAAGTGCATGAAGGAAATTGAAGAAGATATAAAGAAATGGAAAAACATTCCATGCTCATGGATTGGAAGAATAAGTATTTTCAAAATGTCAATACTACCCAAAGCTATCTACACATTCAATGCAATCCCAATCAAAATTGCACCAGCATTCTTCTCGAAGCTAGAACACACCATCCTAAAATTTGTGTGGAACCACAAAAGACCCCAAAGAGCCAAAGTAATATTAAAGAAGAAGACCAAAGCGGGAGGCATCACAATCCCAGGCTTTAGCCTCTACTACAAAGCTGTCATCATCAAGACAGCATGGTATTGGCACAAAACAGACACATAGACCAATGGAATAGAATAGAAACCCCAGAATTAGACCCACAAAAATATGACCAACTAATCTGCGACAAAGAAGGAAAGAATATCCAATGGAAGAGAGACATTCTCTTTACCAAATAGTACTGGTAGAACTGGACAGCAACATGCAGAAAAATGAAACTAGACCACTTTCTTACACCATTCTCAAAAATAAACTCAAAATGGAGGAAGGACCTGAATGTGAGACAGGAAACCATCAAAACCGTAGAGGAGAAAGCAGGAAAAAATCCTCTCTGTCCTCAGCCACAGCAATTTCTTACTTAACATATCTCCAAAGGCAAGGGAATTAAAAACAAAAATGAACTATTGGGATCTATTGAAGATAAAAATCTTCTGCACTCCAAAGGAAGCAATCAACAAAACTAAAAAGCAACCAATGGAATGGGAAAATGCATTTGCAAATGACATATCGGACAAAGGGCTAGTATCCAAAATCTATAAAGAGCTCACCAAACTCCACACCTGAAAAACAAATAATCCAGTGAAGAAATGGGCAGAAAACATGAATAGACACTTCTCTAAAGAAGACATCCAGATGGCCAATAGGCACATGAAAAGATGCTCAACGTCGCTCCTCATGAGGGAAATACAAATTAAAACCACATTCAGATACCCCCTCATGCCAGTCATAGTGGCTAAAATGAACAAATCAGGAGACTATAGATGCTGGCAAGGATGTGGAGAAAAAGGAACCCTCTTGCACTGTTGGTCGGAATGCAAACTGGTGCAGCCACTCTGGAATACAGTGTGGAGGTTCGTCAAGAAATTAAAAATAGATCTACCCTATCTCTGAGCAGTAGCACTGCTAGGAATTTCTCCAAGGGATACAGGAGTGGTGATGCATAGGGGCACTTGTACCCCAATGTTTATAGCAGCACTTTCAACAATAGCCAAATTATGGAAAGAGCCTAAATGTCCATCAACCTATGAATGGATAAAGAAATTGTGGTTTATATACACAATGGAATACTACGTGGCAATGAGAAAGAATGAAATCTGGCCATTTGTAGCAACGTGGATGGAACTGGAGAGTGTTATGCTAAGTGAAATAAGTCATACAGAGAAGGACAGATTCCGTATGTTTTCACTCCTATGTGGATCCTGAGAAACTTAACAGAAACCCATGGGGAGGGGAAGGAAAAAAAAAGAGGTTAGAGAGGGATGGTGCCAAAAAAAATAAGAGACTCTTAAAAACTGAGAACAAACTGAGGGTTGATGGGGGGTTGGAGGGAAGGGAGGGTGGGTGACGGGTATTGAAGATGACACCTGTTTGAGCACTGGGTATTGTATGAAACCAATTTGACAATAAAATTCATATTAAAATAAATAAATAAATAAATAAATAAATAAATAAATAAATAAAACTATAAAACTTCCAATTAATTCTATTAGACCAATATTACCCTAATACCAAGACTAGACAAAGTCATTGCAAAATATGAAAAATATAGGCCAATACCCCAATTGAACACAGAAGCAAAAATCCTCAGCAGAACATCAACAAATCACATTTAACAATACATTAAAGTGATAATTCACCATGATCAAGTGAAATGTATACCAAGGATGGACTAATTGTTCAGTATTTGCAATCAGTCAATGTGATATACTACATCAACAAAACAAAGAATAGAAATCATGTGATCATCTCAGTAAGTTCAGAGAAAAAAATTAACAAAAATTCATTTATAATAGAACATTCATTCATAATAAAAACTAAACAAAGTGGGTTTAGAGGGAACATACCTCAACATAATAAAGGCCATATACAAAAAGAAACAAGTATATAATGACAACAACAGCAACACAGCTAACATCATATACCATTGTTAAAAACTGAAATTTTCCTTAAACATCAAGAAAAAGACAAAAATGCTCACTCTTGCCACCTTCTTGCCAACATAGTTCTAGAATTACTAGTTGCAACAATCAGTCAAGAAAATAAATAAAAGTTATCTAAATGGTAATGAAGGAGTTAAGGTGCCATCGATTGTAGATAACAAAATACTATACATAGAAAACCCTAAAAACGTAAATAAAACACTATTAGAAGTGATACATTAATTCATTAAAGTTTCAGGATACAAAATTAATACACAATAATTAATTGGGTCTTTAAACATAGTAATGACATGGTAGAAAGAGAAATTAAAAAAAAAATTCTGTTTTCAATTTCCCCCAAAAGAATAAAATATCTAGGGATAAAATTAAATAAAGTGGTGCAAGACCTATATATTCTGAAAAGTATAAAACATTGATGAAAGAAGTTGAAGATGACACAGATGAAAATATATTACATGCTTATGTATTACTGTTAAAACTACTATATTACCCAATGCAATCTACAGATTTAATATAATCCCTATGAAAACACCAATAACATTTTTCACAGATATATAACAAATAATTTTAGAATTCACATGGAACCACAAAAGACCGTGAGTAGTCAAAGCAAATTGAGAATGAAGAGCAGAGAGCTGGGTACCTCACAATCCCAGATATCACAATACTTTACAAAGCTGTAGTAATCAAGAGAATTGTACTAGTACACAAATAGACACATAAATCAATGGGCCAGAATAGAGAACCCAAAATGAAGCCCATGCTTACGTGGTCAGTTAATCTATGACATAGGAGGCAACAATATATAATAGGGAAAAGGCAGTCTCTTCAATAAATGGTGCTTGAAAAAAGGACAGCTAAATGCAAAAGGATGAAATTGGACAATTTTCTTACACAACACACAAAAAATAAGTCAAAATGGATTAAGGACTTAAGTATGAAACATGAAACCATTAAACTCCCAGAAGATAACATAGTTAATAATTTCTTTGAAATCAGCATAGGGACTTTTTTCAGAGAAGGGAGCAGAAGCAAAATTAAACTATTTGAATTACACCAAAATTTTACAGAAAATTAATAGTGAAGAAAATCATCAACAAAACAACCTACTGAATGGGAGAAGATATTTCCAAATTATATATCTATTAAGGGGTTACTATCCAAAATATATTTAAAAATTCATACAAATGAACACCAGGGGGAAAAATAATGTGAATAAAAGTGAGCAGAGGACCTGAATAGACATATTTCCAAAGGAGACATACAAACCATACAGATGGCCAACAGATGCAAGAAAACAAGCTCAACATTACTAATTATCAGGGAAATGGAAATAAAACCACAAGAGATCTCACCTTACACCTGTCAGAATAGCTAGAATCAACAAGACAATAAATAACAAATGTTGGCAAGGATGTGGAGAAAAAGGAACTCTTGTACATTGCTTGTGGGAATGCAAATTGTTGTACCCATTGTGGAAAACACTATGGAGGTTTCTCAAAAATTAACAATAGAAATACCATATGATTCAATACTTCTACTACTAGGCATTTACCCAAAGAAAATGAAAGCACGAATTTGAACAGATATACAAACCGCTATGTTTATTGCAGCATTATTTACCATAACCAAGATGTGGTAGTAACCTAAGTGTCCATCAATAGATAGATGATAAAGAATATGGGGTACACACCCCATACGTGTGCACACACACGTATGCACACACACAATGGGATATTACTCAAATGTGTGCACTTGGATGGCTCAGTGACTAACATCCGACTTTTGATTTCGGCTCAGGTTGTTATCTCACAGGTCTGAGTTCAAGCCCCACGTTAGGATCTGCAGTGACAGCACAGAGCCTTCTTGGTACTCTCCCCATGCCCCCCCTTTTCTCGCTCTCCTTCCCTCCCTCATGCTCTCTTTTTCTCTTTCACAATAAATACTTTCTAAAAATGAGTATTACTCAGACATAAAAAAGGTTGAAATCATGCCATTTGAGACAACATGGATGGATGGAGAAAGTATTATGATAAATGAAACAAATAAGACTGAGAAAGACAAATACAATATAATTCCACTCATAAGTGGAATCTAGGGAAAAATGAATAAAAATAAAACCATAATAGAACCTATAAATGCAGAGAAGACACTGATGGTTGCCATAGGAAAAGTGGGTGGGGGATGGTAAAAATGAGTGAAGAAGAGTGAAAGACACAGGCTTCCAGTTATGGAAAGAAGAAGTCACAGGATAGAAGAATACAGTATAAGGAATACAGCCAATGATATTTTAATAGTTACATAATAGCACCAAGAGTATCTACACTTGTGAACATAGCATAACATAAAAACTTGTCATATCACTAAATTGTACACCTGAAACTAACATGACATTGTGTATCAATTATACTCAAATTTAAAATAAAAATAAAGTGCAATAAAATAAAAAAGAATATGTGAAATAATATAATAGTATATCATATTAATACAATGTATTCTATAATATATGATAATATACTATATATTTAATAATACATAATAATTATATTTTATAATATATTAATATGTAACATATTAATATATAACATATAATTATAATATGTCATAATAAACTTACTGACTTCTGCAAAGACCTAACCTCTAAATGCCATCACATTTGGGTTTAGAGTACAGATTATAGCAACTTGGGGAAATGCAGTTGAATCCATAGGACACAGCAAGGGCACACTAGAGAAATCAAAGACCTGAGATCTTTGGAGAGTTGTTGGTTGCAGAGTCTGAGTTGGCAGTAAGGGACCCTTTTGTTATGGAGTATCCTTCTCATTATGCTTGAACCATATGGGAAATATATGCTGCCCATCATATTTACCTTTGCTTTTTTGATAGAGATACAGGTTCCCAGTTGAGGAATGATGCTTTTGTCAGAAACATATTAACAGTTCCTATAAACCAAAAATTAGATCTGCCAGCAGATGTTTTGAGCTCCTTATGCCAGCATGTTCCTTGTGGGAAAATGTCAAACTACTTTGTATCTTTATGCTGGAAAGAAACTATATTTATTGAACTAGTCATTCTTGCTAGATATTTCTTGGTATTCTATCATATGATCCACCTACACTCTGCTATAGGAAGCCAACCTGTGTGAATGATATCTGAGAGTCCCCTTCATTCTGCCATCTGATGGAGTGTAGCTCATGGAGTTTGTCTTAAGTGACTGTGTCCTATATTCCTCTTTTCCTACAGGTATTAAGTACTTGTTCCTCTAGCTATTAAGAGTACAAGCTTTGATCTTGGCTGAGGAAAACTGTTTAGACAAAGGTCATCATCCCTTCCTGGTAGCAGGCCCCAATCAGTATTTTTGTGAGACCCCTACTCTCCTCAGTGTAGCTGAGACCTTGGTTGTGACTATCCTACAGTTCAACATCTCCCTGTACCCAATTATGTTTCCTTTATTGTATGGGTATTGATCTTTATAATAGTCCCCAATAAATGTCCTGCATAACAAAATCTTTCTTACAAGTGTGCCCCATGGGGCTGGTTTAAAAAGAGAGTCATATTTATTCCCTTTGCTTACTTCCTGCTGGTTTGTGGCTTCCTGTATCTGCTATTTGATGCCTATGTGTAGTCTGGAAACTATTCCATCCCCACATACTTTCAAGGGGAGTGGTGGCAAAACTTTCTTTTTTCGCTAAAATGGAGGTTAGTTACAACCTCTTTAGGTTTCCCAAAATTATGTTCACGCATTTATAAATATTCCTAAATTAATCTCAATTTAGATAACCAGGTTCATTGTAAATTCATTGTAATTTTCTTATAGAGTTCTTAGTGATATGTGTCTTTCCTCCTGTGGCATGAAGCTTATCTGTTCCTCGTTCTCTTGTCCTCAGGGAATCTGAAGAACATTTGATCTACATAGTGCACAGTCTATTTGCCCCATCAGAGAGTGGCAACTCTGTTTTACTAGAACATTGCTTTGATGTCCCTGTGGTCCTAGGCACAGTAAAATTCAAAACAAAAAAATATAAATATTTCCTTAAAATTATATTTTCACCCTAACTTGAAACTTGATATACTACCTGTCTATAATGTGCTTCTTAGACTTAGCTAGGAATTTGTAGCTTTTTCCAAAAAAATAATATAGTTTAACTTAATGTAGATTTCACTAAGGTGGTCAGTTATGTTCTAAATCAGAGTAGGATTACCACCTTGATAAGATTGAACATTCACAGGCAGAAATTTAACTAAAATGCATAATGTGCTTCCCTCCTAAACAACAAAAAAAATAGCAATTCTTACATCTCACATGAATTAAGTAATTATGTTATCTCACATCTGTAGAGACAACATTTTCCATCAACTATTCCATGAGAGATTTTGATTTTAATTTTACAATTGTGGAATGTAATCCTTACATATATTCTTTTTACAAGTTTTTATTTAGGGCACATGGGTGGCTCAGTCTGTTGAGCATCTGAATTCAGCTCAGGTCATGATCTCAAGTGAGTTTGGGCCCCGTGTTGGGCTCTGTGCTGACAGTTCAGAGCCTGGAGCCTGCTTCAGATTCAATCTCTCTAAAAAATAATAAAATAAACATTTTTTAAAAGTTTTAAATTCCAGTCACTAACATACAGTGTAACATTAGTTTCAGGAGTACAATATAGCGATTGAACATAACCATGCCTTACTTGGTGCTCATCACAGGTGCACTCCTTAAAACCCATCACCTATTCTTCTACATATTCTTAGACAAGCCAAAGCAAGTGGAGTAGTAAAAATGTAGCCAAGAAAAAAAGGTTTTCTTGGAAGCTGAAAATACATAGTATAAACAATAACAAAATCATTGAAAACAACCCATGTAGATTCAAACTGCAAAGTGCTTGACATAATAAATGCATTCTGTTCTGTTGTTGCTATTATCATATATTTATAACTTAACAAACATAAAGTAAAAGAAAATAAAATCATATAGATTCAAGCTAGCCAACTGATAACACAGCAATCAAATTAAGTTTAAAAAGAAAAAAAAATGGCTAAATCCTACCATGAGATTTTTAATTACTCATTTCAATTACTGTTTTTGACAAAAGCTAATCTCTCAATAATCCACTCTGTATTTCCCCCCATCAAAGTTTCTACAAGTAATGCAAGTATCACATTACTTCATTTCTTAATGTATTTTTAAATCATTCTTTTTCAAGGAAATTTATTTACATTTTAATTTCACTTGTAGAAGATTCTTATTTTAAATTTAATGAATCACAGATTTCTGAAAGAATGTAGGAGACTGAGAATCCTTAAAATCTTTGAAAATTACACATTTCTGTCATCCAAAGATTCAGACTTACGAAGGTCTGCTATACTAATAAGATAGTATTTTTAACATAAGATATCAATTAGGTCACACCCCTTAATAGGGAAGTCTAGACACTGATATGAGTGAGTTTGATGCTGTCAGACTATAACACCCTTCCTCCTCCCAGAGAGATGCATTAGGATGATCCTGCTTGGAGGGGCTACAGAGCCAGCTTGTTGAGGTCATCATTTTCATCTATGTAGTAGGTCACAGAAATTTCTAATATTTAGTGGTTTGTTTACTAGTTCTGGACTCCAGAAAATCCAAAGTTACATTACTTTGTTTATGTAGTTTTACAAATAAAATTTTCTATCCCACAATATAAAAAACTAAAAGGTATGCTAGCTGGCACAATCACCACATTAAAACTCTTGCAGTAATTTGTCAGTTTACTCAAATATGCGATTTAGCAGCTATTATTTTATTTTTACCAGAACAGATTGATTAATCATCCCAGTATTCTGAGGGAAAAAAAGTTACATTTTTTTTTTTATGTTAAGATGGGGTAACAGGTCTCAGAAAACTACAGAAGGAAAAATATCAACATGTTATAAGTTTTCTGTGATTACACTATGAGAAAAAAAGAGGAGTATGAAAAACACATTGTTTTATAATTTAAAGATCCCAATTTCAACACCATTCTAAGTGAAAAACTGAAAACATAAGAAATGGTATCTGTTTTAAACCAGAGAGAATAAAGGAAAAATATTTGTTCAGAGTACTAAATTTTTCAGTTTTAAACTAGAGAGTGTTGAGCTTTTATTCTTCCACTTAATGCCATTTTAGATATTTTATTTGCAGGGTAAGTTAATTTCTCATTTGGATTTTCAACCACTTTGTATGAATAGTCATTAGTTAAGAATTATCCCTTAGAATTCTCTTTGTGTGGGTTTACTAACATTGGTGAAACATTGTGTCTCTTGAATAAAATGAAAATACAGTTAAGAATTTTAATACCATAAATAATTTAACATTATTATTTCTTGGAAAAATATAATTTCCTACTAGTTGATCTTACTAGTAAATACTATAAACAAAATAGCATGTTGAATAAACAATTAAATTCATGATAATGGATTGTTTTTATATATATTTCACCTTAAAATAATTCATAGATACATAGCCTATCTTCATTCAAAACTTAAGCACTAATAATTCCAAATATAAAAAAAACCAAAATTATAAACTTTACAAGAAAAAGTATTTACTAAGCATAATAATAAATTTAGTCATGATGAATCTCTAATCACATATACAGCTTTCTTGCATGTATGTAAAGGGAAGAAAAAAATAGTTCAAATAGCTGTATTATTTTACTATATCTATTTACATTATAAAAATTTTTAAAAAATCAAAAATTCCACTAACTTTACCCTTAAATATACAATCAAAGTGAATGGTAGCAGCCCAAATGTCCATAGATAGAATTGCTTAAAATAGAAAATGTTGTATATGCATACAAAAGGAATACTATTCACTTTAGAAAGGAAGGAAATTCTGACACGTGTCACAGCATGGATGAATTTTGAGGACCTGATGTTAAGTGGAACAAGTCAATCACAAAAAGACAACCACTGTATAATCCCACTAATCTAAAAATCCTATTGTAGTCAAATTTATAGAGCCAGAATAGAAGAATAGTGGTTGCCAGTTCCCAGGGGCAGGGAGAATCAAGAAATCATTGTTTAATGGTACTGGGTTCCAGTTATAGATTATGAAGAGTCCTGGGGATAGATATAGGTGATGGTTGCAGAATAATGTGAATATACATAATGTCACTGGAGTAACAGTGTATATAAAAATGGGTAAGATGATAACAAAAGTTATTTTAAGAAACTTACTCAAAACTGTGTAGTTATTAAACTACAGACTGAGGACACCTGGGTGGCTCAGTCAGTTAAGTATCTGACTTCGGCTCAGGTCATGATCTCACAGTCTGTGGGTTTGAGCCCCGCATCAGGATCTGTGCTGACAGCCCAGAGCCTGCAGCCTGCTTCAGATTCTGTGTCTCCCTCTCTTTTTGCTCCTCCCCCACTCACACTGCGTCTCTCTCTCTCTCTCAAAAATGAAAATAAACATTAAAAAATTAATTATAGATTGACTTTTAAGCATGTTTTATTATTCTTCATGAATTAGAGAGTTTAGAATAATCAAAATAAGAAGGCTTCAAGTCAAAGAAATGAGGAGGGTTTTGAGGTCCTGCAGGAAAGCAGTAGAAACATCCATAATTAAGGAGTTACACAGTTACTAGGTGTACAGAATGAAAGTGTTACATATATGAAGGAGATGACAAAATTTTGGAAATGCAGTGAAAAGGATGTTTGTTTCCAAAATGTTTAACTTTGAAACAATCAACCAAAATCCTAATGTAGAATACTGTCAGACAATGATGATGCTTAAGCAATAGAGTTAGAGACTGAGTGAGATTTTTGCACTGTCTTTCTCTGTCTTGACTGACATTCCAGTATTTGGAGGCATATTTAAATTGTGGGCAAATCGAATGACTGTGGAAAAGGCGGTCTCCTGTCAAGCCACCATTGAATTAGACCACATCTGTGGGATTGAATTAGCATCTTCATCTCTTCAAATATGGTCCTGCTAATTCAGCAATAGCGCTAGAACAATTTCAGTACTAGCAGATCAGAAATGAAAATGACTTTAGAGATTTAGATTCAGGTGGTACTGAAGAAGAAATGAATTTATCTCTGTATTGGATACTAATAAATTTTATTTTCTCTTGTTTACCGAAACAAGATTGTGTCTCAGACTTTGAGGATAAGGGGAAAGAGTATCACTATACAAAATCCCTTTCTACAGTTAATGAAATGTTGCATTCAGTATTACAGTCTTGTACCAGGGAAAAATATTCTAAGAAGGTAATTATTGTGTTCAGTGTATAACTTGATAAAGTCAACCTAAATATGCTAACAATTCCAAATTAAGTTATGTTTCTATCTACAGACGAATTCCTTCCAGTTTCTACAACTAAGAATACAGATTCTCTGCTTTGGAAAGTAAAAATGCCTTCCCAGATTATTCCGTGTCAGGAAAAATTACAAGATTTGGTAGATTGAAATAAATTGTGGTAAGTTAGGTATGCATAGCTCTCATTAACAATTACCTAGCTTTTATATTGCTGAGCACATTAATTTAATTCAGCTTCTAAGAATACTGACCATACATGATAAAAGCAAACAAAAATATAAATGACAAACTGAATATCTGACTTCTCCATTATATTAATATCAATAGCACAAAGACATGCTTAAAAAATACTTTCAATATATCAAGAAATATGTTTATTGTACCAATTAAGCAAACTAACCATGAGAAGTGTTTATAATGAAAATGAAAAATAGGTGAAATTAATTTCATGCCCAAGTCAAAAAGACTTTGCAATCACAGGTGAATATTTGGAATAGGTTTAAACATCTTCACATGTTCTTTTTATGAAAAAAGAAATGTAATTGAAATAGAGCACTGTAAATGATGAAAACTGCCATCTATTTCCTCATTTCCAGTGTCACTTCTGTTTGAAATCATGAAAAACGGGAACCACCTCAGATTTCATTCTCCTAGGACTATTTAACCACAGAGAAGCCAATCTATTTCTGTTTGTGATGGATCTGAAAACTGCCTTCTCCTCCCTAATGGGCAATTCCCTCATGATCCTCTTGATTCACCAGGATTCCCAGCTCCACACACCCATGTACTTCCTACTGAGCCAACTTTCCCTCATGGACATGATGCTGGTCTCTACCATCTTGCCCAAAATGGCTGCTGACTACTTTACCGGAAAGAAGCTCATCTCCCCTGCTGGCTGTGGGTTGCAGATCTTCTTCTTTCTCACTTTGGGAGGGGGCGAGTGCTTCCTCTTAGCAGCCTATGACCTGTATGTGGCTGTTTGCCACCCACTGTGATACCCCATCCTCATTAACTGGCAAATATACCTGAGAATGACTGTGGGGTCTTGGTTCCTGGGGGCAGCTGATGGGCTCATGCAGGCTGCTACTACCCTGAGTTTTTCATTTTGTTATGCACCTGAAATCAATCATTTCTTCTGTGAGGCCCCTAGTCTGGTGAATTTGGCTTGTGATGACACGTTTGTCTTTGAGTATATAATGTACGTATGTTGTGTGTTAATGCTCCTGGTCCCATTTTCTCTCATTCTGATTTCCTATAGTCTCATCCTTGCTGCAGTTCTCCAGATGCGTTCTGGAGAAGCTGGCCAAAAGGCTTTTACCACCTGCTCCTCACATCTCTCTGTGGTGGGACTATTTTAGGGAGCTGCCATTATTACCTATATGCAACTTAAATCCTAACCATCAGGTCAGCTAACCATGATAAAGTAGTGTCAGTGTTCTATACTATCTTCATCCCTGTACTGAACCCCCTCATCTATAGTCTAAGGAATGGTGAAGTCAAGGGAGCTCTAAGAAAGTATATGGGTCCGTGTGCTATTTAAATCCTTACTAACATTACATTGATCTGCTCCAAATTTCAATTTTACACAAATGAATTCTGTGAGAGTTCCTAGATAAAAGGTATATTTATTATATCTGTAATTGTTACTGTCTTATTTGAAATATAGACACAATTCTGTATTTTGGATTTTTTTTTCTTTTTTCATGTATAATTATTTTAAAAATCTTAAAAGTTTGTTGTTTTCATGTTCTTATTTAAATTCCAGTTAGTTAGATACAGTGTAGTATTAGTTACAGGTGTAGAATCTAGTGATTCATCATTTACAAAAACACCCAGTGCACATTATAACAAGTGTCTTCCTTTATGTCCACCACTTTCTTTTTTTTAATTTTTTTTTAACGTTTATTTATTTTTGAGACAGAGCATGAACAGGGGAGGGGCAGAGAGAGAGGGAGACACTGAATCCGAAGCAGGCCCCAGGCTCTGAGCCATCAGCCCAGAGCCCGACGCGGGGCTAGAACTCACGGACCGCGAGATCGTGACCCAAGCTGAAGTCGGACGCTCAACCGACTGAGCCACCCAGGCGCCCCAAAGTCCACCACTTATTTAACCCATCCCCTGCCCACCTCCCCTCTAGTAACACTTAGTTTGTTCTGTATAATTAAGAGTCTGCTTTCTAGTATGCCTTTTCTTTCTTAAAGTTCATCTTTTCTTTTTTATTAAACTCTACGTAGGTGAAATCATGTGGTATTTCTCTTTCTCTGACTGACTTACTTCACTTATCAAATTCACGGTAGCTCCATTATACATCCCTGTATACAGCAAGATTCCATTCTTATCACTAAGTAATATTCCATTGTATATCTATCTATATCTATATCTATCTATATCATCTATGTATATCTATTTAAATCATATCTATCTATATCTATACCTATATCTATATCTATCTATATATCTATCTATCTATACCAATACCACTTCTTATCCATTAATCAGCTAATGGACATTTGGGATGCTTCTATAATTTGACTATTGTTGATAATGCAGCTATAAACATTGGGGTTCATGTATTTCTCAAAATCTGTATTTTTTTATACTTTGGGTAAATACCTAGTAGTGCAATTTCTAGGTCATAGAGTAGTCTTATTTTTACCTTTTTAAGGAATTTCCTTCTTTTTCCAAAGCAGCTGCCCAATTTGCATTCACACCAACAAAGTAAGAGGATTCCCCTTTCTCCACATCCTCACCAACATCTGTTGTTTCTTGAGTTGTTAATTTTAGCCATTCTACTTGGTGTGAGGCTAAATCTCATTGTGGTTTTGATCTGTATTTTCTTGATGATTAGTCATGTCAAGCATCTTTTCATGTGTCTGTTGGTCATCTGTATGCCTTCTTGGGAAAAATATCTATTCATGTCTTCTACCTAGTTTTTAGCTGGAATATTTGTTTTCTCAGTGTTGAGTTCTATATATTCTTAATAAATTTTGATAGTAACCCTTCAGACATGTCATTTGCAAATATCTTCTCACATTCTCTAGGTTACCTTTAGTTTTGTTGATTATTACATTTACTGTGCAGAAGATTTTTATTTTGATAAAACCCCAATAGCTCATTGTTGATTTTGATTCCTTTGCCTCAGGAGACATTTATAGGAAGAAGTTGTTATGGCTAATGTTAAAGAGGTTACTGTCTGTGTTTTCCTCCAGAACCTTGATGGTTTCCTGTCTCACATTTAGGCCTTCCACCCATTATGAATTTATGTTTGTGTATGGTGTAAGAAAGTTGTCCAATTTCATTCTTCCACATGTTAATGTCCAGTTTTCCCAACACCATTTGTTGAAGAGATATTCTTTTTCCCATTGGATATTCTTTCCTGCTTTGTCAAAGATTAGTGGACCATACAGTGGTGGGTCCATTTCTGGGTTTTCTACTCTGTTCCATAGATGATTGATCCATTAATCTATCTATTGATGACTACATATTTGTAATATAACTTAAGGTCCAGATTTGTGATGCCTCCAGTTTGCTTTTCTTTTTCAAGATTGCTTTGGCTATTTGAGATCTCTTGTGATTCTATATAAATTTTGGGATGATTTGTTGTAGCTCTGTGAACAAAGCTATTGGTATTTTGACAGGGATTGCATTAAATGTGTAGATCGCTTTGGATATTATAGACATTTGAACAATATTTGCTTTTCCAACACATGGACTATTTTTCCATTTCGTTGTGTTATCTTCAGTGTTTTTCATCAGTGTTTTATAGCTTTCATAATATAACTTTGCCTATTTGTTTAAGTTTAGTCCTAGGTATCTTATGGTTTGGTGAAGTTAAATGGGACTGGTTTTTTTATTTGTCTTTTGCTGATTCATTATTATTGTGTGGAAATGCAACAGATTTCTGCATGCGGATTTTGTATCCTGTGACTTTCTAGAATTTGTGTATCAGTTCTAGAAATTTCTCTTGGGGTCTTCTGGGTTTTCTAGAATATCATGTCATCTTCAAAGCATTGACTTCTTCCTTGTTGATTTGGATGCCTTTTATTGTTGTTGTTGTCTGATTACTGAGGCTAGAACTTCCAGTACTATGTTAAATATTAGTGGTGATAGTGGATGTCCCTGACTTATCCCTGACTGTAGAAGAAAAGCTTTCAGTTTTTCCCTATTAAAGATGATATTAGCTGTGGGATTTTGCTATATGACTTTTATTATATTGAGTTATGTTTCCTCTATCCCTACTTTGTTTATACTTTGTATAATGAATGGATTTTGTACTTTCTTAAATTTTTTTTAAATCTATTGAATAATATGAATCCTATCCTTTCTTTTATAATATGGTGTGTCACATCGTTTGATTTCTGAATATTTAATCTCCTTTGCAGACCAGGAATAAATCCATCTTGATCATGTTGAATGATTCTTTTAATGTACTATTGGGTTAGAGTTGCTAGTATTTTGTTGAGAATTTTTGCATCTAGTTCATCAGGGGTATTGGCCTGTAGTTTTATGTTTTGGTGGAATCTTGGGTTTTAGTATCAGGATAATGCTGGCATCATAGGATAAATTTGGAAATTTTCTTTCCATTTATATTTTTGGAATATTTTGAGAAATGTTCGTTGTAAATTTTCTTTCAGTGTTTTGTAGAATTTCCCTGGGAAGCCATCTGGCCCTGGACTTTTGTTTTTTGGGAGACTTTTTATTACTGATTCAATTTCCTTTCTGGTTATGGGTCTGTTCAAGTTTTATATTTCTTATTTTTTCTCTTTTGGCAGTTATATGTTTCTAGGAATTTTTTTTCATTTCTTCTAGATTTTCTTATTTGTTGGCATATAACTTTTCATAATATTCTCTAATGATTGAATTTCTGTGGTGTTGGTTGTTTCTTTTTTTTTTTTTCCTCCATCAGTTGTGATCTTATTAATTTATGTCCTTTCTATTTTCTTGATTATATGTCTGGTTACGGGGTTATAAATTTTATTAATTTTTTCATAGTACCAGCACATGGTTTCATTCATCTGTTCTACCACTTTTGTAATTTCTGTATTATTTGTTTCTGCTCTAATCTTTATTATTCCCCTTCTTTTGCTGGTTTTAGGCTTCATTTGCTGTTCTATTGCTAGCTCCTTTAAATGCAAGGTTAGGTTGTTTATTTTTTATTTTATTTTATTTTTTTCTTCTTGAGGTAAGCCTATATTGCTGTATACTTCTCTCTTATGACTGCTTTTGCTGGATCTGAAAGGTATGGACTATCTTGTTTTCATTTTTATATTGTCCATGTATTTTTTTTTTTGATTTCTTCTTTAATTTTATGGCTGGCCCATTTATTCTTTAGTAGCACTTTGTTTAACCTCCCTGTACATGTGGCATTTTCATTTTTTTTTCATGTGGTTGAATTCAATTTTCATAGCATGGTGGTCAGAAAATATTCATGGTATGATCTCAATCTTTTTGTACCAGTTGAGGCCTAGTATGTCACTTAATATGTGACCTATTCTGGAGAATGTCCAATGCATACATGAAAAGAATGTGTATTCTGCTTCCTTGGGTTAAAATGTTCTGAATATATCTGTAAATCCATCTGGTGCAGTTTGTTTTCAAAGTCATTGTTTCATTGTTGATTTTCTGGTTAAATGATCTGTACGTTAATGTTAGTCAGGTGTTAAAGTCCCATACTATTATTGCATTATTATGAATGAGACTCTTTATGTTTGTTATTAATTGTTTTATATATTTGGGTTTCTCCAAGTTTGGAGCATAAATATTTACAATTATAAGATCTTCCCTATGGATAGCTCCCTTTATTATGACATAGTGTCCTTCTTAAACTCTTGTTATAGTCTTATTTTAATTCTAATTTATCTAAAAAAATAAAATTAGTTTGTCTGATAGACGTACTGCTACTCCAGTGTTTCTTTCTTTCTTTCTTTCTTTCTTTCTTTCTTTCTTTCTTCTTTCATGTCCATTTACATAGTACATATTTCTCTAACCCTGAGTTTCAACCTGCAGGTGTCTTTAGGTATAAAATATGTCTCTTGTAGGTAACATATGATGGGTCTTTGTGTGTGTGTGTGTGTTTAATCCATTTTGACACCACATCATGCTTTGGACCTTTTAGTAAGCTGTCATTAACACATCAAATTTTGGATTGTTAAAAATCTGTTAATCACAAATCATTAAAATATTTTTGTACTACATCATGCAATAAATATTTGTTCAAAGAATAAACTTAAGTAGTCAAAACATTTTAAATGTTAGCTGTTAATTTCCTTTTAATTGTGGTATAACTTACAAAACACTAGAATGCCCACATTTGAAGGTTACCTTTCAACCAGCTTCAATAATTTGGGCTTGTAACTTATCCCACTATCCAAAGATAATTTTCACCAGACCAGAAGTATTTTTCATGGCATTTTTGAGTAAAACAACTCAACCAAGATACAATTACCTGTTACATTTGCATCTGTATCTTGTAGTTTGGCCTATTCTAGAATTTTGCTTCAATTAAAAATGAAGTCAGTATTATTTATATTTTGTGTTCTTTTCTCAAGTTACTGTTTTTAAAGATTCTGCCACAATTTTACATTTCTCAACAATTTTCTTTTTTTGTTCCTAAAATATATTACCTTCTCTGAATATCATACTCTTTGTTTACTCACTATTTTATTGATAAATATGAGGGCCATTTTCAGCCTGGAACTGTTAAGGCTAAAACCACTTTAACCTCCTTGTAATCATGTTTTTATTTCATTTGGTAGATGAGGACTAATGTTTTAGTAAAAAGTGTAACAAAACAGTTGTTCAATTTTACACTCCTGCCACCAAATTACCCAAGTACCGTTGGCCACATTGGGAGCAATTGTAGATAATGTCAACCTCATTCATTTTAGCTATCCTAGTATGGATATAAAAACTCATTTTGGTTTTAGTTTGCATTTCCCTAAAGTTTAATGATTCTGAGGACTTTTGCATTACCTTATTGTCCATATGTGTATCTTTCTTTGTGAACTTTCAATATTTACTTTTGAAAAAAAAATACAAATACTTGCAAAGCAAAAACATTTCACAGTTTGCTAGTAAATAGTACATGACATTTGTAAAATGTTTGGAATTGTTGAAATAATACTACAATTGTATATTTTGTTGTTATGTTTTTTGGCAAATTTGCTTTTATTTGATCTTCAAAGATTAACTATTTTCATAAAAATGGGTATTTATACCCATCTCTTCCACCATGTCCATTGGGCTAGGATTATAATTTTAAGTGTTTATTTGTTTTAATTATGCATCAAAACATAATATTTCAATTCCATTGGTGAAATCATATTTTGAAAATATGATATATTTTTCTCTAGTATTTTTTTCCTAAAGAAAGAGGATAAACAATAAGTTAAGAAATTATAGTTCTGGTGCTCATTCAGTATATATTTATTATCTTTTACTGGTAAATACTTATACGCTATCAATAATATTCAGCCAATATTCTTTAAGGAAGTTGTTGGTTTTTCCAAGGGAAAATATGAACATATAGATATTAATATATCTCTACATTTACAAATTTGTATTTGTGTGTTCTCCAAATTATTAGCAAGAAAATACAATAGTTTAAAATAACACATTTAGAAGTTAAATTTGTATATTTTTACCCTTGCCATTTTACTTAATCCTGTCCTTATAATTTTTTCATGGCATTTTAGTCTGAAGTGTATTTTTTATTTCACATAAAAGTAAAAGAGAAATAATCAGAGAAGATAACATCAGGGAGCATGGAAAGATACAGTTCTTCATGTTCCTGTAGTATTTTGGAAATGGCACCTACAGACTTCAGAATAAGGACTAATCGAAGAACTTGTCTCAAACCTGAATGCCATACTTCAGCATTTGTTATTTTTAATGTTTACTTATTTTGAGAAAGATAGAACAAGAGTAGGAGGAGGAGAAAAGAGAAAGGAGTTTAGAGCTCTTTGTGGAGCTTGAACTCACGTGAGACCACGACCTGAACCAAAATCAAGAGTCAGATGCTTAACAGACCAAATCACTCAGGTGTCCCACTTTTTAAAATTTTTAAAATTTTTAAAATTTTTAAAATTTTTTTCATGTTTATTTTTATTTTTGAGAGACAGAGAGAGAGAGAGAGCATGAACAAGGGAGGAGCAGAGAGAGAGGAAGACACAGAATCAGAAGCAGGCTCAAGGCTCTGAGCTGTCAGCACAGAGCCCGACGCAGGGCCCCAACCCACAAACCACGAGATCATTACCCAAGACGAAGTTGGATGCTTAACCAAATGAGCAACCCAGGCACCCCAACTGCTTTAGCATTTTTAATGCAATTAAAAGGTTTGTATTTTAAGCCTTGTTTTCCCTTCTCAACATAACCGTACTTTGATACCATGGTGATTTTATTAAATATTTTCATTTATATAGTTATTTTATGATACATAAAGTGAATTAGTTAAATTTTTATTTATATACATGATACATAAAGTGAATTAGTTAAATTTATTTATATAGAGTAAAATGGTATAACATGATAAAATAACTATAAATAGCAACAATAAAAAAACATAAAATGTCATTGCTTCATTAATTACTTTGTGCATTTCACTTAACATTTCACTTTCATGTTATCATTTTAATGATTACCATAATGTGATGAGATACATTCAGTGTTCTCATTTTTGAAAAAGGGAGTCAATGGGGTGCCTGGGTGGCTCAGTCAGTTAAGCAGCCGACTTTGGCTCAGGTCATGATCTCACGGTCCATGAGTTCGAGCCCTGCATCAGGCTATGTGCTGACAGCTCAGAGCCTGGAGCCTGTTTCGGATTCTGTGTCTCCCTCTCTCTGCCCCTCCCCCATTCATGCTCTGTCTCTCTCTTCTCAAAAATAAAAATAAAATAAAATAAAACGTTAAAAAATCCTTCAGCTTTAAAAAAAAAAAAAGGAGTCAAGCATATTGGTGTAAAATTCATTGTTCAGCTTCACACAGATATGAATTCAGTTATCTGATATTCAACAGGTTGCAGTTAGGAAAGGGTAGTTGTGAAAGTAGGGTGAACATCCCCTAGTACACACACAACACAGAAACCCATGTGACTTAACTAACCTTTCCCTTCCTAAAGAGAGAGATGTTACCAAAGGAAGCCCCTGTGTTGGGTTAAATAGGTAAAAATTTGTGGGGAATGGTGTATACTAGAATGTGAGTTCTGACACCAGAACTTCAGGACTTGGACACTTGGTTAAGCCAGAAAACTTGGGCATGTTGTCTACCCTCTGTGGGAACCATACAGATCTTCAATGATAAATAAGAAGGGTAAGATGCTAAAAAAGGCTAGATACTTAAAATAGTGTCTGTCATTAAAAAATTATCATTAATGTATAACTGTCATAATAACTATATATAAGGCAGAGGCATCTGGGTGGTTCAGTTGGTTAAGCATCCAACACTTGATTTTGGCTCAGGTCATGATCTCATGGGTCATGAGATTGAGCCCCAGGTCTGTGCATCAACATAGGGCCCAGTTCTTATTCTCTCTCTCCCTCCCTCTCTGCCCCTCTCTCCCTGCTGTGCACTCTGTCTCTACCAAAATAAATAAGTGACAAAAATTTAATAACTATGTACAAGACAAGTAAGTGTTTTTGTTAGGTTTACTTTCATATTTAATTTATTTCATGATCATTTAGTTGACTTATGAAACTATCGAAAATAAGCATAATTACTTAGCTAAAACAAATCCATATTTTAATGTACTTCTCTTAGTAGGCTGTCTGTTTGATAAGTAGATTCATTCATGGACTCCACAAACACCTAAGAGACTCTTAATGTTGCAGCAAGTAAGGTTGGCCTTGTGGCCTTTCCTGGAACTTTTATCTAATGTAAGAGGCCATACACCGCTCTTTTAATAGTGGGCTCTCAGGCACTGAACAATAGGAAGAAAATATGCTAAGAGGGAGGGTAAAATGAGGAAGGCTTAATAACGGTAGTATTTTTTTCCTTTAACAAATGCTTCATCTCACTTTTAATCAATCTGAAACAGACCATCTCCCTTCTCCCTGTGACACCAGTATTCTGCTGCTGTTCCTTGAGGAATGCTTGTCTGTCCAGTGCTTCCTTCCCACTGAACAAAAATTATTTCCTCATGTTCCCATCACCTCCCTCCCCAGTTGTCTCCTGTAGACATAGCAATTCATGTCACCTATCAAAGGGTGGCTATCTTCTCCTTCAGAAGCTACATGACATAGGACTTCAAGGTCGTAGATGACCTCCCTGATTTCCATTGTTCCTCCCAAACTATTTATTCCACTTGTCCTTGCAAACTCTCAGTTGTTTTCAAGAAAATCCTGGAGTGGGGCATAACTTCCTGCCTTTCAGTAAGTTTGGAAGAAGTGACATTAAAGCAGAAACCTGAATGTTATGAGCAATGGTTAGGCACTAATGAGGAGGGACTTGTTGGAAGCATCTGGGGACCGAGTAACCTCAGTGTATTGGATGTGAAAGAACTCATCAACAATGCTCTTTCCTGGGTGCAGTGACATTGGTGACATTTAATAAAGAGAGAAGAGGGACCTGGGGAAATATTAGGGACTAGTTCAGGAAAGGATGAATAGGTCACCTTCAGGGTGCAATGAGCAAACATAAACTCAGACAGTGAAGCTATAGATCAAATGGGATGCACTGAATTAGCTCTCCAGTTCTAAGCAAGAAAGAGAAACAAGGAATAATGGTCTAAAGAGAACAATGAACTCTCCACAGAAGGATATTTTTACATGAAACCTTAGAGATTGGAAGACTTCAAAGATTTTAGAAATGGTGGGAAAGACTGTTTATGGGGAAGAAAGAATATGGATGTGGCAGAGATGCAAGAAAGACATTGTCATGTAAATATAAATACTTTAGTTTCTATGGAAATGGGGACCAGAGGTAGGGAGATTTTATGTTTTTGCTTGTTGGTTTGATTGGTTGATTGGTTGGTTATTTTTTTTAATATAAATGGAATGGAATGTTCATGGATTGTTACCTAGCAGATTATCTGCATGATCAACACGGTGTTCTAGAAAGAATAACATAAACTACACAAAAAGTATATTTGTAGGAGGATAAATTGGAGTTAAATTGATTAACTTTAATCAGTTGCACACCAGCGTGTGGTAGGATGGAGACTAACTGCTGTGTAGAGAATAATCCAAGCAGAACTAAATGTTTTAGTTGTGTGTGTGTGTGTGTGTGTGTGTGTGTGTGTTTTAGATTTTATACAAACAATAAGAATTACATTAAAATAGATTTTAGCAGACAGCTTAATGAAAATAGTTTCAGAGGCATTTTTTATAATACAATTTGACTAATTTGGTATACATATTATATAAATGTCTGCTTTTCAATTTGATGACTTGATAGGAGAAACTGGAATTATTTGCACATGTGCACATGCTTGTGAGTGTGTGAGAGAGAGAGAGAGGGAGAGAGATACAGAGATAGAGAGACAGAGAGACAGAGAGGAAGAGAGAGAGAATATTGAATTGTATATAAAGAACTTTGATGCCATGTAAAGAAAAAGATACTTTATTTTGGATAAGAGTTGCACAGATTTAGAAGTGTTTACCACATATGTAGCATGGGTTTTCTTCACTTTTTAACTTAGTGTTATGAAACTCACATTGGAGCGTATATTTTGGGATTCAAGAATAGATTTTATTCAACATTCTGGCATAGAAAATATCATTTTATCCATCATTCTAGCATTATGGGAATATATTACAAATGCCTGATTGACTGTGTAAGGTAAAATTCATAAAAGATGGCTGTAGAAATTTCAGGTGCCTCTTGGAACTGGAAACAAAGTAGTAGAAGTAAAATGATGAAGTAGTTAAGAAATTTATTATGAAGTGCTTTCAATATCTGAAGACAAAATATGGGAATTATTTTGGAGGCAACACAAAGTCTCTAAAAATGTAAATATAATCAGTGCATTGTTGAAAACTTTTGATATCAGAGGCCATAGTTAGTAATTCCTTTAACAAGCGTTCACTGAGAACCTACAATAGGCCAGGGACTGCTAAGTAATGGGGACTCTGTAGTAAACAGACATTACCTATACCTCTTAACACTAGGATGCCATTTCAATTTTTGAATGAGGATGAGTATAACAAAGTAAAACATTAAGGTTAAAGGAAAATCACAAGAGCAAAATTATTCCTTGCAGTAGGAAAAAGTCAACAACTTCAGATAACGATATATTAAATTTGAATTGTCAGTAATATTCATAGATTTAGAGATTTATTTATGATCAGACAATTCATAGGAGGAATTGCTGACCTCAATTCTGAATCTATATCTATACAAAATTTTACTGAGCTGCAGATCAAACCAGTCAAAACAGCAAGAACTATTTAAACGTGTATGTCTGTAAACCTCATTTAAATGATAATCTGTTAAAATGCTTAAGGTTATAGCTGAACGGTGTTAATATTCTGGGGCATTTCAAGTAGTTTTGATAGGTTTATTTCATAATGAAGAATCTCAATATTCACTAAATTAAAATATAGAAAAATACAAATTTTTTACATATTATCAAGGACATATTTCTACATTCCCTTTTCAAAAGTGAAAAGCAAAGCTCATTTTATTCAAAGTTGCAACTAATTATTAAATATGGCAAATATTTTTATATTTGCATTTATTTTTAATGATCTTACCACTAACTGATGATTAGAAGCATGGATTAGTGTTTTTTTATGAATTGTACCCACTATATATGTAAGTATTTGTTTATGTAAGTACGTATGTGTGTATTTATTTATATTGAGGGATAGATCATCCATACTGAGTTTCTATGCATAAAAAAAAATGAACAGTAAATAGACCCTATCCATATATAAATAATATCATTAAGTTCCTGCAATTACCTATATAAAAATTAATAAAATATAATTCAATTTTTATAAGTTGATAAAACTGGCCAAAGTAAAATATATTTTTTAATTGACTGAATAAAGTTTTTATTTTTTTACATTTAAATAGAGGTAACATTTCAAATTATAAATATATATTAAGTTAGCTTTTAAGAGCACTTTTTACATATTTTGGAAAGATTTAGAAACAGCTTTTCCCAAATAAAAAAAAATGAGAGAGAAAATTGAGTTCGATGGATCATTCATTTATTTATGTACTTAGCAAATATTATTGAGCAACTTACTATGGACCAGGCATTGCTCTAGCCATTCAGTTTCTACAAGGGATATAACAAGATTTCCAATTGAGAAAGTTAAATTCTGGTGGGTTATAATGACAATAAACTAATTACAGTTCATAAATTTATCATTTAAATACTAAAACATGAAAAGCCATTTGCAAGAAAAATTAAAAGAATGCACAACAAGAAAGATTAAGGAAGTTACAGTGTAAGTGAGGATATTGAGACTTTAAGTATATTATTAAAGAGTAGGCTTCTTGGGAAAAAGTGACATTTGAGAAAAGACTGAACTTCATTAAAAATAGGGAATTAAGATTCTGAGACTAAATGGACTTAAGAGCTCACTCAATATACCCAATATCATCACTTGATTTAAATAGATTTCCATATTAAAAACAAGACCACTTCAAAATCTGGTTGAGAATCCATTGATTTCAATTGCAAAATATGCATTACTAACTCTCATTTTACTATGCTTCTAATGAAAATGTGTCTGAAATTTACTACATTTTAGCTCTATTTTTTTCTATTTTAAGAAAAAAAGGGGGGGAATTCATGATGGGACATGAAACTCTTTTTTTCCAGTGATTTTATTCTTTGGGGACTTTTCATCGAGTCTAGTTTTCTTCTCTTTTATATTCATCATTTTTATTATGACTGTAAGAGAAAACACAATCATGATCCTCCCTATCCTCGGGGACTCAAGACTCCATACTCCCATCTATTTCCACTCAGCCTTCGGTTTTTTTATGGACATCTTACATATTTCCAACATTGTTCCCAAAATGGTCACTGAATTCCTGTCAGGTAGCAGAACTATTTAATTTGTAGGTTGTGGCTTCTGGATATTTCTATCTCTCAGCCTCCTTTGTGGTAACTGCCTTCTCCTGCCAGCAATGTATTATGATTGCTGTGTAGCCATCTGCCATCCACTGCACTATCCCATTCTTATGAATGACTATGTCTGCATTGTCATGGCTGGAGGGTACAGGATTGTTGGGACTGTCAACTCCATAGTCCACACAGCTTATGCATTCTTCTTTCCCTTCTGTAGTTCACAAACCATTTTCTGTGAAGTCACAGACATGTTGAAGTTGTCTGGTGTGGGCACAACACCCTTTGAATTAGAAGTTTATATGTAAGTGGCATAACTTGTCTGCCTATCTCTTTCTCCCTCATCTTTGCCTCTTACATCCAAATTTTCCTTACTGTCTTTCAAATGAAATCAGAAGCACAAAAAAAAAAGTCACTTTCTACCTGTTCCTTCCACATGATTGTGATCACAATGTACTATGGGCCATTTATTTTCACATATATGAGACATAAATCATAACACATTATAGACCAGAATAAGTTTTTGGCTATATTCTATACCATTCTCACACTCACACTCAACCCTATCATCTACAGCTTTAGGAACAACGATGCTCTGGAGGCAATGAAAACTGTGTTCCAAACTAACTGTCCACATAAAAATTATATGAAATATGCTTGAAGTGTGTGCTTTTTTTTTCTAGTTTGCATACACAATACTTAAAGGATAGCCATTATTAATATTTCTGGAAAGAGATTTAAAGTTTATATCTCTTCAAGCATGAAAAGAAGTGGATATATCCAAAATCTTGGTGATAATAAATAAAATTTTCAGAGGTATTTGTTTCATAACTCATACATGTAAATATGTATTCCCTCCCCCTAAAATATAAAAAATATATTTTAGTACAATCATACTATATGGGATGTGTATCTGTATCTCCATATAATTTATGTTTTTTTTTATAAACCAGTAAAATAACAATTCAAATGTTATTCTGTCATCAAAAATTTATAAAAGTTCATAGGTCAAATGGGTGCAGGTGGTGAAAAGGCATAAACTTCTGGTTATAAGATATAGGAGATGGGTGGGTTTTTTATGGTTTCTATTTAGTGTCATGTGAATAATGTGACGCGCCTCCCTCTTCCAGAAAATAATAAAACAAAACAACCAATTTATTTTATATAGTACCTATATAGTTTACTATGCAAATTTTGGTATTTAACACATTTTGGGTTAATTTGTGAATTTGGTGTAAGTGTAGAATCTATTTTTTTTAATTGGCTCTACGATTGCTCTGGTTATGCATGTAGATAACACGTTGTTACTACTAATTTTTGTAACACTCCTTTCTTTTATACCAAATTTATTTATGTTATTTCCATGGCTTACCTTTCTGATTCTCTGTTCCACTTGTTTATTTCTTACATGAGGACTATACTTTTTCATTCAGAGCAGTTTTATAGTGTATTTTGGTAACTAACAGTAAGTACATAAAGATGGTTTTCCTCTTATACTACTTGTAATAATTTTCAGACAATATGAGGACAAAGTATGATGCTCTTCAACAACATGGATATGAAACCTGCAAAATCTAGAGTACAAATGACTCAGTTTCTTAAAAAAATAGTAACGATAACTTTAAAAATGAGTAAGATAAGATAGCCTAAAAGAGACTTAAAAACATATTTAATAGAACACTTATGAATTCTGATTTTTACATATATGTGTACAATAATCATTGAAATTTTAATATTGAATATTGTAAGATTAAAGAATAGTAATTGTTTTAGACTTTATCATTGTGTAATAATTAGTTGTAAAGCATCCCATATTGTCAAAGATGTGTTCTGAAGGATTTATAGATGCAAAGATGTGATGTGAGACTTATTTTAAAATGTGCAGTGGGTAATAAATCGTGGGAGTATACCGAGCAATATTTTCCTTAGTAGATAATTGTTGAGAATGTGTTGTTGATACATGAAGATTCATTGTGATATCTCTGCACTTCATGTTCCAATTAACACCCCAAAAGGAATCCTAAAAATTGGGATGTGAATCAGAATTCTACAATTTTCATAGAATAAACGGTGACGAATTAAAATTGTATATTCTATCCTATACTCTATATTCTACCTTGCCATCTGAAACATAATACATTTACTTTTTTACTCCTACATAAAGTTCAGGGGAATTTTTTCCTTAAATATTGCAAATTTCTTGTTGAATACATATTTAAGAAATACATTCATTTTGTTACAATTGTAATTTTATAAAAATTAGGGGCATTCATTTTTAGATATTAATACAAAATTAATACAGTGTATATTAATTATACTTTCTGAGCATTCATATGGTTTTCTGGTGAATTGAAACATATTCCAGGTTATATGGTCCAATATTATATGCAAACATTGATTTTTGCTTGTTTTCTAAAAGTTAATGTCATTTTTGGTTTCAGGAATATTAACCATAATATACATGGCAACTTTCCAGTAAGATGTTGAACAAAATACATGTTACCTGGTGTTTAATATCCTGGTCATATTCATGGGATGTGTTGATAGTGTTTTATTTTTCATTCATCATATCTATGGAATTTATTATACTACACACATTTTTTCCTGCACTACAAAAATGTTTTGTATGTGCATGTTTTGTATTTAGGGTTTTTCAAGAATTTATGTTCTATTGTTTACTAAAATGTAGTCCTATTTGGTGTGGTGTCATAGCTTTTCTCTAACTTAGAACCATATGTAGAACAGGTTCTATATATGCTAACTTCTCGAACAGCTCCCCCTGCAGACCCTTGGGCTCACCAACACTATCTCTTGCTTTGGTACCATGATGAACTCCTAACTGCTCTTCCAATTTTTATTTTTTTCTTCTAAAATGCCTCCATGACACATCCAGAGGTATCCTCTAGAAACATTAATCAGGTGATATATTTCTCTGCTCAAATTTCTCCAACAAGTTGTAATCACTACAACTCATTTCAACTTCCATGATCTGCTATTGGATACATCTCTGATATATCCATAGTATATCTCTCCTTCACTGGATTTCAACTTCATCACATTCAGGTCTCTTTCAAATATCATTAATAAAAGTGGTCTTCCTTACCAAAATCTTTAATATAGCAGTGCCATTACCATTCTATCTTTTGCCTTGTTCTTTTTAAGTTCATAAATGTTAGCAATACTTTGCATTTTAACCTTTATTTATAAATACACTTACTGTATAATCCCCTATTAAGTGCAAGTTTCTTAATGTAATAAACCTATCTTGTTTACTTCTATAATTTTAGACCTAGAACAGGAGCTAACAACAATAGGAACTCAAAACTTTTTAATGAATAATTATTGCATTAGTCCAAATGTTGGAACATTTTTGGAATTCTGTAGTTATAAATGTTTTCTTAAAACAGAGCATTTATTGGGGCACCTGGATGACTCTGTTGGCTAAGTTTTCAACTTTGGCTCAGGTCATGATTTCATGGTTCATGATTCTGAGCCCCACATTAGGCTCTGTTGTTACACCTTGGAGCCTGGAGCCTGCTTCGGATTCTGTGTCTCCTTCTCTGTTTGCTCCTCCCCCACTCATACTCTGTCTTTCAAAAAATAAATAAACATTTAAAATTATTTAAAAATGCACAGCATTTATTTATCTACTGATAGTTTAATTTTCTAATATTTTACTTATGATATTGAATGATATTCATTGGTAACATTTGTTAAATTGTATACATTTATAGTCTTTTATTTTTTATTTTATTTTATTTTTAAAGTAGTTATAGAGTCACAGCAAAATTGACAGGGAGATACAGAAATTTTTCACATACCTCCTCCTAATACATTCCTGGTCTCTCTCATTATCGACATTTTCCATCAGTGTGATACATTTGTTACATTTGATAAGCCTACATTGACACATCACAACCACTCACAGTCCATAGTTTACCTTAGGGTTCAGTCTTCATGTTATATATACTGTGTAATTAAAAAACTGTATAATAACCTGTATCCATCATTAAGGTATCATACAGAATAGCTTCACTGTCTTAAAAAATACTGTTTTCTACCTATTTTTCCCTTTCTCCTCCCTCAACCCTATCTCTATATTCTGCTCTTTGTACAAGAATGTTGTATAGTTGGATTATACAGTATGTGGTCTTTTAGATTTGGTTCTTTCGTTTACTAATATGCATTTAAGGTTCCTCTATGTCTTTTTATGTCTCAATAGTTGCTTGTTATGTTTGTTTTTTGTTTGTTTTTGTAGAACAATATTCCATTGTCTGGATTCGCCATGATTTATTTATTCATTCACCTACTGGAGGACATGCTGGTTGCTTCCAAGTTTTGCCAATTATAAATAAAGCTGTTATAATATCCACATGCAGTTTTTATGTGGACGTGAGTTTTCAATTCCTTTGGGTAAATGCCAAGTTGTGTGATTGATGGATTGTATGGTGAGAGTATGTTGAATTTTGTGAGAAACTGCTAATCTATCTTTCAAAAAAAGTGGCTTTAACTTTTTTGGAATATTATCCAGAATAAATGGTATATATGGCCATAAAACAAGACTCAAAAGATTTAAAAAAATCAAAGTCATACCATGCACGTTTTCAGACCACGATGCTATGAAAATATAAATCAACCACAATCAAAAATAAGGAGAGAACACAGGTTGAATAATATGATACTAAACGATGAATTGGTCAACTATGAAATCCAAGAAGAAATAAAAATACGTGAAAATAAATGAAAATAAAATGGTCCAAAATTTTGGGATGCAGCAAAATTGGTTCTGAGATGTCAGTTTATATCAATACAGGCCTACCTCAAGAGACAAGAGAAAGCTCAAATAAATAACCTAAACTTAAAACTGAACAATCTAGAAAAAGAACAAACAAAACTAAAACTCAACAGGAGGGGAGGATACAATAAAGATTAGAGAAAAATAAATGATATATTAAAGAATAGCACATATCAAAGAAACCAGAATTTGGTTTTTGAAAAAAACGACACAATTGATAAACTTTAGCCATATTCAACAAAATAAAAACAACAAAAATGAGTAAATAAGAGATAACCCAAATAACAAAAACACAAATGAGAAAGGAGAAATAACAACCAACATCATAGAAATAAAAACCATCGTAAGACAATATTGTGGAAATTTTTATGCCACGAATGTGTATAACCCAGAAGGAATTGGTAAATCCCTAGAGACATACTATCAAACTATCGAAACAAACTATCAAAACAAAAGCAGGAAAAATTAGAAAAGTAGACTACACAATGAAATTGGAACATTAATGAAAATAAACTCTCAACAATCGAAAGTACAGAACCAGAAGAACTCACAGGTGAATTCTACCAAACATTTAGAGAATAGTCAATACCAAACTTTCTCAAAGTATTACACAAAAGAGAAGAAGAGATAAAACTTCCAAATTAGTTCTGTGAGGACAGTATTACTCTGATACAAAACCTAGATAAATACTCCAAAGAAAAATAGAACTACAGGCCCAAATCACTGATGAAAATAGTAGCAAAAATCTTCAGCAAAATACTAGTAAACAGAATCCAACAATTCGTTTAAAAAATTATTTACTGTGATCAAGTGCAATTTATTTATGGAATGCAGGGATGATACAATATTTGCAAAACAATGAATATGATACATCACATCAATAATGAAAATATTAAAAATTATATATTTTCAACAGATGCAGAAAAAAGCATTCATGAAATAAAAAATTCAGAAAAGAAAAAACAAAAAGCATTCATGAAAAAAATCAACAAAAGAGGTATAAAGAGAACATACCTCGTTAATAAATGCCATGTATGAAAATCCCATGGAAAACATCATACTTAATGGATACAAAGTGAAAACTTTTCAGCTAAGCTTAAAAACAAGCCAAGGATGTCTACATTCACCACTTTCATTCAACATAATACTGGAAGCCCTAGCCACAGCAAATAGACAAGGAAAAGAAATAAATGGCATTCAAATTGGTAAGGAAAATGTAAATTTCACTAATTGCAGATGGCATAATATTCTATATAGAAAACCCTAAAGACCCCACCAAAAAACTATTAGAACTATGTACCATTTCTTCTTTATTGATTTCATCAGAAAATGGAAACTTGGACTGTTTTCACAACTTGGCTATCATAGATAATATTTCTATAAACATTGGGGCACATATATCTCTTGTATTTAGTTTTTTTGTAAAATTTGGGTAAATACCCAGTAGTGCAATTGCTGGATAACAGGCTAGTTCTATTTTTAAGTTTTGAAGGATCACAGTATTGTTTTCTGGAGTGGTTACACCAATTACATTCCGAAAAAGTGTGCAAAAGAGTTCCCCTGTCTCCACATCCTTGCCAACACTTGTTCTTTCTCATGTTGCTGATTTTAGCCAATCCATTATGACAGATGTGAGGAGATATCTCACTGTAGTTTTAATTAGCATTCCCTAAAGATTATTGATATTAAGCATCTTTTCATGTGTCTGTTGTCTTTCTGTGTGTCTTCTTTCGAAAGATGTCTGTTCACGTCTTATGCCCATTTTTATTTATCTTTAATTTTTTAATAGAAAGTAGGGGGAAGGGAAAGAGATAGAAGGAGAGAGAGCAGACCCACGCTCAGCACAGGGCCTGACATGGGGCTTTACCTCACAATCATCCCCTCAATTGAAATCCAGAGTTGGATGCTTAACTGACTGAGCCACCCAGGTGATCTTTCTTCCCATTTTTAAATTGAATTATTAAATATTCTTGGTATTGAGTCTGTAAGTTCTTTATAGATTTTAAATACTAACACTTTATCGGATATGGCATTTGCAAATACCTTCTCCCATTCCATAAGTTGACTTCTCATATTTTTTTTCAATATATGAAGTTTATTGTCAAATTGGTTTCCATACAACACCCGGTGCTCATCCCAAAAGGTGTCCTCCTCAATACCCATCACCCACCCTCTCCTCCCTCCCACCCCCCATCAACCCTCAGTTTCTTCTCAGTTTTTAAGAGTCTCTTATGCTTTGGCTCTCTTCCAAACCTCTTTTGGCTCTCTTCTAACCTCTTTTTTTTTTTCCTTCCCCTCCCCCATGGGTTTCTGTTAAGTTTCTCTGGATCCACTAAGAGTGAAACCATATGGTATCTGTCTTTCTCTGTATGGCTTATTTCACTTAGCATCACGCTCTCCAGTTCCATCCATGTTGCTACAAAGGGCCATATTTCATTCTTTCTCATTGCCACGTAGTACTCCATTGTGTTTATAAACCACAATTTCTTTATCCATTCATCAGTTGATGGACATTTAGGCTCTTTCCATAATTTGGCTATTGTTGAGAGTGCTGCTATAAACATTGGGGTACAAGTGCCCCTATGCATCAGTACTCCTGTATCCCTTGAGTAAATTCCTAGCAGTGCTATTGCTGGGTCATAGGGTAGGTCTATTTTTAATTTTCTGAGGAACCTCCACACTGTTTTCCAGAGTGGCTGCACCAATTTGCATTCCCACCAACAGTGCAAGAGGGTTCCCGTTTCTCCACATCCTCGCCAGCATCTATCGTCTCCTGATTTGTTCATTTTGGCCACTCTGACTGGCATAAGGTTATATCTGAGTGTGGTTTTGATTTGTATTTCCCTGATGAGGACCGACGTTGAGTATCTTTTCATGTGCCTGTTGGCCATCCGGATGTCTTCTTTAGAGAAGTGTCTATTCATGTTTTCTGCCCATTTCTTCACTGGGTTATTTGTTTTTCGGGTGTGGAGTTTGGTGAGCTCTTTATAGATTTTGGATACTAGCCCTTTGTCCGATATGTCATTTGCAAATATCTTTTCCCATTCCATTGGTTGCCTTTTAGTTTTGTTGGTTGTTTCCTTTGCTGTGCAGAAGCTTTTATCTTCATAAGGTCCCAGTAGTTCATTTTTGCTTTTAACTCCCTTGCCTTTGGGGATGTGTCAAGTAAGAAATTGCTACGGCTGAGGTCAGAGAGGTCTTTTCCTGCTTTCTCCTCTAAGGTTTTGATGGTTTCCTGTCTCACATTCAGGTCCTTTATCCATTTTGAGTTTATTTTTGTGAATGGTGTGAGAACGTGGTCTAGTTTCAATCTTCTGCAAGTTGCTTTCCAGTTCTCCCAGCACCATTTGTTAAAGAGACTATCTTTTTTCCATTGGATATTCTTTCCTGCTTTGTAAAAGATTAGTTGGCCATACGTTTGTGGGTCTAGTCCTGGGGTTTCTATTCTATTCCATTGGTCTATGTGTCTGTTTTGTGCCAATACCATGCTGTTTTGTGCCAATACCATACTGCAAAGCCAATACAGCTTTGTAGTAGAGGCTAAAGTCTGGGATTGTGATGCCTCCTGCTTTGGTCTTCTTCTTCAAAATTACTTTGGCTATTAGGGGCCTTTTGTGGTTCTATATGAATTTTAGGATTGCTTGTTCTAGTTTTGAGAAGAATGCTGGTGCAATTTTGATTGGGATTGCATTGAATGTGTAGATAGCTTTGGGTAGTATTGACATTTTAGCAATATTTATTCTTCCAACCCATGAGCAGGGAATGTTTTTCCATTTCTTTATATCTTCTTCAATTTCCTTCATAAGCTTTCTATAGTTTTCAGCATACAGATCTTTTACATCTTTGGTTAGATTTATTCCTAGGTATTTTATGCTTCTTGGTGCAATTGTGAATGGGATCAGTTCCTTTATTTCTTTTTCTGTTGCTTCATTGTTAGTGTATAAGAATGCAACTGATTTCTACACATTGATTTTTTATCCTGCAACTTTGCTAAATTCATGTATCAGTTCTAGCAGACTTCTGGTGGAGTCTATCGGATTTTCCATGTATATTATCATGTCATCTGCAAAAAGTGAAGGCTTAACTTCATCTTTGCCAGTTTTTGATGCCTTTGATTTCCTTTTGTTGTCTGATTGCTGATGCTAGCACTTCCAACACTATGTTAAATAACAGCGGTGAGAGTGGACATCCCTGTCGTGTTCCTGATCTCAGGGACAAAGCTCTCAGTTTTTCCCCATTGAGGATGATGTTAGCTGTGGGCTTTTCATAAATGGCTTTTATGATCTTTAAGTATGTTCCTTCTATCCCAACTTTCTCAAGCGTTTTTATTAAGAAACGTTGCTGAATTTTGTCAAAGGCCTTTACTGCATCGATTGACAGGATCATATGGTTCTAATCTTTTCCTTTATTAATGTGATGTAACACATTGATTGATTTGCAAATGTTGAACCAGGCTTGCTTCCCAGGAATGAATCCCACTTGACGTGGTGAATGATTCTTTTTATAAGCTGTTGAATTCGATTTACTAGTATCTTATGGAGAATTTTTGCATTCATATTCATCAGGGATATTGGCCTGTAGTTCTCTTTTTTTTACTGGGACTCTGTCTGGTTTAGGAATCAAAGTAATACTGGCTTCATAGAATGAGTCTGGAAGTTTTCCTTCCCTTTCTATTTCTTGGAATAGCTTGAGAAGGATAGATCTTATCTCTGCTTTAAACGTCTGGTAGAAGTCCCCTGGGAAGCCATCTGGTCCTGGACTCTGATTTGTTGGGAGATTTTTGATGACTAATTCAATTTCTTCGCTGGTTATGGGTCTGTTCAAGCTTTCTATTTCCTCCTGATTGCGTTTTGGAAGCATGTCGGTGTTTAGGAATTTGTCCATTTCTTCCAGGTTGTCCAGTTTGTTGGCATATAATTTTTCATAGTATTCCCTGATAATTGCTTGTATCTCTGAGGGATTGGTTGTAATAATCCCATTTTCATTCATGATTTTATCTATTTGGGTCATCTCCCTTTTCTTTTTGAGAAGCCTGGCTAGGGGGTTATCAATTTTGTTTATTAAAAAACAAAACAAAACAAAACAAAACAAAAAAAACTCTTGGTTTCGTTGATCTGCTCTACAGTTTTTTAGATTCTATATTGTTTGTTTCTGCTCTGATCTTTATTATTTCTCTTCTTCTGCTGGATTTAGGCTGTCTTTGCTGTTCTGCTTCTATTTCCTTTAGGTGTGCTGTTAGATTTTGTATTTGGGACTTTTCTTGTTTCTTGAGATAGACCTGGATTGCAATGTATTTTCCTCTCAGGACTGCCTTTGCTGCATCCCAAAGCGTTTGGATTGTTGCCATTTCATTTTCATTTGTTTCTGTATATTTTGAAATTTCTTCTGTAATTGCCTGGTTGACCCATTCATTCATTAGTAGGGTGTTCTTTAACCTCCATGCTTTTGGAGGTTTTCCAGACTTTTTCCTGTGATTGATTTCAAGCTTCATAGCATTGTGGTCTGAAAGTATGCATGGTATGATTTCAATTCTTGTATACTTGTGAAGGGCTGTTTTGTGACCCAGTATGTGATCTATCTTGGAGAATGTTCCATGTGCACTCGGGAAGAAAGTATATTCTGTTGCTTTGGGATGCAGTGTTCTCAATATCTGTCAAGTCCATCTGATCGAATGTATCATTCAGGGCCCTTGTTTCTTTATTGACCGTGTGTCTAGATCTATCCATTTCTGTAAGTGGAGTGTTAAAGTCCCCTGCAATTACCACATTCTTATCAATAAGGTTGCTTATGTTTGTGAGTAATTGTTTTATATATTTGGGGTCCTGTATTCGGCACATAGACATTTATAATTGTTAGCTGTTCCTGATGGATAGACCCTGTGATTATTACATAATGTCCTTCTTCATCTCTTGTTACAGCCTTTAATTTAAAGTCTGGTTTGTCTGATATAAGTATGGCTACTCCAGCTTTCTTTTGACTTCCAGTGGCATGATAAACAGGTCTCCATCCCCTCACTCTCAATCTGAAGGTGTCCTCAGGTCTCAAATGAGTCTCTTGTAGACAGCAACCGATGGGTCTTGTTTTTTTATCCATTCTGATACCCTATGTCTTTTGGTTGGCGCATTTAGTCCATTTACATTCAGTGTTATTATAGAAAGATATGGGTTTAGAGTCATTGTGATGTCTGTAGGTTTCATGCTTGTAGCGATGTCTCTGGTACTTTGTCTCACAGGATCCCCCTTAGGATCTCTTGTAGGGCTGGTTTAGTGGTGAAGAATTCCTTCAGTTTTTGTCTGTTTAGGGAGACCTTGATCTCTCCTTCTATTCTAAATGACAGACTTGCTGGATAAAGAATTTTCGGCTGCATATTTTTCCTGTTCATCACATTCAAGATCTCCTGCCATTCCTTTCTGGCCTGCCAAGTTTCAGTAGAGAGATGGGTCACAAGTCTTATAGGTCTCCCTTTATATGTTAGAGCATGTTTATCTCTAGCTGCTTTCAGAATTTTCTCTTTATCCTTGTATTTTGCCAGTTTCACTATGATATGCCGTGCAGAAGATCGATTCAAGTTACGTCTGAAGGGAGTTCTCTGTGCCTCTTGGATTTAAATGCCTTTTTCCTTCCCCAGATCAGGGAAGTTCTCAGCTATTATTTCTTCAAGTACACCTTCAGCACCTTCCCTCTCTCTTTCTCCTCTGGAATACCAATTATGCATATATTATTTCTCTTTAGTGCATCACTTAATTCTCTAATTTTCTCCTCATACTCCTGGATTTTTTTATCTCTCTTTTTCTCAGCTTCTTTTTCCATAATTTTATCTTCTAGTTCACCTATTCTCTCCTCTGCCTCTTCAGTCCGAGCTGTAGTTGTCTCCATTTTATTTTGCAACTCGCTGATAGCATTTTTTAGCTCCTCCTGGCTGTTCCTTAGTCCCTTGATCTCTGTAGCAAGAGATTCTCTGCTGTCCTTTATACTGTTTTCAAGCCCAGTGATTAATTTTATGACTATTATTCTAAATTCACTTTGTGTTATATTGTTTAAATCATTTTTGATCAGTTCGTTAGCTGTCGTTATTTCCTGGACATTTTTCTGAGGTGAATTCTTCTGTTTTGTCATTTTGGATAGTCCCTGGAGTGGTGCAGGACTGAGGGGCACTTCCCCTGTGCTGTCTTGAATAACTTGTGTTGGTGGGCGGAGCCACAGTCTAACCTGATGTCTGCCCCCAGCCCACCGCTGGGACCACAGTCAGACTGGTGTGTGCCTTCTCTTCCCCTCTCCTAGGGGCGGGATTCACTGTGGGGTGGCGTGGCCCGTCTGGGCTACTTGCACACTGCCAGTCTTGTGGTGCTGGGGATCTGGTGTATTAGCTGGGGTGGCTCTCAAGGTGCACAGGAGTGGGAGGGGCAGGCTCAGTTCTCTTTTCCTTCTGAGTTCCCCTTAGGGAGGGGCCCTGGGCCACTGGGATGGAGTCAGACCCACCAGAGGGATGGATCTGCAGAAGCATAGCTTTGGGTGTTTTGGAGATGCAAGCAAGTTTCCTGGAAGGAGCTGGTTCCCTTTGGGATTTTGGCTGGGGGATGGGCGAGGAAGATGGCACTGGCGAGCGCCTTTGTTCCCTGCCAAGCTGAGCTCTGTCATCCGGGGCTCAACAACTCTCCCTCCCGTTGTCCTGCAGCCCTCCCGTTCTCCAAGCAGAGCTGTTAGCTTATAACCTTCCAGATGTCAAGTCCTGCTTGCTGTCAGAACACACTCCGTCCGGCCCCTCTGGTTTTTCAAGCCAGACTTGGGGGCTCTGCTTGGCTGGCAGGCCACCCCTCAGCCCCGGCTCCCTCCTGCCAGTCCGTGTAGTGCGCACCGCCTCTCTGCCCTTCCTACCCTCTTCCGTGGGCCTCTTGTCTGTGCTTGGCTCCGGAGACTCTGTTCTGCTAGTCTTCTGGTGGTTTTCTGGGTTATATAGGCAGGTGTAGGTGGAATCTAAGTGATCAGCAGGACGCGCGGTGAGCCCAGCGTCCTCCTATGGCACCATCTTCCGGTGTCACTTATTCTGATTTCTCATGTTTTTGATTGATTCCTTTGCTGTGCAGAAGCTTTTTAAATTTTAATGTAGTCGTAATAGTTTATTTTTTATTTTGTTTCCCTTGCTTTCGGAGACATCTAATAGGAAGTTGCTAGGGCTGATTTTAAAGAAGTTAATACCTGTATTCCCTTTTAGGAGATTTATGTTTTCAGGTCTCACAATTAGGTATTTAATCAATTTTTAATTTCTTTTTGTGTATGGTGTATGAATGTGGTCCAGTTTCATTCTTCTGCATGTCACTGTCCAGTTTTTCCAACGCAATTTGTTGAAGACACAGTATTTTTTTTCCATAGGATATTCTTCCATGCTTTCTATAGTTTATTGACCATATATTTCCGGGCCCATCTCTCAGTTTTTTATCCTGTTCCATTGATCTATCTATTTTTGTGCCAGTACTATACTGTTTTGATCACCTCAGATCTGTAATGTAACTTGAAGTCAGCAATTGAGATGTGTCCAAATTTGCTTTTCTTTTCCAAGGTTGCTTTGGCTATTCTGGGTCATTTGTGGCTTTATACAAGTTTTAAGATTGTTTGTTCTGGATTTCTGAAATATGTTATTGGTATTTTCATAGAGATTGCATTAATGTGTAGACTACCTTGGGTAGTGTAGACATTTTAACAATATTTGTTATTGCATTCCATTAGTACGAGATGTCTTTTAATTTCCTTGCATCAACTTCAATTTCTTTCATCAGTGTTTTATGGTTTACAGAGTATGGTCCTTTCACCTCCTTGATTAGGTTTATTCCTAGGTGTCTTACTGTTTTTGTTGCAATTCAAAACGGGACTGATTCCTTGATTTTTCTTTCTGCTGTTTCATTATCGGTGTATGGAAATTCAACTAAAGTACTTACATTGATTATGTAACCTGTGACTGCTGAATTCATGAATCGGTTCAACAGTTTTTTTGGTGGAGTCTTTCGAGTGCCAATTTGGATGACTTTTATTTCTTTTTGTTGTCTGATTGCAATTGCTAGGACTTCCAGTACTATGTTGAGTAAAATCGGTGAGACTGGACATCCTTGTCTTATTCCTGACCATAGAGGAAAAGCCCTCAGTATTTCCCCATTGAGGA
Source organism: Panthera onca (assembly GCF_046562875.1). Classification (NCBI taxonomy): domain Eukaryota; kingdom Metazoa; phylum Chordata; class Mammalia; order Carnivora; family Felidae; genus Panthera; species Panthera onca. The sequence continues at coordinate 156,602,075 of NC_138339.1, forward strand.
TGATATTAGCTATGGGTTTTTCATATATGGCCTTTATTATATTGAGGTATGTTTCTCCTAACCCTAATTTGTTGAGTGTTGTTTCATGAATGAGTGGTGTACTTTATCATATGCTTTTTTCTGCATCTATTGCAATGATCATTGGATTCTTTTCCTTACTTTTAATAATGTTTTCTATCTCATTGATTGATTTGTGAATATTGACCCACTATTACAAGCCAAGAATAAATCCCTCCAAATCATGGTTAATGATTTTTTAATGTATTTCTGGAATTTGTTTCTTAGCATTTTATTGATAACATTTGTATTTATGTTCATTGGGGATATTGGTCTGTAGTTCTCTTTTTAGTGGTATACTTACATGACTTGGTATCAGGGTAATGCTGACCTCATAGAATTAATTTGGAAGTTTGACTTCCTTTTGTAATTTTTGGAATAATTTGAAAATAATGAGTATTAACTCTTCTTTAAAGGTTTGGTAGGATTTGCCCGAGAAGCCACCTGATCCTGGATTATGTTTGGGAGTTTTTTGATTACTGATTCAGTTGCATTCCTTATCATTGGTCTGTTCACATTTTCTATTTCTTCTTGTTCTATGTTTGGTAGTTTGTATATTTCTAGGAATTTTCTTCCAGGTTGTCCAATTTGTTGGCATATCATTTTTTCATAATATCCTCTTATAGTTGTTTGAATTTCTGTATGTTGGTTGTTATTTGTCCTCTTTCATTTGTGATTCTATTTATTTGGGTCAGTTTTTTTAAATGTTTATTTATTTATTGGTTTGTTTGTTTATTTTTCTTTTTTAATATGAAATTTATTGTCAAATTGGTTTCCATACAACACCCAGTGCTCATACCAACAGGTGCCCTCCTCAATGCCCATCACCCCCTTTCCCCTCCCTCCCACCCCCCATCAACCCTCAGTTTATTCTCGGTTTTTAAGAGTCTCTTATGGTTTGGCTCCCTCCCTCTCTATTTTTTTTTCTTCCTCTCCCCCCATGGTCTTCTGTTAAGTTTCTCAGGATCCACATAAGAGTGCAAACATATGGTATCTGTCTTTCTCTGTATGACTTGTTTTCACTTAGCATAACACTCTCCAGTTCCATCCATGTTGCTACAAAAGGCCATATTTCATTCTTTCTCATTGCCATATAGTATTCCATTGTGCATATAAACCACAATTTCATTATTCATTCATCAGTTGATGGACATTTAGGTTCTTTCCATAGTTTGGCTATTGTTGAAAGTGCTGCTATAAACATTGGGGTACAAGTGCCCCTATGCATCAGCACTCCTGTATCCCTTGGGTAAATTCCTCATCAGAGAAATACAAATCAAAACCACACTGAGATATCACCTCACACCAGTCAGAGTGGCTAAAATGAACAAATCAGGAGATTATAGATGCTGGAGAGGATGTGGAGAAACGGGAACCCTCTTGCACTGCTGATGGATATTTATTTATTTTGAGAGAGAGAAAGAGAGCAGGGGAGGGACAGAGAGATAGAAAAGAGAGAATCCCAAGCAGACTCTGCGTTCAGTGTGCAGTGCCTGATGCAGGGCTCTAGGTCAACCATGCAATCATGATCTGAGCTGAAACTAAGAGTCAGACAACCTGTTTTGAGTATTTGCTCTTTTCTTTTTGATAAGTATGGCTAGAGGTGTATCTATTTTATTAATTTTTTTTTTCAAAGAGCCATCTCCTGGTCTCATTATCCTATTCTATTGTTTTTGTTGTTTATATATCATTTATTTCTCCTCTAACCTTCATTGTCTCCTTCCTTCTGCTGTCTTTAGGTTTCATTTGTTGGTTTTGTATTGCTTCTTTAGATGTAAGTTTTGGTTGTTTGAGATTTTTCTTGCTTCTTGTTGTAGGACAGTATTGCTATATTAATTCCCTAAAGGGATCACTTTTGGTGCATCCCAAAGGTTTTTGACCATTGTGATTTCATTTTCATTTATATATATATATATATATATATATATATATATACACACACACACATATATATACAACATATATACAAGATATATATACAAAAATATATATACATACAATATACATATATATATGTATTTACTATATATACATACAAATATATACAAATACATATATGCATGTGTGTATATATCTATATCTATATCTATTTATATCTATATCCATATCTATCTATATCTATATACATAATTTCTTCTTTGATTTCCTGGCTAGCCATTTTATTGTTTATTAACATGTTGTTTAAGCCCTATGTATTAGTGGTCTTTACATATTTTATTTTTCTTATGGTTTATTTCAAATTTCACAGCTTTGTGGTAAGAAAATTTTATGGCATGACTTCAATTGTTTTACATTTGTTGAATCCTGATTTGTGACCTAATATGTGATCTATTCTGGAGAATCTTGTATTCGTATTTGAAAACAATGTGCAATCTGCTGTTTTAGGTTGGAATATTTGGAATATATCTGCTAAATCCATCTGGTCCAGTGTGTCTTTAAAGCCAATGTTTCACTGTTGACTTTCTGTTTAGATGATCTTTCCTTTGATGTAAGTTGGGTATGAAAGCCACCTACTATTATTGCATTATTATTAATTAGATCCTTTATATTAGTTATTTTATATATTTTTCGGTCCCATGTTTGGGGAATAAATATTTACAATTATTCAATTTTATTCTTTTATTGTCCACGTTAGTATTATATAGTGTCCTTCTTTATCTCTGTTATAGTCTTTGTTGTAAAGTATAGTTTTTCCAATATAAGTTTGTTTCTCTTGCTTGCTTGTTTCAGGGAGTATGGCCGGAGTCGCAAAAGATGATTCCACAAAGTACAGTTAAGTGAAAGTCTTCATACTAAAGTCGGAATGAGGCCCTGACTCCAGAATGAAGCTTCTTTTTATTAGGATAATTGCTAAAGACTACATGCATAAAGTCAGCTAAGCAAGTGTGTTAATCAATCTAATGGTTTAGCTTTTCAAGGTTGAATTTTGAGTTAATTGGTTTCTATAACACTAAGAAGAGTCAGGTGTGAAGGAGGATCCAGCCCTGGACAATGTTAATGGCTCTAGGCATTTCTTACTAGCCACAGCCGTGTTCAGCTATGTAAACATGTCCTAAGGCCTTGCACCTTCTCCAGCCCTTCCCTTTTGAAGTCTTTTCTCTTGATGCTTCTCTCCTGCCTCTCCCACACTTGCTTTGACATCCATTTGCAGGATAAATATTTCTCCATTCCCTCTTTCAACCTGCAGATTTCTTTAGGTCTAATATGAGTCTCTTGCAGGCAGCATATAGGTGGGTCCTATTTTTCTTCCATTCTGACAACCTTTGTTTTTTGGTTGGTGCATTTTGTCTATTTATATTCAAAGTAAGTATTGAGAGATATATATTCATTGCCATTTTATTTCTTGTTCTATTGTTTCTGGTGATTTTTCTCTGATCCTTTTTTGACTTTGTCACTTTTGTTCTCTTCTTTGCATCCAAAGATTTTCCTTTAATATTTTGGTCAGGGCTGGTTTGGTGGTCATGATCTCCTTTATTATTGTTTGTATGGGAAACTTTTTATGTATTCTTCTATTCTTAATGATAGTGTTGCTGGATAGAGTATTCTCGATCGCATTTTTTTTTCCTATTCAGCACTTTGAATATATCATGCCACTCCCTTCTGGCCTGCCAAGTCTCTGTTGGAAAATCTCAAGCTAGACTTACAGGTTTTCCCATGTATTTTAAGGATTTCTTTGTTTTTGCTCTAAGATTTTGTTCTTTATCATTATCTTGTGCAAATTTAATTACAATATGTCTTTATTTGGGCATGCTTTTGTTGATTTTCATGGGATTCTTCATTCCCTTCTGCAACTGGATGTCTATTTCCTTACCCAAATTAGGGAAGTTTTCAACTATTATGTCTTCTAATAAATATTCTGCCCCCCTTTCTCTCTTCTTTTTCTGTTATGTCTGTAATATGAATGTTATTATGTTTCTTTTCTCATATTGCATAATTCTCCTTTCTCTCTTTTCTTCAGGTTCATTTATTTCCATTACTTTGTCTTCAGGTCATTAATGTGTTCCTCTGCTTTTTCCAGTTTTCTGTTCATTGCACCAAGGGTGTTTCTAATCTCATTTATCATAGACTTCATCTCTGATTGATTCTTTTTAAATTATTTCATCTTTATGTTAAGGGTCTCCCTGATATCTCCCATTCTTTTCTCAACCCCTAGTTAATATCTTTATGATTGTTGCTTTAAATTTTCCATAAGTCATGGTACTTTATGTATTTTTCACTTAGGTCTCAGGCTATGGTTTTACCTTGTTCTTTCATTGAGGATGAATTCCTCCACTTATGCAGTTTTTTAAGTCTCTGCCATCTTCTTTGTGTTAAAAAGCCAGTTATGTCCCCTGCTCCTGAAAAAAAAATGGACTTATTAAGAAGAGGTCATGTGGTGTGTGCCCAGGGCCTGGCACTTCAAGGAGTGTCTCCAGTGTTTGCTGTGTGCACTCTGCTTTTGTATTTTGGCTGTTCTGTCCTTCAGGCCACTTGTCTGTAGAGGCTATCCTTTCCTGTTGAGGGCAGTGTTTGGTCGCTGGCCTGAATGTTATGATTCTTAACTAGGTGCCCGTTGTCTGCTTGTGAAATAAGATCTCTTACTCCCTCCACCCAAACTTATACCCTGCAGAACTTTCTGACTGGAAGACATGATGTGGGCAAGGGTTTCTGCTGCTCCCCTAGGGGAGAAGCCTGCTGCACTGAGACTGAGGCAAATGTGACTGAGAAGGGCACCTCCACCAGTGAGCAGGAGGATGGGGCCTGGTTAGTCAGCCAGTGTCAGAATTGTGCTGCTTTTGGTGGGTGGCTCTGTGTTTATGCTGAGGGACGGAGGAGGGAAATGGCACTGACCAGTTTCTTTGTTCCCAAAGAGGTGACCGCATTAAAGTTGCCTTTCAGGAAGCTCATAGAAGAGTGAATAATCTCCCCACTGTGTGCTCCAAGCATTCTTCAGATCAGTGTTTCTATGCTATCTGCCCCTGTGTTGTTTGCTTGCCTTCTGTCTAGGATCAGGGTGTTGCCCTCTGGGACCTATCCCAGGCAAGCTCAGTGACCTTTAAAATTGCAGGCTTTAAGCCCCTCTGGTTGTAAGAATTCATAAAATTCAGCCACTCATTTTCCATTTCATTGCATTTAGGGAAATCTTTTCCTTGTGCATTCCCCTGCGTGCTCCTTTTTGGCCCTCTCTGTGACCATGGTTTCATCCCCTCTACAGCACTTATGATCTATTTCTTCCTGAAACCCTTTCTTCACACTTCCTACCTTCTTTGATGTTTCCTCTTCTTCCCATTAGTTGTGAAGTTTCTTCTGTCAGTTTTCAGGTAGATTTCTGGGGGTATTTAAGATGATTTGACAGTTTTCTTGTTGTAGTTGTGGGATGGGGCAGCAGGGAGTCCTCCTACTCTTCTACTCTCTCCCCACAAAAGTGCAACTACTAATAGGTTTAATCATGTTAGATTTCTATGAATGAATAAATAGAAATGTTATAAATATCCATTTTAGAGTTTGTAGTAATTACAGAAACAGACAGACATTTGATACGTAGTAGTGCAATTGCTGGATTGTAGGGTAGTTTTCTAACTTTTTGAGAAACCTCCACTATATTTTCCACAGTAGCTGCATCAGTTTGAATTCCCACCAATAATGCAGGAAGGTTCCCCTTTCTCCACATCCTGACCAACAACTGTTGTTTCTCATGTTGTTTATTTTAGCCATTCTGACAAGTGTGAGGTTGTATCTCATTATAGTTTGGGTTTGTATTTCCTTGATGATAAGTGATGCTGGGCATCTTTTCATGTGTCTGTTGGTCTTGTTAGTAAAAAAAATATATAGAAGGCTTATCAGAGTCAACATTCAAACAACAAATGATCCAATTAAAAATGGGCAGAGGATATGAATAGACATTTTTCCAAAGGGACACACACTTCTTAATTTAAAAACTAACAATAAGAGCTACGGTAATTAAATGTAAATTACAAAAAGACCAGTTGGATAGAATAAATATCGTGTATAAGTTCTCACATGGGAAATCAAATTATTTTCAAGAAAGTTGTCTGAAACATTCAATTAGGAAATAACAGTATTTCAAAAAGGGGTACTCAGAAAACTTGGTATCTATACACAAAGCAATAAAATGAAACTATTCCCACCTAATATACAAAAAGAACTTGAAGTTTATTAAAGCCTAAACATAAGCACTGAAACTATAACATTTTTGGACAAAATAAGAGAAAATGTTAATTACATTGTTTAACAATGATTTCTTAGATGTGACACCAAAGTACATGCAACCAAAGAAACAAAAAACAGAAAATTTGGATCTCTTAAATATTAAAAAGAAAAAAATACTGTACATCAAAGAAAACTTATTTTTTTAAGTTTTTATTTATATTACAGCTAGTTAACATACAGTGTAATATATTATTTCATGTGTAAAATATGGCGATTCAACTCTTCCATAGAACACTCATTGCTCATCACAAATGAAGTCCTTAATTCACATCACCTATTTAACCTTCCTCCCACCCCACCCACCTCCCCTCTGGTAATCATCTTTTAATAAAGTGAAAATAAAGCTCATTAAATTGAAGGAAATATATCATATAAAAATAAATATCTAGAATACATAAATAACTCATAAACCTCAACAACAAACGTTACTAAAATATGGGTAAAGTATTTAATCACGCATGTCTCCAACAAATATATACAAATGCCTGATAAGCAATTGACAAAACAGTCAACATTACTAGGTGTTAGAGAAATGAAAATAAAAACCACAATGAAATATTCCTTTTACCCATTATGTAAGCTATTGTTAAACAATAAATAATAATAACAACAAATGTTGGCAAGAATATGGAGAAATTGGAAACTTAGCACATTTTTGATGGGAATGTAGAATGGTCACATGCTTTGAAAACCAGTATGGCAATTCTCTGAAAGTTCACCATTAACTTATATGATTTAGTAATTATGCTTCTAAATATATAACAAACTGAGGGTTGATGGGGGGTGGATGGGAGGGGAGGGTAGGTGATGGGTATTGAAGAGGGCATCTTTTGGGATTAGCACTGGGTGTTGTATGGAAACCAGTTTGACAATAAATTCCATATATTAAAAAATAAATAAAATAAAAAAATACAATTCATGTGTAAAAAAATAAAAAATAAAAAGTAATTGAAAGCAGGAATTCTAGCAGATATGTGTACACTTGTGTTTAGCAGCATAATTCACAATAGGGAGAAAGGTAAATGCTTACTGGAAGAGGAATGCATTAAAAACGTGATATATACACATAATGGATTATTTACACTTAAAAATGAATGAAATTCTAATACATCCTACAATATAGATGAATCTTGAGAACATTTGTCTAAGTGAAATAAGCCAAACAGAAAAGGAAACTATTATATGTTTCCACTTTTATGAATTAGCTAAAATAGGCAAAATTGAGACAGAAAGAATTGTTAGCGGGATATAGGATGGGGGACTGGGGAAGTATTGTTTATACGATGAGAAGCTTCAGTTTGGGCTGGTGAAAATATTGTAGACATGGATAGTGATGATGATTGAATAAAAATGTGAATGCATGTATGTCACTCAATTGTACAAAGATGGTTTGAATTGTACAGTCAAAGATGGTTAAAATTGTCAAATATGTTATATATATATAACAAATTCTAATACTATATATATATATAACAAATTCCAATACTATATATATATATATATATATATAACAAATTCCAATACTAAATATATATATATGTATATATATATACATATATATATATATATATATTTAGTGTATGTATATATATATATATATATATATATATATATATATATACATATATATATAATTAAAAAGTTTGGGAAAAACACTTAAATTAGACTAGTGGTACCCCTTCCCAAGAGAAATGTATCACTGATGCATATACTGGAGGCTATAGAAAACCTAAGAACATTTAAGGTGTTATCTGCAATAAAAAATGCATTATTGAATATTATCTAAATAATAGTCTACCAAGGAGAATGGTATTAAAATTTAAAACATGTTTTATAATTTAATGGCAATTTCTAACTTAATGAGAATAATTCATAATAAATATCTACACTAAATTAAAGTTTATAGGCAAATTTTAAACATTTTAAGAATTTAAAGAATTTTACAAATTTCTGCCTGTGTTTATATAAAATTTATCATATTCCATTATAATGTACCTAATTTTAAGGCATTTTTTTACAAATTGCCAAATAATATGTTTTCACATTATATTTTTTAAGGTTTATTTATTTATTTATTTATAGAGAGAAAAAGACTGAACACACACGCAGGGAGTACCCAGAGAGAAAGGGAGAGGGAGAGCTCCACACTGACAGCAGGAGCTTGATGAGGGGCTTGAACCAAAAACTGTGAGATCATGACCTGAACTAAAATTTAGAGTCTGACATCCCGTGGACTGAGCCACCCAGGTGCCCCTGTTTATACATTATTCTTATGCAATTGATGAATACCAATATATAAAATTTGTGACTTCATAAAACTTTAGAGATATAACAATCTTGGAAAAATATAAATAAATATATTTGTTTCTCGACTGAATAGACCCTTGACACATCTTTGAAAAGATCTAAATAAATTATAAGAACTTTCCAATCTTGGCCTGAGGCCATATTGAGTTATTAATGACTTAAACTACATTATTCAAATCTCCATGGACATTCCCAAGTGAACACACACATACACACAAAATAAGTCTTATCTTTAATTTCTAGGTAAATAAGAGCTGGAATCATGGTTGCTGCTGAGTCTTACTAAAATTATCTAAGATGTCAAGTGCAGGGATAAGAGCTGAATATATACATTTGTTTGAAAAGTATTCATGGAAGTCTTTTCAGAAAAGAGATATTCATATGATGACTGTAGAACCACTCTCGCCTATTCGATCCAGTGATATTTTAAAATTGGGAGATAACAGGGGCACCTGGGTGGCTCATTCAATTAAGTGTCCACTTCAGCTCAGATCATGATCTCACCATTCCTGAGTTTGAGCCCCATGTTGGGATCTGTGTTGACAGCTCAGAGCCTGGAGCCTGTTTCAGATTGTGTCTCCCTCTCTGTCTCTGCCCTTCCCCCCCCCCCCCCCCCCGCTCTCTCTCTCTCTCTCTCTCAAAAATAAACATTACAAAAAAATTTAAATTGGAAGATAACAAAAGGTACATGTCCTAATTGTATTTTTATTTTAATTTATTACATAAGCAACAAGACTCCTCTACAAGTACCTAAAGGAATTTGATTATAATTAATTAAGAATTTCTGTTTTTAAACTATTAAAATAAACAATTGTAACATTAAGTTATCTTATAAGCAGGAGATTTCAAAAAGCAAATTTCATTTAATTGAAATAGGTTTGAAAGGTCATGTGTGTGTGTGTGTGCACAATTAAAATATTAATCAATTTCTGAAACATGTGTATTTAAAAATGTACCTGTCTTTATTTTTTTAAAAATATTTATTTTATTATTTTTGAGAAAGAGAGAGATACAGAGCCTGAGTGGGGGAGGGGCAGAGAGAGAGAGAGATAGACACAGAATCTGAAATAGGCTCCAGGCTCTGAGCTGTCAACACAGAGCCGGATGTGGCGCTATTCTGGAACAGTGAGATTATGACATGAGCCAAAGCCAAATGCTTAACCAACTGAGCCACCCAGGCGCCCCTAACCTCTGCTTAAACCTAAAACATAAGTCATTATAGAATCCTGGAAAGAATTGGCATTTCTCCTAAAACTCTATTGTAAACTAGCAGTAAAACAGAGTAAAATTCATAATATAGTCAATGGTTGATATTATCTATGAATTTATTTTCTGGATATTTGCTGAATAACACCATGGTCTATACTAAATGATGACATGTTCATGAAAATATGGAAACTTTAAAAATAATAATTCTGTGTCACAAAATGTATGCTAAATATTTATATGATGCAAAATACACTTCAAATGTGAAAAGAATGTATTTGTCCCATAATTAAACCAATACATTTTCTGAAACAGTTATATTTGATATATAAATCATACTTATCAAGGAAGGGAAGATGCATTGCACCCAGAGCCTGTAATGAATCTTTTGGAGATGGAAAAAAATTGTAGCTAAGTGAATACTTTAGTATGATATGTGAAAAATGAATTCTATTCATCAGAAGTAGAGCTATTTTCATGCCAGAATATGATGTGCTCATTTAAATGTTGATTCCATTGCATTAATCCTTCTGGCACTTTGTATTAAAATCATTATAATTTTAAGGTGATCAATTTAAGAAATTAGTAACTTATTCTATGTAAGAGTTAGTTGAGTCCAAAATTAGAATATTTTAAGTAAAGTTGGAGTGGCAGAAATTTTACAACACAAAATGATTCTGGAATTAGTTCATAAATATGCTGCCTGAATGGAAAGGAATGAAGGTATTCATAAAATATAAGATAAGTCATATTGGCATAGATTTTAGATGGCTCACATAAAATTTGATGAAAAAAACTAACATGTAAGAGTCCAAATCCTAAATAACAATAGTAGAAAGTAGAATTCCCTTGTTCTTACTTGGATTTTTGTGTGCTTTGTTTGTTTGTTTACATTTTTATTTGTGTATGGTTGACATACAGTGTTGTATTAGTTTCAGGTGTACAACATAGCGATTGGACAAGTTTATACATACTCTACACTCACCATAAGTGTAGCTACTACATGTTAAATCACAACACTATCACAATATCATTGACTATATTTTCGTGCTGTGTCTTTTTTCCTGTGATTTATTCATTTCATAACTGAAAGCACATATCTCCTTCTGTTCTCTCTAATGAATTTTTGCTAATGAGCATAGTGGCTATGGGGTTGCCAGGGCAAATTTATTATTACTTATACACTGTCTTAATTTAAATGAATATGTTATTTCTAATTAAGTGATACCTTGTCTCAATTTTATTCAAAACATAAAATTGAAATTATAATAAAGGCAAAAAAGATTAAAAGCAAAATCTGTCTGTTTCTGGGACAATTGTAGATTATCCAAATTTAAAGGACATCTAGAAATAATTGAAGTATTCACAGAAATAGAGGATGTATTAGTTATAAATTTCTTTTTCCAAACACAGATTGTGACTAATTTTACTTTCTCTATTTAACTTTTGTAGTTTATCTTTTAACTTCCTGTATGTATAATTGAACTTCAAGTGAAATAATAATATCTCCATTAGAAATTAAGGATACTTTGGGAAAATCAGATGGAAATGGTACACAGAAATAATTTGGAAACTATATTGATGATAAATCTAGGCATATCTGGTGTATTTATGAAAATAATTTGATGGTAATTTTCTTGATGTTGCTGGATCATTATCATAAAGATGGTAAATATCACACCTATTTTTCTGTGAAGTCTGAAATTGTGATGCTTTCAAGTTTGCTTTTCTTTTTCAAGTTCTTTTTGGCTATTCTGGGTCTTCTGGGTTCCATTAAAAATTTTAGGATTGTTTGTTCTAGCTCTGTGAAAACTTCTGTTAATATTTTGATAGGAAATTCATTAAATGTGTATATTGCTTTGGGTAGTATAGACATTTTAACAATATTTTTTCTTCCAATCCATGAGCACGGAATATCTTTCTATTTCTCTTTGTCCTCTTCAAATTTTTTCATCAGTGTTTTAAAGTTTTCACAGTACAGTTTTTTTACTACGTTGGTTAAGTTTATTCTTAGGTATCTTACTGCTTTGGGTGCAATTGTAAATAAGATTAATTTCTTACTTTCTCTTCATTCTGCTTCGCTTTTTGTGTACAGAATGCAACAGATTTCTGTTCTTTGATTTTGTATCTTGAAACTTTACTGAATTCTTTTTCAGTTTTAGCAATTTTTGGGTGAAGTCTTTTGTGTTTAATATATATTCCACACTTTCTCTATTCATTCATTTGTTTATGAAAACTTAGTTTGTTTACCTATCTTAGCTATTAGAAATAATGGTGCAATAATTATAGGACTGCAGATGTTGCTTCAAGATATAGATTTTTACTTCCCAGAAGGAGAATTGTGGGATCATATGGTATATCTATTTTTAATTATTTGAAGAACACCTAATTTACAGTTCCATGAACTGTACACAAATATCCCTTTTTCTCTCCATCCTGGTCAATACTTCTTATAATTTTGATAATAGCCATTTTAACAGGTGTGATATCATATCTCATTCTGGTTTTGGTTTGCTTACCTTAAATAACATTCATAGAGTTAAATTTAGTAATCCAAACTTTTCTATTTCTAAGTTGCAATACTAGAACTAGATCTAGTTTGGACTCCAAACTATCTGTCACATTCTTGTGCAATAAAACAGAACAAACCCATCTTCATTCTGAATCCAAACTCAAAGTACTTCCAGTAGTAATTATTTTCTTTTCATCTCTCAAAATATGTCTGCCTATTTTCATATTTATCTAGCTATTAATGGTAATTCATTACATGAAATTTCATAAAAGCATGTAATATAAAGGTATAAAAATATCTGCATTACAAATACTGTGTATTCTATACCTCTTTAACATAATTATGCATCTGAAACTGTATGCCCTTTTAAAAAAATAAGTCACATGTTTCTTGGAGTGCCTGGGTGGCTCAGTTGGTTAAGCATCCGACTTTTGGTTTCAGCTCAGGTCATGAGCTCATGGTTTCATGAGTTTGAGCCCTATGTAGGGCTCTGCGCTGACCGTTGGGAGACTGCTTGGGATTCTCTTTCTCTCTCCCTCTCTCTATACCCCTCCCCCACTCATGCAGTCTTTGTCTCTCTCTAAATAAATAAATAAATTTTAAAAAATAAATCACATTTTTCTTAAATATGTAATAACTCATTCTAAGTACCTACAATACACAAAGTATATACTCTGTCTGTTTTTAGTAGAATCTATAGTGGAAACACCTGAAGGGATGTGTAATCTTATGTGAGATTTCATGAAAGGATATTGTGTAGAACTATGCTTGCTAAGACCCCAGAGGACACTCTTTTGGGGTTATGATTTGAAAACATTGAAAGCCATCTCACAATGCTGTAAATTCTAGATGACTTAAGGCAATACAAAATAATTATTATATAGGGATGTCTAAATACAAGCATGATGAAACATTTCAAGGAACCAAGGTAGACTTTAGGAAACCAATGGGCTTCAAAATTCTCTGGGAAATCTGACCTGGTAGCTCTTTCATAGAATTCCTCCCTTACTGGTAGATAAAAACATTCCCTTTTGGTAAAGTGAAGCACTTTAGACTATTTCAAGAATCTTGAGAGTGTCTGACCCTAAATTGATGTGAAATCTTCTGGAGAGTTTTTACAATAACATATATATATATATATATATATATATATATATATATATATATATAATGAATATATAAATATAATATATATAAATATAATAATAAATATAAATATAATAATATATAAAGAATATATATATAATGGATATTGAATTCATGTGATGGCAATTTGCCCATCACCTTGAAACTTGACAGCAGTTGGAAAATTTTCTTCATCATGATATAAGAATAAACTGAATATATCTTGAATATACATATTTACAACTTGATTTACAGAGGAGATAATACGAATGTTTTTTGTAAACAAAATTACTGGGGGACACTTTGGTATTGGGGCAAGGCGTGAATTGCAGTTAATTTGGAGAATCTGGAAATTATATCTGCATTCTCTACAACTTCATTAGAGTTGTATATGTGCAGGGAACAAGTGACAGTGTGGTAATCATCGAAGAAGAGGAAACATAGGAAGAAGATCTTAAAACGAGAAAAATTAAACACTAGACCAATTCATTTGGGCATAAAGGAACTTGCTTATTCATGATGGGTTTGGGGTTTCTTTTCTGTTATGCTTCTAGTTCCTTTAGATATGCTGCTAGATTTGTATTTGGGATTTTTCTTGTTTCTTGAAATGGGCCTGGATTGCAATGTATTTTGCAAAAGACTGCCTTTGCTGCATCCCAAAGACTTTGGATTGTTGTGGTTTTATTTTCATTCATTTCTGTATATTTTTAAATTTCTTCTTTAATTGTCTGGTTGACACATTCATTCTTTAGTAGGATGTTCTTTAACCTCCATTCATTTGGAGGCTTTCCAGACTTTTTCCTGTGGTTTATTTCAAGTTTCATAGCATTGGATCTGAAAGTGTGCATGGTATGGTTTCAATTGTTTTGTATTTATTGATGGCTGTTTTGTGACCCAATATGTGATTTATCTTGGACAATGTTCCATGTGCACTCGAGAAGAATGCATATTCTGCCTCTTTAGGATGAAAGTTCTAAATATATCTGTCAAGTCCATATCAAACAAAAATTTCAAGCGGAAGTTGTGCCGGTGGGTCCCTGGAAGTGGCTGTCTCTTTGTGTCCTGGACTCTCAGAGTCTCTTTGTGTCCTGGACTCTCAGAGTCCAATGTGTCATTCAGAGTCATTGTTTCTTTATTGGTTTTCTGTCTAGATGATCTGTCCATTACTGTAAGTGGAGTATTAAAATCCCTTCAATTACCACATTCTTACCATTAACGTTGCTTATATTTGTGATTAATCATTTTGCATATTTGGGTGTTTCTGAATTTGGTACATATACATTTATAACAGTTAGTTCTTCTTGATGGCTAGACCCCATGATTATTATATAATGTCCTTCTTCATTCTTCTTACAGTTTAAGTTTAAAATCTAGTTTGTATGGGGTGCCTGGGTGGCTCAGTCAGTTGAGTGTCCGACTTCAGCTATGGTCATGATCTCGCGGTCCATGAGTTTGAGTCCCACATCAGGCTTCATGCTCACAGCTTGGAGCCCAGAGCCTGATTTGGATTCTGTGTCTCCCTCTCTCTCTGCTCCTCCCCTGCTTGCACTCTGTCTCTGTCTCTTTCTCAAAAATAAATAAACATTAAAATCTAGTTTGTCTGATATAAGTATGACTACTTTAGCTTCTTTTGACTCCCAGTAGCATGACAGATGATTCTGCATCAACTCACTTTCAAGCTGAAGTTGTCCTTCAGGCCTAAAATGGGTCTCTTGTAGACAATAAATAGATGGGTTTTGTTTTCTTTTATCCATTGTGATACCCTATGTCTTTTGATTGGAATATTTAGTCCATTTACATCCAGTTTTATTATTGAAAGATATGAATTTAGAGTCATTGTGTTATCTGTAGATTTCATGCTTGAAGTGATGTCTCTGGTACTTTGTGGTCCTTGAAACATTTCACTCACAGGATCCCCATTAGGATCACTTGTAGGGCTGGTTTAGTAGTGTTGAGTTCATTCAATTTTTGTTTGGGAAAACATTTAAGTCTCATTCTATTCTCAATGACAGACTTGCTGAATAAAGAATTCTTGGCTGCATATTTTTCCTATTCATCACACTGAAAATTTCCTGTGTTTCCTTTCTGGTCTGCAAAGTTACAGTGGTTAGGTCTGCTAATATCCTTGTGTGTCTACCCTTGTAGATTAAGGCCCTTTTATCCCTAGCTGCTTTCAGAATTCTCTATCTTTGTATTTTGCCAGTTTCACTATGATATATTGTGCAGAAGATCAATTCAAGTCAGGTCGGAGGGAGTTTTCTGTGCCTCATGCATTTCAACGTCTGCTTCCTTCCCCAGATTGGAGGAGTTGTCAGCTATAAGATGTTGAAGCACAACCTCGGCCCCTCTCTCTCTTCTCCTTCTGGAACTCCTATAATACAGTTATTGTTCCATTTCAATGGATCACTTAGTTCTCTAATTCTGCCCTTGTGATCCAGATTTTTTTATCTTTTTCTCAGATTTCTCTTTTTCCATAATTTTATCTTCTATTTCACCTATTCTCCCCTTTGCTTCTTCAATTCTCGCTGTCACCACCTCTAGTCTATTTTGCAGCTCATTTACAACATTTTTTAATTCATCATGGCTATTTTTTAGTTCCTTGATTTCTTCAGCAATAGATTTTCTTTTCTCTTCTATGTTTCTTTTTTCAAGTGCAGCAGTTAATCTTATGACTATTATTCGAAATTATTCTTCAGTTATAGTGTTTATATCTGTTTTGAGCAATTCTTTAGCTGTCACTTCTTCCTGTAATTTCTTTTGAGGAGAATTCTCCTGTTTGATTATTTTGACTAGTTTTCTGTCCTTTATGTGTTTTAAAAACTTGTTATGTGCCCTGCACCTGTGAACACTCCTATATTAAAGAGGGCTTATACACTTCCCAAAGCCTATCACTTCAGGAGGTGTTTTTGGAGAGTGTTACTTGCTCTCTGTTGTTGTGACTTTGGTTATTTTATCTCCCTACTCATAGTGATGTTTTGAACCCTCCACTAGATGTGCTTTGATTTGTTCATTGAAGCAGCCCTGGAAAGGAAAACAAGCAAACAAAAAACCAAGCAGAGAGCAAAAACACACAAACACACAAACAAAACCCAAAAACAAAAAAAAACCCAGAAACACCAGCTACAAATAAACAACAGGGTGGAGGTGGTGCTGATGGAAGACACCTTATCCCATAAAAAGACAGAAATGACAGGGGCAGGGAAAAATAAAAAATAAAAATTGACCATCCAGGGAAACTATATGGCTTAATCCAGAGAGAGAGAAAGGAAAATAAAGAAGGAGGTGTGGAACATTTATCAAGAGAATGGAGTAAATATGTCTGCTTAAACAAACCAACAACCCAGTAGAGGAGGGAAAAGATAAGAAGGAGAAAAAGAAGGAAGATATATTTATAAGAATTGTTGGAGAATTAAACCAGGCAATGAAACGGTGCTGGTCTGGAGGAGGCGCTGTCTGTTTCATCAGTGTCAACCCTCCTCCAGTAGGTAAGCAGTTACCAGGCGGAGGGGGGTGGTTTAGTGTAGGCTGATCCCGCCTCTACTGTGGGCCTGCTCTCCAATACCTGAAGCCCCACCTTGGTGGTGATGGGGAGAAAAATGGCAACACCTCAATCTTTCCTCCAAGAACCAGGTGTCCCAAACCACTGTATTCAAGCAGTCCTCACTGTGGTGTGGTAGTAAACTAGGCCGTTTGTCCTGCTCAGCCTACTCCAGTGCTCTGGTGCTTGGCCTGGATTCAAACTCCACTCTGTGCACCCAGGTATTGGAGGAGTGCCTCTCCATGCCGCCTGATATATGGTCCTTGGCTGGTGGACACAGGCAGGCTTTGTCCCGTCCCAAACCACTCTGGGGAGGGGATAACTTTCTCCTACTTCAGAATGTCCCCGACCTATCCACCAAACCCAGGGCTGGCTCCCCTCCTCCCTAGGTGCGTGATATGGGTAGCTGGCCCCAGTCCAGAGAAAGCCCCTCAGTTAGAGATTGGATCTTTCTCTGTCCTGGTCAGTGGTTTTTCTTTTTTCCAGATACAGTCCTATGTTTTCCCAGTCTCTCTTTCTCTTCCCTTTTTCTCTCCACAGAAGGGATCCTTCACCTCCTTTCATTTTATCTCTTCCAGTTCACAATCACTCACCTATGGCCCCCGTCATGTTGTGCCGGTGGGTCCCTGGAAGTGGCTGTCTCTTTGTGTCCTGGACTCTCAGAGTTAAAAATCCTTTAGCTTCAACACTGCTTTGTTTTAGAGATGAGGGAAATTCAAATCCCCCTACTTCTCTGCCATGTTGGCCCCCTCCCTGTTTATCAATTTAAATCCAATATTAACATGTAAATACCTGTGCCTTTTCATCTAGAAACTAAATTACTAGCAGGGGAATCAGGGAAAGTCGCTTACCCTGAATCTTGGTATATCATCTATAATACGCTGAAGTTACCTCAAACTCAAGAGCCATTGATCAGGATTAAATAAAATTAAATTCTGGTACAAATCTTGACAGAAGTCAGATTAAAGCCAGTGAATATAGCCAACAAAAGTTGATAGCTCTGTATTCTCCTTCATGTATAGACCTTATTCACAGACAAGACTTGTTTCTCCAACTCAATAAAAACTTGATTGTTCACCTGTGTATATTTGTAGCATAAAAAAAAAAATCAAGGTGGTGAAAATATGTAAATGGTCTGTAAATAGATCGCTGACTTATTTAATTGGACTAAATCAAAATGAAAGGGGAAATATCTAACTAATTTTGTAAATGAAAACATATTATTACTTTAGACCTTGAAACAGGTATTTGGACATCTGAGTGGCTCAATTGGTTAAGCAGCCACACCTTGATTTCTGCTCAGGTCATGATCTCATGGTTTGTGAATTTGAGCCCCAGATTGGACTCTGTGCCTACAGCATGGAGCCTGCTTCAGGTCCTCTGTCTCTCTCTTTCTGTCCCTCCTCCTTTCACTTTCACTCTCTCTTTCTCAAAAATAATTAAATGTTAAAAAAAGAACATATATTCAATGGCTGAGGTTGCTCAGATGCAATATTTCCTTAAGTTATATCACTTATAGTTTATTAATCTTAAACCATAATTTGTAAATTGGGCCACTGTGAATGAGACTCTGCTCCCTTTCTACGTCATCACTCATTCTTTCTGTCCTCTTATGCTCTCATCACAGTTACATACCACTTTATGTTTGGTAACATGAGTTGATGGTATTGTTTCATCTTCTATAAATTAATGGTTTTACATAGAAATATAACATTATTGAAAACTTTATACAATTTTATTGATTATTGCTAAATACATGTCTTCTACTTAATCACTGTAATTCCCTAAAGAAATTTAAGATTATAACTTTTTGGATGATATTAAGAATTATCAAGAAATTGTCCACTAGAAGATGGAATTTTCCAAGAAATCCTTTAATGCATCATTTATCCTTTATTCTTCTGTGTTCTTTGCATTGTATTTAAGTATTATACCTCATATATAACAATTCTGTGAATTTTGTTTATGATATTCACTCCTCAGTTATTATGTCATATGCATTTTTAGGAAAATCCATATGCATAAGTTGAATTCTATTAATTCTTAATTATCTTATATTTTATTTTAATTTCAAACTATTATATTTTGTTTCTGTTTTTGTTTTCTTTCTGGTCAATTTTCTCCAACTTATCTTTTGAAAATTTTAATAAATCTATTGTATTAATTATTATATTTTTAATTTCAAGAAGTCCTTTATTGTTATCTGACACTTTTTTTATATATAATACATAATATTTCTACTGGAGATTTAACAACTTCTAATAGTATTCTGAGTTCCTTGCTAATAGTATTCCATCTTGAAGAGAATGTCTCCATGCATTCCAACTAAGAAGACTCTCAGGACGACATTTCTCCTTCTCTTTTAAAATGAAAAGTCCTGAACTCTTATGGCAATTTATAAGGGTTAGAAAAACATCTAAGTCCTATTAATTTAATGTGTAAATATTTTCTATTATAATTTTATGCAGATTTTGAAAATATTTACAAGAAAATGTTTATCACCTGAATCTTGCATTTTGGGGACATGGAATGTGATTTCTTTTTCTTTTTACCATTTTTACTATATTATTACTGAAGTGTACTTGGCACACTATGTTACATTAGTTTCAAGTGTACAACATAGTGATTTGGAAAATCTATGTTATGTTAACTCACGACACGTGTAACTACCATTTGTCAACATGCAATTCTATTACAATACCACTGACTCTATTCTCTATGCTATACCTTTCATCACTGTGACTTATTTACTCCATAATTGAAAGCCACTTCCTCCCACTCCCCTTCACTCCTTTTTACCCATCCTCCACTCACCTTCTTTCTAGCAACAACCAGGATTTTTTTCCGTATTTGTGGGTCTCTTTCTGTTTTTTTTTCTTTGTTTTGTTTCTAGATTTCACATATAAGTGAAACTATATGGTATTTTTTTCTTTTACTGTCTGATTTATTTCGCTTAGCATAATATCCTCTAGGTCTATTAATATTGTTTCAAATGACAAAATATCATCCTTTTTATGGCTAAGTAATATCTCATTGTATCTATATACCATATCTTCTTTATCCATTTATTTATTGATGGACACTTACATTGCTTCAAATCTTGGTATTATAAATAATGCTGTAACAAACATAGGACAAGGGGTGTACATAGTTTTTTGAATTAGCAGTTTTGTTTACATTGGGTGAATACACAGTAGTGGAATTACTGTATCACATGTTATCTCTATTCTTAACGTTTTGAGAAACTTCCATACTTTTCCACAGTAGCTGTACCAGCTTACCTACCCACGAGAAGTGAACAAAATCCCTATTTCTTCTAATTCTCACCAACACTGGTTATCTCCTGTCTTCTCGATTATTGCCATTCTGACAGGTTTAAGGTAGTATCTCATTACGATTTTTATTTGCATGTCATTGATGATTAGTGATGTTGAGAAGCTTTTCATGTGTTAGCCATCTGTATATTTCTTTGGAAAAAAATGGCTATTCAGGTTCTCAGCTTAATTGTAATTAGATTCTTTCTTTTAGTGTTGAGTTTTATAGCTTCTTACAAATTTTATATACTAACCTCTTACTGTATATATTATTTGTAAATATCTTCTCCCATTCTGTAGGTTGACTTTTAGTTTCATTGATGGTTTCTTTGATGTGCAAAAGCTTTTTATTTCAGTGTAGTCCCAATATTTTATTTTTGTTTCTGTTTCCCTTGCCTGAAAAGACATCCTAGAAAAATGTTGTGAAGGTTGATGTTAGAGATCTTAAAGAAATTTAAGATCTTAGAGATGATCTTAGAAATTTAAGATGTTAGAGATTACTGCCTATATTTTCTTATAATAATATTATGAATTCAGGTCTAAAGTTTGTGTATTTGAGCCATTTTTAGTTAAGTTTTGGGGCACCTGGGTGGCTCAGTCAGTTGTGCATCTGACTTCAGCTCAGGTCATGACCTCACAGTCATGATCTCACAGTGGGTTTGGGCCCTGCATCGGGCTCTGTGCTGACAGCTCAGAGCCTGAAGTCTGCTTTGGATTCTGTGTCTCCCTCTCTCTATGCCCCTCCCCTGTTCATGCTCTGTCTTTCTCTGTCTCAAAAATAAATAAAAACATTAAAAAATTTAAAAAATTTGTGTACAATATAAGAAAATGGTCAAGTTACATTATTTTTCATGTAGCTGTCCAGTATTTCTACAACCATTTATTGAAGAAACTGTCATATTTTTATTACTTTTATTTTTTAACATTTATTTATTTAAGAGTGATAGAGACAGCATGAGCAGAGGGAGGGAAGAGAGAGAGGAAGACACAGAATCCAAAGCAGTCTCTGAGTGGTCAGCACAGAGCCTGATGCAGGGTTCAAACTCACAAACCAGGAGATCATGACCTGAGCCAAAGTCAGGCACTCAACCTACTGAGCCACCAAGGGGCCCCTTGAAGATATTTTCTTTACCCCATTGTATATTCTTGCTTACTTTTTCATATATTTATTGAACATATTTTCATGGGTTTATTTCTGGACTGTCCTTTTCTGCTCAATTAATCTATATGTCCATTTTTGTGTCAGGAATTTACTGTTTTGATTATTATAACTTTGTGGTATATCATGAAATCTGAGATTATAATACCTCACACTTATTCTTCTTTCTCAAGATTTCTTTGTATATTCAAACCACTCTTTGTATGAGTGGTTCCATACAAATTTTGAAATTATTTCTTATGGTACTGTGAAATGTTATCGGTGCTTTTATAAGAATTACATTGAATCTATAGATTGCATTAAATAGCATGGGCATTTTAACAATACACAATTTTCTAATCCGTTAGGATGGAATATTATTCCACTTGTTTGTGTTATCTTTAATTTCTTTCATCAATATTTTATAGTTTTGAGAATATACTTCTTTCACCTCCTTGGTTCAGTTTTTTCCTAGATATTATATTCTTGGTGCAGTTGTACATTAAACTGTTTTCTTAAATTCTCTTTTTGCTACTTCTTTATTAGTGTCTAGAACCTAACTTATTTCTGTTCATTAACCATATATCTTCCAAGTTTACTGATATATATATATATATATATATATATATATATACACACACATATATATATGTGTGTACACATATACACACATAAATATACACACACATATATATACACATATACCTTTAAAAGGTTTAAAAGAGACTATTGTTCATAGTGTATTCCCAATCCTACTTATGTACCTGTTGATAAATATATGTTGTTTCCACTTACCTTCCTTTGCTCACATTTTTCCTTTTCTTTTTTTTTTTTTTTTTTTTTTTTCAATGTTTTTTTTTTTTATTTATTTTTGGGACAGAGAGAGACAGAGCATGAAAGGGGGAGGGGCAGAGAGAGAGGGAGACACAGAATCGGAAACAGGCTCCAGGCTCTGAGCCATCAGCCCAGAGCCCGATGCGGGGCTCGAACTCACGGACCGCGAGATCGTGACCTGGCTGAAGTCGGAGGCTTAACCGACTGCGCCACCCAGGCGCCCCCCTTTTCTTTTTTGTCTTAAGCTCATGCTTGATTAGTTGGTCATGTGTTATTTTTTTTCCTTTTTTCCTCTTCTCCCCCCATGCTGTTTAACGTATTTTTTTTTATGTTTTTAAGGTTTATTTATTTTTGAGACGAGAGAGAGACAGAGTGCAATTGGGGTAGGGGCAGAGACAGAGGGAGACACAGAATCCAAAGCATGCTGCAGGCTCCGAGCTGTCAACACAGAGCTCAATGTGGGGCTGAAACCCACAAATCGTGAGATCATGCTCATGAGGCTGAAGGTGGACGCTGAACTGACTGTGCCACATACGTGTTCCCCGCACCATGCTCGTTTTTAATGGTTTACCCCTACCCTAATTTGTCCTTGCAGAAACTATTTCTTTAGTGTCTGTCCTTTTAGTACATCATTTCTGTCAACTCCATTGTCAACATATTGGTTATGGAATTCTACTGTGTGTGGTTTCCATCCATGACTCATCGCCCCACAAGGTTTATTATTCTTTTTTTCTCTTTCTTGGAAGGAGCTGAGCTAAATGTTTTTGTAATGTTTGTATTTCTCTTGGAAAGGGAGGGAGAGAGAGAAAGAATGAACAAGTGCTAGTTGTTGTGATCTGAAAATATGCAAGGTATGATCTCAGTCCTTTTATATCTGTGGAGGGCTGTTTCGTGACCCAGGATGTCACTTATATTGGAGAATGTTCTATGTGCACTTAAGAGTATGTGCATTCTACTGCAGTTGGATGAAAAGATCTCAAGATATTGGTGTTGATACTCATGTATATAAATGTATATATTAGGCCAATATATATCTATGTATATCTGAATACATCTGGTCCAATGACACATTGGATGTGTGTGTCCTTACTGATTTTCTGCCTTGACGATCCACCTATTGCCATGAGTGGAGTCTTAAATTCGTCTACAATCATGGTATTTTAGTGTATACATTTAATCATGTTTGTGATTAATCGATTCATATGTGTGGGCATTTCACTTTGGGGGCATAAACATTTGCAATTGTTAGCTCCTCTTGATGGATAGACCCCTTAATTATGATCCAATGCCCTTCTGAATCTGTTACTACAGCCTTTGGTTTAAAATCTAGTCTTTCTGGTGGAAGTGTGGCAACTCCAGCTTTCTTTTGACTTCTAGTAGCATGGTAGGTGGTTCCCCATACCTTCCCTTTGAATCTGGAAGTGTCCTGGGGTCTAAAATCAGTGTCTTGTTGATGACATATAGATGGATCTTGTTCTTTGGTTTTGTTTTTGTGTTTTATCCATTGTGATTCCCTGTGTCTTTTGATTGGGGCATTGAGTCCATTCACATTCAGAGTGATTAGTTAAAGATATGGATTTAGTGTCATTGTGTTATCTGAAGGTTTCATGCTTTTGGTGAGGCCTCTGGTCCTTTGTAGTGTCTGCTGCTTTCCACTCACAGAGTCGCCCCATAGGATCTTCTGCAGGGCTGCTTTACTGGTCATGAGCTCCATTAGGTTTTGTTTGTCTTGGAAAGCCTTTCTCTCTCTTTCTATTCTAAATGGTAGCCTTGCTGGGGAAAGGATTCTTTGCTGCATATGTTCCCATTCAGCACATTGACCATTTCCTACCCTTCCCTTCTGCCCTGCCAAGTTTCTTTGGACAGGTCTGCTGCTACCCTTATGTGTCTTCCCTTGTTGATTAAGACCCGTTTGTCCCTAGATGCTTTCAGAATTCTCTCTTTATCTTTTTATTTTTCTGGTTTTGCTATGACATGTCACTGTGTTGACCTGGTTTTGGTGACTTGGAAGGGAATTCTGTGTGCTGCCAGGACTTGGATGCCTGTTGCCTTCCCCAGATGAGAGCATCTCTCAGCTATAAGTTGTTCAAATAAACCTTCTGCCCCTTTCCCTCACTCTTCTTCTTCTGGGACTCCTAGGATGTGGCTAATATTTCATCTCACCGAATCACTTAGGTCTCTAATACCTGCCTCGTGGTCTAGTAATTTCTTTCTTTCCTTTCTCTGCTTCATCTTTGTCCACAATTGTATCTTCCGTTTCACTGATTCTGTCTGCTGCTTCTCCCATCCTTGCTGTCACTGCATCTAGTTTATTTTGTATCTCGTTTACACCATTTCATTTTCAGCATTCATCTTGACGATTCCTTAGGTCCTTGATCTCCGAAGCAGTAGATTGTCTTCTGTCTTCTATGCTTGATTTCAAGCGCAACTATGCGTCTTATGAGTGTTATTCCAAAAACGTGCTCAGATATATTTTTCTGTCTCTTTTGAGCACTTCTCTGGCTGTCCTTTCTTCCCGGAATTCTTTTTGAGGAGAATTCTTCCATTCGTCGCTTTGGCTAGATTCCTGCCCTTTATGTGTGTGTGTGTGTGTGTGTGTGTGTGTGTGTGTGTGTGTTTATAATATTTTCTTTTTTTTTAATTTTTTTAAAGTTTATTTATTTTTGAGACAGAGAGAGACAGAGCATGAACAGGGGAGGGGCAGAGAGAGAGGGAGACACAGAATCTGAAACAGGCTCCAGGCTCGGAGTGGTCAGCACAGAGCCCGACGCAGGGCTTGAACTCACGGACCATGAGATCATGACCTGAGCTGAAGTCGGCCACTTAACTGACTGAGCCACCCAGGCACCTCTACCCTTTATGTGTTTTAATAGCTTGTTCTGTGTGCCACACCTGCGAGTACTACTATATTAAAAAGAGCTCCAACATTGTCCAGGGCCTGGCAGTTGAACAAATGGTTTTGGAATGTGTTGTGTGCACTCCTTTGGTGCATCTTTGGCTGCTTTTCTGGTTACTTGGAGTGGTCCTTTGGGTCTTCCACCAGGTGTGCTTTGATTTGTTTGTTGAAGTAATCTTGGAAAAAAGGAGAAGAGGGTGGTGAAGAATCCTTAGCCCAAACAAAGAGAGAAATGACTGGAGTTCAAAAAAAGACCAGGCAGTGACTCAAAGGAGCTATAGGGATTAATCCAGAAAGAGAGGGAAGAAAATGAAGAAGGACATCTGGAAAAGTATAGAGAAAATGCCCGATCCAACAAACAAACAAACAACCATACCAGAAGAACAAAGTGAAAATATAAATATATATAAATAGCTTTGATTCACAGTCCAACCGAGACTACTAGGCTGATTCCAAAGGGAGAAGAGGAAAGAGGAGAGTAGAAAGAGAAAAAAGGGAAAAGAGAAGAAAGAGAAAGCAAAGGAAAGAAAAGATGGGCGCCTGGGTGGCTCAGTTGGTGAAGCGTCCAACTCTTGAATTTGGCTCAGGTCATGTTTCGCTGTAAGTGGGCTTGTAACCCCCATCAGGCTCTGCAGTGAGAGTGTGGATCTTGCTCGGATTCTTTCTCTCTCCCTCTCTCTGCACCTCTCCTGCTTGATCACTCACTTTCTCAAAACGAAGAAATAAACATTAAAAAAGAGAAGAAACGATAAAAATAATAATAATTCAAATGAAAACAAAGATAGAAAAGCAGAGGAGAGTTGTCTACTGGTGCGTGGGACAGGTGGTTGTGCTGGTCTAGGGGAGGGGCTGTCTGGTCCCATCAGTGTCAGTCTCACTCCCATAGAGAAGCAGTTACGAGGCACAGAGAGCCAGGGTTCGGTGTAATGGGCCTGCCTCCACTGAGGCTCACTGTCCATTCCCTGAAGCCCCACGATGTTGGTCATGGGGAGAGAAATGGCAACACCCCAATCTCTCCTGCCCACACGAGGTGTCTCAAAACTCACTGTTTACACCGTCCTCACAGAATATCCTGGGTGGCCGGCTTGCCTTGCTGCACAGTCTCCCGTGCTCCCAGAGCACTGAGCTGGGATTCAAAACCCTATAGTTTCCCACTTTTCTCAAACATGGTTTTGGAGTAGCACCACTCTGCCCAGTTGACAAAGGGCCTCTGGCTCGTGCCTGCAGGATCTTTTTCCCTTGGGCCGGGCAATATCTCCCCTTTCCAACATACTCTAGGTGTTCTCTCCCAGTGTTGACCTGAGAGCCTAGGGGCGGCTCCCTCCCCACCAGGCATGGGAGGTGGCAGCTCTTTTCTAGAGAAAGTCTGGAAACCTTGAAAATTCTGTTTTTTAGCTTCTAAGGCTGTTTTGCAAAGTAGAATTGGCTCTCTGGTCCTCTCCTTGGTGTGTGGTCTGGACAGGTTTTCTCATATCCAAATGCACTTCCCACAGCCTCTCTCTCTATCTTCCTTTCATTTCTCCACCAAAGGGATTCCCCCACTCCATGCCTGTGGGGACCATTTTACTTCTCCCAATCTGCATACACACCTCTGTCCCGCCAAGCTGTGTCTTTGCACCTGTGGAGATTTTTCTGTCCCTCTACAGCCTGTATTCCTGGTATTCCAAGTGTTGTGACCTCAATACTTCTGTGTTTGAGGGTCAAGGGAAATTCTGATCCCTCTCCTCTGCCATCTTTACTCCTCCCACCTCCTTTTACTTTCCTTTTCACAATTTCACACTTCTCTGTAGGTTTGCATTATTATATCAGTTTAATATGTTTTATAGATATTTATGATGGTCTTTTCTTACATGAAGTGTATTGATCTGAATTTTCTGTCTTTTTCTTTTTTAAAGTTTATTCATTTATTAATTGGAGAGAGAGACAAAGAGAGCACAAGTGGAGAGGGGCACAGAGACAGAGGGAGAGAGAGAAATTCCCAAGCAGACCCTGCACTGTCAGCGCAGAACCAGATGAGGGGTTTGAACCCATGAACTGCGAGATCATGACCTGTTCCAAAATCAAGAGTCAGGTGCTAACTGAAAGAAGCATTTAGGCGGCTCTAACATTTTCTTTGGTAGTCCCCTGGGTACTTTCAATTTAATATGCCTTAGTTTAAAGACATTGTTTCTGACCCTTTCCCTTTCCTCTTCCCTGACTCTTTGTAATCTGCTCTGTCATTCGTGTTCCCTAGCCTAATAAATAGCAGCCCTGGAACAGGAAACGTCCTGGACTCTGAACTTCCCTGAAATCACCGCATCCAGTCACTCACCACATTCGATATTTTGTACCTGCTTACCATTTTTCATATGTTATTCCTGTAATTCACTCGCTCACCTATAATTTTGCAGTACTCTTCTGGTTTTGCTTCCTTTACGTTCATCCTACATTGCTGCCAGAGTGACCTTTCTAAAATATACTTGTGATGATGTCACTCCTCTGCTTATTCATGCTTATTCAATGGATCCCCATTAACTGAAGGTGTAAATTCAGGTTCTAGCATAACAGTGCTCTATTTTTTTTTTGTTTCATCCTGATGTTCCAGTAAATCTCTCTATCTATCCCATTCCCAATAACTCTGTTCCAGTTTTGCCATATTGCATAGGTCTTGTCACTTACAATATTATTTCATACTTGATCCTTTAGCCATTATATAATGCCCTTCACACCCTCCCTGTGCACTTTGTCTGTCTTTTAAGATACAGCCCTATCTTCCCAACGTTTGCTCAGCTTCCCAAATGTAAGTGTTTTCTCCTTTGTGCGTTCACTGTACGTTATTCACTTCCCTTGCAGAACTAGTGGATGCTATTTTTTATGCCCTTACCTGTTTTCATGCATGTCTACTGCTACTAGCATATAGAACAGACTCTATCTTTTACTTATATTTCCAGCTCTTTCCCGAATCGTGGCTGTGACTTGACAGATACAGTATGTGCTTGTCTTTCTGAGTGGGTGAGTGCGTGACCAAATGAATTAATGTGATATTTTTCTGAAGTTGGTTTTTTGTTTTGTGCTGTTTTTCTAGGAAGGAACAGCAAAGTCAGCAATGGAAGCAAAGGAAGATGGTGTTGGTATTATTGAAAATGTGCCACCCGAGCAAACAGTTAATGACAGTTTGACTTCTGCTGGTGGAGTGCATTAAAATTACAGAAGTGGTAAGCTAGTGAATCTCTGTGAGTTGTTTTCCTATGACTAAATGATAGTATTAAAAAAATCTGGAAGTATGTAGATTCAAATATATTATCTTTTTATCATGAAGATATTTTTCTGTTGCTATCTTTCTTTAGAAGTATCCCAAGTACTACCCCTTTTTACTTATGGAAAATCTTGAACCCCCTGAACATCTTTTCTGCTATTTCTTTTATTTTATTGAAATATTCATGAATGGAGATAGACTTGTGTATGTGTTTAAAATTCATAGTAACATGTTTTCATTAATTTATCTGTGACCCTGTTCTGTAGATATCATGTCAGCATTAGAATTAGAAGAGGAAGATGTAGAATCACCTTCTCTTCCTGAGGTACTGTCTTCTTCTTATTTTTAAGTATAAGCATGGAGTGATGCTAAAACATCCAAGAGATGCTTCGACTTTGACCTTTGAATGATTAAAATAACATCACAGTCATACTTGTAGTAATATAAGTAAAGTAATGATGACCTATTCTAAGGTGACAACTCGGGAAGGAGGTAAAAAAAGTCCTGATCTCTTAGGCCCAGGCAGCTGATGCATAATGCTACAAGCACTGTATTTATAATCAAAGACATGCTAGCATCTTGGTTCCATCACTTCCTAGCTGTGGGATCTTGGAAAAACTTGTTTGAAGGTCAAAGACATCGTTCCTAAAAATGGCACCAATACCCACCTCTTGGTTATGTGTAATGAACAAATGTGGCAACGTTTTGTAACCTGTAAAGGGTGCTATAGAAATAGAAGACAATATGATCACAGTGGCTTTTAGTGACTTACTAAATATTGAGCATAGTTTTTTTTGGTGAATGTTTGTTTATTGTTCAGAGGGGGGTGGGGGCACAGAGGATCCGAAGCAGGCTCTGCACTGAGAGCAAGGAGCCCAATGCAGGGCTTGAACTCATGAAATGTGAGAACATGAGCTGAGCCAAAGTTGGGCGCCTAATCAACTAAATCACCCAGGCCCCCCAAGAATATTTGTTTTAAATGTGAAGATGTCTGAAGGCCAATAAAATGGCCGTAGCGTTCAGAAAAGAATGGGAAAGTAGGAATGGGTTTTTGATTTTCTAATTTGGCGCTATGTTAACTTCCGGTAATCTCTTAGTGGAGACATCATATAGGTATACAGTTGACCCTTGAACCAGGTGGATTTGGACTGTGGGAGTCCACTTACACACAGATATTTTTCAATAAATAGAGTACCATCGTGTAAATGTATTTTCTGTTAATTATGGTTTCTTTTTCTTTTAATTCTTTCTTTTGAGAGAGGGAGTGAGGACAGAGCAGGTGGGTAGGTGAGGGCAGGGTGAGAGAGAGAATCTTAAGCTGATTCACACTGCCAGCATATTTCTTTCTCTTTGATATTGATTGATTTGGCTGCTAATAATTTAAAGTTTTCCAATTGTCTAGTTATTAATCTTTAAAAAGTACTCAAATGTACTGTAGTGCTCGTTATAAGGGATCGTAAGCTAAATAGTTTTTAAGGTTTGTAACATTAAAAATCATCTAACTTATTTTTTGGTCGATTTAACATGTAATGAATTGTTTAGTTCCAAAAACTGACAAGCTTAAGTTTATGAGTTCATATTTTCCTCTGTCTTAGGCTAAGGCAAGTTAGTTTTCACTTCTTACAGGAAGTTACAATCCAGTGACTTGGGAACAGCTAAACATAGATGAAGAAAGTTAACAGTAAATTTGTAATTATTTTCTCATTTTTGTTTGTCCATACTTGATTACTTAAGGATAAGGTGTTTTTACAAACATGTATCCTGCCGGAAAAGACATGTGAAAATCAAAACAAGGAAATTAACCATCCGTTTTTGCAACTGCAGAGAATGACTCAAGGACCAGCAATGAATAAGGAATGTGATAGGGAGTATGATATATGTCTATATGTAAGACATGCTTCTATGCAAAACTTTGGAGGAAATGTGTATCAAATAAGGCATATTAGACTGGAAAAATAGCTTAAAACTCATCACCAGTGAGTGAAAGCTGAAGTTTGGTGAAATTTGTTAACAATACAGCATTCCTACTCATCTTGAAGAAGAACCACCATGGGGTCACTCTCAGGAGGAACCAACTGAAAGGAAATACCTTCGAATTGGACAAATACTGTACTTGATTGTGAGGAAGAAGATGCATTTGGAGTGTCTGTCTCGGTAGTATTTCAGGCATTTCCTGAACAAAAAGAGCCTAGTCTTGAAAATGTCATTCTCTCTCATTCTTACTCTGGGTCCCCAGAATATGCTTGCCAGTCATCTTCTAAGCTTTCTTTAAATGAAAGCAAATCATCCGGGACATATAAATCAAAACCACACTGAGATATCATCTCACACCAGTGAGAATGGCTAAATGACCAAATCAGGAGACTATGGATGCTGGGGAGGATGTGGAGAAACAAGAACCCTCTTGCACTGTTGGTGGGAATGCAAACTGGTGCAGCCACTCTGGAAAACAGTGTGGAGGTTCCTCAAAAAATGAAAGATAGATCTACCCTATGACCCAGCAGTAGCACTGCTAGGAATTTACCCAAGGGATACTGGAGTGCTGATGCGTAGGGGCACTTGTACCCCAATGTTTATAGCAGCACTTTCAACAATCACCAAATTTATGGAAAGAGTCTAAATGTCTATCACCCGACGAATGGATAAAGAAATTGTGTTTTATATACACAATGGAATACTACTTGGCCATGAGAAAGAATGAAATATGGCCTTTTGTAGCAACGTGGATGGAACTGGAGAGTGTGATGCTAAGTGAAATAAGTCATACAGGGAAAGACAGATACCATATGTTTTCACTCTTTTGTGGATCCTGAGAAACTTAACAAAAAACCATGGGGGAGGGGAAGTGAAAAAAAAAAAAAACCTTAGAGAGGGAGAGAGCCAAAACATAAGAGACTCTTACAAACTGAGAATAATTTGAGGATTGATGGGGGATGGGAGGGAGGGGAGGCTGAGTGATGGGCATTGAGGAGGGCACCTGTTGGGATGAACACTGGGTGTTGTATGGAAACCAATTTGACAATAAATTTCATATTAAAGAAAGAAAGAAAGTAAATCAGACTATGAAAATGAGAACAAACCAGACATTGAGCATCTTTTTAACAACAATGAGGATTTTTAAAATGATATAGAAAATAAAAAAGCAAGGAACCCACTAGTTACATTTAAAGTGAAAGAAGGCCAAGAGTTTGACATGCAAATGGCAAAAAAATATGGACCAAAATACCACCGATTGTAAATTAGACCTCAGTCTAGTGATTCAGAGAGCCTTTTTCATTTGTGGCTTGCCTGCTGCGATGTGATGAAGCACATGGTTCAAACAATAAGGCATGATATTTCTGATGTCACAAACACGAGAAAAGACAACCAGTACAAGACTTTTTTTCCAGAAGCCATTATATGCAGAGAATGGCAGTACTCCTAACTATAAAAGTACTGATTCTGAATTAGAAATTGTGAGTTCTTCTTCAGCATCTAGTTTTACAGCATCTGAAGTACATCTAAGTGAAGAATTACATCAAGATATGCAAAGGTTTAAGAATGAGATAGGCATGTCACAAGTAGAGTTCCTGTCTTTGGAAAGAGAGAAAGTTCAACTTCCAAAAGAGAAGGAGGTCTGCCTTGCTGTTACACTTGTTTTTTCTCTTTAGCAATTATCTGATCCATTCTGATTTTCCACTCAAGATAACAAGAGTGTGCATACAACGGAATTGTCTAAATAAGTAATTGTGTCTGGAAATAGATTATTTCTGCTATCTAACTAATAGGAGTTCAGGAAAACATTCTTATGATTTGTTTTCCTGAAAGTTTCTGTGTCAGGCTTCCAAGTAGTATATGAACTGGGAAACTAACTTAGCTATATAAGTACCATGTGACCTCACGAACCAGAATAACCATAAAGAAACTGCTTAAAAAACATAATAATCTCAAGGGTTTTTTTTTAATATATTGGCTTAAATATAAATTGCATTTCCATAAACAATAAAATGAGAAAGAAGCAGTAACTAAGAGAAGGAATATAAACACATATTCCCAGCTAAAGCAATCTATTTATTGCTTGAGTATCTGTCTGTAGACTCTGGGTCTAGGGTTCTTGCTTGTCTAGCAAGACAGCAGCGGGATACAGGATTACAATGGGAGAGACAGCTAATGTCCTGGAGAATACACAAGCCTGGATTAAGGGTCCTTGCTCTGTTTTTATTAGGATCAGAAGGCTTCCGAACATGGTGATGGATGTGCACAAAGAGACAATCAATCTGTGAACATGAACTCATGGGCATGAGGGAAAGGGGGTTTCAAGATATAGGGTGTTAGGTGTTAGGGTCAATATAAAACAAAATCCTGGTGCCTGGCAGATGGTTGTTAACAGCTGACCTGAAGCAGCTTCTCTGTTTATCTTAGCTAGTCTAGGGGAGAAGACAGATGCTACCTCAGGATCCACAAGGCACCTCTCTTTTGCTAATTAGCTCCTCTCTGGGCATCTTCACCCTGCAGCCTACAGCCTATAGCCCTATTTACCTGTTTACCTCATTTGGTCCTTCCTTCCTGTGAAAGCAGCTTTCTGCTATAGTACTAAATTGGGGAGTGTGTCCTCCTGAATATCTAATCTTGTTTACCTCTCACACCTTGGTCTTGGAGCTTTTGCCCCACCCTCTCTATACCTAGATGCCTAATATTGTTTACCCAAACTTGGGTGTGAGCATCCTATGGCTTTGTAATTTTCTATGCCTGGTTAACCCATCAGTGCAGGCTCAGGGAATTCCTAAGCTTATTGCCCACAAATATAGGCAGTCTTGTCTGCTTTACTCATAATCTTGGAACTTAGAATTTAAACATGACCCCTTTGAGGTATGCTTAATAACAGCTATTTGTGTTATCACCCCTTTTTTTCACATTTTTTAATCTTATTCTCAGATGTTTCTGTTGAGTCAAACCTTCACTTTATGTTCAATAGAGTATGATACCTTTTGGCCTGTATGATTTTTACCATGTAGGTAGCATAAACCTTCAGCAAACCTTCAGTATTTAACTCCAAGGGAGAAAACTGAGTTTTGAGATGTGTGGACTTTAGAAATAGACAAAATCTAGAGGTACCCTCCTTTAAAAAAATAAGTAGCTAATCTCCTCGTCCCCTATCAAGGTATTAATTTACTGTGCCAAAGTCACACTTTTCATGCATCTGACTAATTTAATGAATTTGTGGTCATTTCTCTGATTCAGCATTCAAGAATTGTATCGTCTCTTTTGGTGCCACAAAATGCTAGCTAATGCCACTTTAGGAACTTGGGACAAATCATTTAACCTTTTTGAGTTTTACTCGCATTATCAGTAGCAAATGGGATTAAAGGTGATCATTACTTTTATACCCTCTCCCTATAAAATTTTATGGTTATTGAATGTGAGATTCGGAGAGCATTACTAATTACCCAGAATTCCACCCTAACGTCCATTTCACTTTGTTCCTTTTGGGTTGTGGCAGACTTTGGTTCATAAATTTTAGGGGACACTGTGACTTATTTTGAGAACCTTAGGATCCAAAAGAAAAGAATTTTAAAAGGCAGTCAGGGAAAGTATAGCTCCGTGCAGAAAGAGGAAAGCTTCCTGGTTTTGTTACTGGAGCACCTCCATGTCACATGTTTTAAATCTGGCAGTTGTGTTAAACCCAGGTGGTAAGGATAGAAAAGGACAAATTTTGTCTCTTGTCTTTTTATTTCTTTGTATCTCTTGGTCAGATGGGGTGGGGGTGGGTGGGGAATTCTCAGTAGCAAAGTGTGGATATGAATAAGAGTACAAAATTAAGAAAGCCCTTTTAGAAATTTTGGTAACTTCTGCTTTTTTTTAAATTCCAACAGAAATGAAGCCGAGTTTATAAAAATTACAATTACTTGTAATGATAAAGTAGACACAAAATATTTTCCTCCATTGAATTTATGACAAACTAAGTGTCAACTGATAAAGTTAATGAAAAAAATTTCTTTTTATTGACTAAAGTAACAATTACCTTTAGTATCAAGTTCCATTAAAGGTTGAAGAAAAAAAGAAGCACAGAGGAAGTGACATGGAAGTATCAGAAAACATACATGATGCTGCTGCTGCTGGATTAATTCCACAAAGACAGAATGGAAAAACTGATAACCATCAATTGCCTATTACAGAAAATAAAGATTCTGATAGGTAAGCCTATAGCAATATTTAAATAGTAGGTAATTGTTATTTTCCTATGCAACAAACTTTTCTAGTTTGAGCTAATGTTCATGATGAACAAATTTTGTATTTTTCGTGGAGATATTTCATCCTACGTGCTAATGAGAAAAATGTAAATACCAATGAGATACCATTTTTTGCAGTCATAGTGATAAATATTTTATTTAAAAAAATAACCAAAGTTAGGAAATGTGAGGAAAATGACATTCTTAGACCCTGTGGCTGGATGGAATTGGTAACTCCTTTCTGAAAGGTGATTTAACAGTGTATTTCAAAATTTCAAATATGTCGGGTGGCTCAGTAGGTTAAGCGTCCAACTTCGGCTCAGGTCATGATCTTGCTCTTCATGAGCTTGAGCCTTGCGTCAGGCCCTGTGCTAACAGCTCAGAGCCTGGAGCCTGCTTCAGATTCTGTGTCTCCCTCTTTCTCTGCCCCTCCCCTGCTTGTGCTCTGTCTCTGTCACTGTCAAAAATAAATAATATAATGTGAGAAAAATATTTCAGGTAGGTTATCCCTTTATTCCAATGGTTTCATTGCCAGGACTGAGTCCTTCTGAAATACGTGACTTCTATAAGTAAGCGCGTGCACCTGCACGTGCAAACACACACACACACACACACACACATACTATAAGGGCATTTATTATATATTATTACATATTCAAAATAGGACAGATATATTAAGGTTACTTATATAAATATGTTACATGTATGTGAATGATATTTATCATAGCATTCTCATATCAAACATTTGGAGATAGTCTAAATGTTTATTGACTTATTTTGAGAGACAGACAGAGAATGTGCACACTCGGGAGCCCAAGCATCGAGGGGGAGCAGAGACAGAGAGGGAGAGAGAGAGAATCCCAAGCAGACTCCATGTTAACAGTGCAGAGGCCAACACAGGGCTCAATCTCATGACCACAAGATCATGACCTGAGCCAACATCAACAGTCAGATGCTCACCAGACTGAGCCACCTAGGTGCCCCAGAGATAGGCTAAATATCCATTCATTAATATGGAAGTAAAGTTTCACTTCTATAAAGTAATGGGGCATGTGACCATTTTAAAAAATGAACCTAGGTCTATGTGTACTGATGGTTTAACAAAGTATATTTAAAGCATTTGGTTTGGTTTGATGTCATGTCTTATGCACATTTTGTTAGAATACTTTTAATATCTACTGAATTGCAAACGGAAGTTCCCTGCTACACTGGCAGTCTACCAACAAAATTGCTAGTTATTAGATTTTTGGCTTTGTTTCCCAGTGCATGAGTGCTCCAATGTTGGACCCTCAACTTAATCTGAATATTGTCAAGAGGATTCATGTGGCAACATGTCTCATATTCTATATAAACATTTCATGACCCCTGTGCTATAAACCAAGATGCTGATAATGCAATGAATCGTTTTTATAAAGGTACCTTGTTTGCATGCCATTATCCTGCCTTTGTAGAGAATATATTTCAACATGAACCACACTAAATTTTTCAACAGTGCCTTTATGTTATACCATTTGTGACAATTCAGTTTACAAAGTAGGACTATTTTCTGCATTCCCAACCCCTTTTACTTCTGTGTATAAAATTTTAATATGACTAATTACTTTGGATAGTATAAAATTTCCTAGAGTTGGGTGACTTTTTAAAAATATTTGTTTATTTTGAGAGAGAGAGATAGAGCGAGCATGAACACATGAGTGGGGGAGGAGCAAAGAGAGAGAGAGAGAGAGAGAGAATCCCAAGGAGGCTCCATGCTGTCAGTGCAGAACTCGATGCTAGAGAACATAGAGATCATGACTTGAGCCTAAATCAAGGGTTGGATGTTTCATGGACTGGGCCACCCAGGTGCCCTTAGAGTTCAATAATTTTTATCAAGCACGAAATACTGCCCTTGAAACTTAGTTTTTCTGTGGTCTTTCTAAGCATGAGAAAAATGGTAATCAGCTTATATAATATCATATATCTAGAAAAATTTTAAGGAGTCTTCTCAGTGTATAATTTTGTGAGTTATTTAGTACCTTAGTCTGGTATTTCAAAAAAGCAAAAAAAAAAAAAACTACTGTTACATATATGCAATTTTTAAGACTTCCAAATATTACAAAAATACTACCTAATCATTATGTAACAATTGAAAACTACAGCAATAATAGAAAATTAGATCAACCATGACCATTCCACTTAGCTATGAAATCCTTCAAGAGCCTTCTTCACTCTTTGATCCTGATTTCCCTCCCTCCCATCCACTCTTGAATTCATTGTAGCAATTTCCCTCTCCTTCAGAATGGTTTTTTCAAGGTTACCACCGATTTTCACTTTAATAAATCTAAACATAATTTCATACATCTCATTTTACTTAACCTTTCAGCAATATTTGACCCAATGGAAAACTCTCTCCTCCAAAATTCTGTCTCCATGGTGCTTGTAGGATATCACTCACTCACCTGATTTTCCCGCTGCCTTTCTAGTCTGTACACCTCAGCCTGATTTGCTTGTTTCTTCTCGTCCCCCACCTTTTAACCCATTGATGTCTTCCAGGAATTTGCCTTTGATTTTCCTTCTCTTGACTTTTACTATCTTGTATATTCTAATGATCCTCAAGTTTGTATCTCCAGCCCGGATCTCTCTCCATAATTCCAGGCCCGCATATCAAACTGCCTACTTGATATCTCTTTCTGGATAGCTATTGCAAACTTAACATGTCCCAAATTGAACTCCTGGTATTCTTTCTTAATATTTGCCTTTCATGTCTTTCCTAATTGAGTTAATAACAGTTCTATGAGTTGCTCTGCTAAAAAACTTGGTGTCATCTTTGACTCCTGTCTTTTTTTCATTTCCTTTCACTTTTTCCTTCTATTTTCTTTTTCTTTTTCATACACATCACATCTCATCTGTCAGCAAGTCTTGTCATGTCTTCCTTCAAATATATCGAGAATCCAAACACATCTTCCATGACCAATAGACTGTCATCTGTTGTTTATATTGGTGTAATAGGTAACTAAATGGTCTTCTTGTTTGTTTGTGTCTTCCTTTTGTTTTTCCTGTTTCCGTTAATTCTAAACACATTGGATCTAGTAAGACATAAGTCGGATTGTGTCCTTCCTCTGCTCCAAGCCTAATTGCCTCCCATTTCACTCAGAGTACATGCCAAAACTCTTCCTAATGCCGACAAGGCCTGTATATGATCAGGTGTCTCCTTCTCTCTCTCTGATTTGAACTCTTTTCTACTCCTTTCATTCTGTCCAGCCATACTGATTTCTCACTACTCTTTAAGTACTTTGGACATACTTCCGTACTTGCTGTTGACTCTGTCTGGAATGCTTTCCCTCAGATACCTCATGGCTTGATTTTTCCTTTGTTGTTTGTTTTTCCTTTCAGGTTTTTGCTTAAAAGTCACTTTCTCAGCAAGGCCTTTCTTGGCCATCCTGACTAGTACTTCAACTACCCTTTTCCCTATAACACATCAAAATGTGATTTCTCTGCTTTAGCTTTTCTCCTCTAATACTGTATACTTTGCCTGTGTAGCTTATTGTTATTGTATGTTTACTTCACTCATGAGTAGGATTGTTATCTGTTCATTGCCATGTCCTCAATGCCTAGAAAGTGTTCTAGTCTATATAATACTTATTCAATAATGTTTATTGAGTGAACAGAGTTTAACTTGTGTGTAATTTTTTTAACCTAATACTAGTCCCCACTTTGACAAAGTTTGGCGTGGGTTCATTCTGACAACTAAACCTGCTAGTTATATACAGTTTTTGGATTTTGGGGGGCCCAATATTGTGTTTACTTGCTACTTATTCTTTTAGTTGTATTTATGTTAGTTTTCATTATGGTGAAATGTATCAAAGGAATAGCAAACTTCCTTTATATTTATTAAGGAAACTAAAATATGGTGGCAAATTTTTATAGGACTTTAAAAATTCTTGCCAAAGGATTATGAGCCCTCAATATCTGAAATAAAAAGATGAAGTTGGAATTGATCACTTCCAAATAAGAGCGAGCTATGCTGGTTAGGTATAGTCTTTTCTAACAGAGCAGTCTGCTATTCTTATACAGGGTTTGGGGAAGAGTGGAGTTTAAGGATTGGGGGACTTTCAGAAAATTAAATGGTTTGTCATCATCTGAAGCACCATGCTTATTTGGGTGAGACTGTTGTGGATTGGTTGGCACGCTGAAGCATGTGTATTGGAGTGATTTTTGTCCTTTATTCGCTGTCTTTCAGAAGGAAGGAGCTGAAATGGATTGGTTGGTGAGTAGGGCTGGTGCACATTGATTAACACATTTAAAACTGATTCTGGTGGCTTCTTGTTACCATAGCTACGTGTTAGGGTTTCTTTTTGTTTTGTTTTGTTTTTTCTAAGTTTGAGGTGGCTTTCACCAGATGTTTTCTACTTAAAAGTTGCTTCTATTGACTGGGTTCAAAATGAAAGCTATTTCAAATTCTATAATTACAGATTCATTTTTGAAGTTTGAGTCAAGAGGAATTGTTTGATAATTGCTTTCAGAAAGATTCTTCTTTTCTTGGATGTTATTTCCATGAGAAAAGTTATCTGTATAACAGTTTTTTTAAAAAAAAAAAACACAATTGTTAGTTTTGTTTTTGTTTTTGGTGCTCTTCGGGGCTCATGTTTAAGTCCTAAAAAATCTGTGGGAAATTTCATTATTTTTTGGAAATGTACGTAGCTGTATGGTAATAATATTCTGTTGCATGCATTTAGTCCATGAAAACAGAATTATAATTTTCTTTTTGGTGAATCCCCCATTTTTTTTTCTATCAGGATTAGATATTAGGCTAAAAGTATACAAAAGTTAACAAATCATTTTTTTTATTTTTATTTTTTATTTACTTATTTTTTAAAAATTTTTTTTAACGTTTATTTATTTTTGAGACAGAGAGAGACAGAGCATGAACAGGGGAGGGGCAGAGAGAGAGGGAGACACAGAATCTGAAACAGGCTCCATGCTCTGAGCTGTCAGCACAGAGCCCGAT
The DNA here is from genome assembly GCF_046562875.1 of Panthera onca. Lineage (NCBI taxonomy): Eukaryota > Metazoa > Chordata > Mammalia > Carnivora > Felidae > Panthera > Panthera onca. The sequence continues at coordinate 156,641,643 of NC_138339.1, forward strand.
GCGGGGCTCGAACTCACGGACCGTGAGATCATGACCTGAGCCGAAGTCGGACACTTAACCGACCAAGCCACCCAGGCACCCCCAAATCATTTTTTTTAATTTTTTAATGTTTATTCATTTGGAGAGAGACAAAGTGAGAGTTGGGGAGGGGCAGAGAGAGGGGGAGACAAAGATTCCAAAGCAGGCTCCAGACTCTGGGCTGTCAGCACACAGCCTGATGTGGGGCTCGAAGCCACAAACCCTTAGATCACAAACTGAGCCAAAGTCATACACTTAATGAACTGAGCCATCCAGGTGCCGCAAACCATTTTTTTTTTTAGACAAAAGCATAACTAATCAGATGATTTTTATTTTTGAGCGATAGATAATGACATAAGAGTACTTTTGAATTTTTGAAGTTTTTCCAGATTTATGAGATATAAGTAACACACATCTGTGGAACTGTAAGGTGTACCTGTATTAATTTGATACACTTTTATATTGTCAAATGATTACCACAATAGTGTTAATACTTCCATCATCTCACATAAATATCATTTCTTGTTTGTGATGATCTAGTCTTGTAGCAACTTTCAAATGATAGGATACAGTATTGTTCACTGTAATCACCATCCTGCACATTAAATCCCCAGAATTTATTAATCTTGTAACAGGTAGTTTGTACCCTTTGACCAATATCTACCCATTTCTCAAAGCCTCCTAACCCCGGCAACCACCAGTCTGTTCTGTTTTTCGCGCAATTTTTTCTTAATTCCACATATAAGTCAGATCATACAGTGTTTGACTTCCTGTGTCTGACTTATTTTCACTAAGCATAAAGCCCTCAAGTTTCACTCATGCTGCCACAAATGGCAGGATTTCCTTCTTGTTTGTGGCTGAAAATATTCCATTGTAAATGTATACCATATTTTTTAATCCATGGATCCACTGATGGATGCTTAGGTTGTTTCTTGACTATTGTAAATAATGCTGCAATAAACATAGGGCTGCAGATATTTCTCCAAGGTAAGGATGTCATGTCTTTAAGATATGTACCCAGAAATGGGATTATTGGCTCATATGAAGGTTCTATTTTTAGTTTGTTGAGGAGCCACCATACTGTTTTACATAGTGGCTATCCCAATTTACAGTCCTACAGGAGTACAAGGAATTCCTTTCCTGTACATCCTTGCCAACGATATCTCTTGTCTTTTTGACAATAGCCATTTTAATAGGTCAAAGTGATATCTATATACTGCAGTTTTGATTTGCATTTTCCTGATGAATAGTGATATCGAGCACTTTCTTGTGTACCCTTGGCCATTTGAATATGTTTTGAGGAGAGACGTCTTTTAAGGTGCCTTGCCCAGTTTTTAATTATATTTATTTTTAGCTGTTGAATTGTACGAATTCCTTACACATTTTAGATATTGACGTTTTTCATATTTGTAGCTTGCGAATGTTTTCATCCTTTCCATAGGTTGCCTTCCGTCATGTTGCTTGTTTCTTTTGCTGTGCAGAAACATTGTTGATTGCATTGGTTGGTTTTGCTTTTATTGCTTGTACTTTGGATGTCCTATCCTAAATCATTGGTAAGATCTATGTCAAGGAGCTTTTATCCTATGTTTTCTTCTAGGAGTTTTATGATTTAAGATTTTATATAGAAGTCTTTATTTGCGTTTGGGTTGACTTTTGTGAGTGGTGTAAGGTAGAGGCACAGTTTTATTCTTTTGCATGTTAATATCCAGTTTTCTCACCATCATGTATTGAAGAGATTACCTTTTCTCTTTTGAGTATTCTTGGGTCTCTTAACAAAGAGACTTTATGCACGGGTTTTTAGTTGACTTTATGCATGGGTTTATTTCTGGGTTCTTGATTCTGTTTCATTCATCTTTGTGTTTTGTTTTTTTTTGTGTGTGTGTGCAACTTCATACGGTTTTTATTACCATAACTTTGTAATAGTTTGACACCAGCAAGTGTGATGCTTCCAGATTTGTTCTTCTTTCTTAGGATTGTTTTGGCTATTTGGGGTCTTTCTTGTTCCTTGCACATTTGAGGAATGCTTTTCCTATTTCTGTGAAAAACATCATTGGAATTTTGACAAGGATTGCACTGACTCTGTAGGTGGTTTCAGGTAATGTGGATATTTAATGATACTAATTTTTCGAATCCATAAACAACAGGGTATCTTCCCATTTGTTTGTGTCTCTGCTGTTTCTTTTACCAATGTCTTGTAGTTTTTACTGTACCTATCTTTCAGAAAGTCCTTGATTAAATTTATTCCAAAGTATTTTGTTCTATTTGATGCTTTGGGGAAGGGGATTTTTTCCTTATATTTCTTTTTCAGCTATTTCATTGTTATTGTTTAGAAATGCAACTGATCTCTTGATGCTGATTTTGTAATTTTTTTTTACTAAATATAATCTATTGTCAAATTGGTTTCCATACAACACCCAGTGCTCATCCCAACAGGTGACTTCTCAATGCCCATCACCCACTTTCCCCTCTCCCCCACCTCCTATCAACCCTTAGTTTATGCTCAGTGTTTACGAGTCTCTTATTGTTTGCCTCCCTCCCTCTCTGTAACTTTTTTCCCCTGACCCCCCCACGCATGGTCTCCTGTCAAGTTTCTCAGGATCCACATATAAGTGAAATCATATGGTATCTGTCTTTCTCTGCCTGACTTATTTCACTTTGCATAATACCCTCCAGTTCCATCCACGTTGTTGCAAATGGCCAGATTTCACTCTTTCTCATTGCCAAGTATTATTCCACTGTATATATAAACCACATCTTCTTTCCCCATTCGTCGGGTGATGGACATTTAGGCTCTTTCCATAATTTGGCGATTGTTGAAAGTGCTACTGTATACATTGGGGTACATGTGCCCCTATGCATCAGCACTCCTGTATCCCTTGGGTAAATTCCCAGCAGTGCTATTGCTGGGTCATAGGGTTGTTCTATTTTTAATTAGTTGAGGAAGCTCCACGCTGTTTTCCAGAGTGGCTGCATCAGTTTGCATTCCCACCAACAGTGCAAGAGGGTTCCTGTTTCTCCACATCCTCGCCAGCATCTGTAGTCTCCTGATTTTTTCATTTTAGCCACTCTGACCAGCGTGAGGTGGTATCTCAGTGTGGTTTTGATTTGTATTTCCCTGATGAGGAGTGACGTTGAGCATCTTTCCATGTATCTGTTGTCCATCTGGATGTCTTCTTTGGAAAAGTATCTATTCCTGTCTTCTGCCCATTTCTTCCCTGGATTATTTGTTTTGTGGGTGTGGAGTTTGGTGAGCTCTTTACAGGTTCTGGATATTAGCCCTTCCTTTATCCGATATGTCACTTGCAAATATCTTCTCCCATTCTGTCCGTTGCCTTTCGGTTTTGTTGATTGATTCCTTTGCAGTGCAGAAGCTTTTTATCTTGATGAGGTCCCAATAGTTCATTTTTGCTTTCCATTCCCTTGCCTTTGGAGATGTGTCAAGTAAGAAATTGCTGCAGTGGAGGTCAAAGAGGTTTTTTTCCTGCTTTCTCCTCTAGGGTTTTGATGGTTTCCTGTCTCACATTCAGGTCCTTCATCCATTTTGAGTTTATTTGTGTGTATGGTGTAAGAAAAGTCATCTAGTTTCATTCTTCTGCATGTTGCTGTCCAGTTCTCCCAGAAGAAAAAGACTGTCTTTATTTCCCATGGGATACTCTTTCCTGCTTTGTCAATGATTAGTTGGCCATACATTTGTGGGTTCACCTCTGGGGTTTCTATTCTATTCCATTGGTCTGTGTGTCTGTTTTTGTGCCAATACCATACTGTCTTGATGATCACAGCTTTGTAGTAGAGGCTAAAGAGACAGAGTGTTAACAGGGGAGGGGTAGAGAGAGAGAGACAGAGAGAGAGAGAGAGAGAATCCAAAGCAGGCTCCAGGCTCTGAACTGTCAGCACAGAGCCCAATAGGGCGCTTGAACCACAAACCACGAGATCATGAACTTAGCCGAAGTCAGGAGCTTAACTGACTGAGCCACCCAGGCACCCCTGCATCTTTATGTTGATTTTGTATCCTTCATCCTTGGAACAGCTTTTTGGTGGTATCTTCAGGATTTTCTATATATAAGAATATATCATCTGCAAACAAAGACAGTTTTATTTCTTCTTTTCTGATTTGGATGCCTTTTATTTCCTTTTCTTGCCTGACTGCTTTGGCTAGGACTTCCTCTATCCTGTTGAATAGGAGTGGTCAAGTGGGAAACTTTGCCTTGTTCTTGAGCTTAGAGTAAAAGCTTTCAGTTTTTTAGCACTGCATATGATGTTGGCTATGGGCTTATCATATTGGGCTTCATTATGTCCAGGTGTGATAATTCAGTACCCACTTTGCTGAGAGTTTTTATCCTGAAAAGATGTTGAATTTTGTCAAATGCTTTTTCCTCACATGCTGGGATGATGATATGATTTTTTTATCCTGTTAATGCGGTGTATCAAATGTATTTATTCGATTTGATTTCTGAAGGATAATTTTGCTGAGTAAAGTATTCTTGATTGGTAGTCTTTTTTCTCTTAGCACTTTGAATATGTAATCCCACTGCCTCCTGGCATGTAAGGTTTCTGCTGAGAAATCGCTAATAGTCTTATGAGGGTTCACTTGTAGTCACATAGTCTTTCCTCACTCTTTTTCATTCTTTTGACTTTGTTCTCTGCTGACTGGATAATCTGAGAGTTCCTGTCTTTCAATTCACTTTTTTTTTTTTGCTTGATCCATTTCCTGTCAGTGATCACTCTTGCTTTTTTCATGTCCTTCATTATACTCTTCAGCTCCAGGATTTTTGTTTAGTTAGCTTTTACTATTTCCAGCTCTTTGTTAAGCTTCTCATTTTATTCATAGAGTGTTTTTCTGATTTTATTGAATTGGCCTTTGTGTTTTTCTTGTAACTCACTTCACTGAGTTTCCTTAAAACTGCTATTTTTGAATCCACAGGTGATTCTTAAAGAGTGTTTTCTAGGGAGGAACTCCCAGATGTGGCTGAGAGGGAGGGGCTGGAGGCACTTTATGGGCTATTGCTAGGTCCACAGATTAGACTGTAGTATGTCTGCCTGTTACCTGATGCACGGGTAAGCAAGACTTTTCCTCGGTCCCTTGGAATATAGTGCTAGATTCCCACAGCTCCTGCAAAGGCAGTTTTGTCTGTGGGTGGATAAGATGCCAGTTTGTTGTAGGTGGGGAGACGCAACAACGTACATCTTGTTCAGCTATGATACTGATATCGCTCTGACATATGGGTATTTTAAAAGTAGTTTTTCCCCTAAGATATTTCCCTGATTTCTTCTTTCATGTTATATGGACCTCATGCTACTTTAAAACTTTGTTGAAGTTAAGCATTCTTATATTTAAAAGCAAAGCCAAAAATAGAGCACACATCTAGTTATTACTCCCATGTCTAAGAGTCACTGCCTTTAGGCAATGAACTCTAACTTTTTAGTGTAACCTTCAAGGTTCCTGACTGATCTCTTACTACTTGCTTCCATGTATTTTATGTTTTTTTTCCCAAGTTCCTAAAAGCTTATACTTTTTCCTTTCAAGGCACCTAGATGCCATCTGTGTAATCTTTGTGCTCACATTCTAACCTCTAAGAAAATGGTTTTCTCCCATTTCTTTCCCTGGTGACCTCTGCAGTTTATTTTCCCTCTTCAGTAAAGCCTTTCTCGTCCTCACTTACAGCTTTTCACATGTCAATTCTTACAAATCACATTGTATTCTATTTGTATATTTACCTGTGTTTGAAGCAACAGATGAGTATTTCCTTTTGTACTGTTGGTACTTCAGCACTGTTCTCTGAATTAATCAAATTAAGTCAGGTGGGTAAAATTCAGAACTTGATGAAAATTGTCTTTTTATTCTTTATCAGTAAAATTATTAGAAAATTTGGCTTTTTTATGGCTTTTTAATGGCTTTGTTTTTTTTTTTTTAAGGAGGGAACCTGGTTTACATATGAAGAAGTTAAAGAAAGGTGAAAATGAAAAAGGGACATCAAAAGGATCTGTGATCACACCAGTGTTGCAGAAGACAGATTCCCTAACTGGTGGTCCACTACAAAAGAAGGATGGCAGCCATTTCAGTGAAAAGGATCAGCATGAAAGCAGGTAAAATCTATAAATTCTTTATGTGCCTGTGAAGGAATTTTAGCAGTGATTACCTTTTGTGGAAATAAAATGCTGTAGTGTAGGTAGGCCCAAGCTAAAGCAAGAAATACTCAACATATCAAACACACTGCTTGAAAAGTTGTGATGAGGGTAAGTGATTTTGTCAAGGAACAGTTTCAGTAGTCACCATGGAAGCATGGAAGATGAGTAAGTGTAAACAACTCCTTAGAGCATTTTAATTGGGAAAGGTAATAGAGAAATGGATGATAACTGAAAAAGAATGTGAATTGCAAAGGCATTTTCTTTCTCTTTTTATTTTAAGATGGGAGCTTTTAGAGTATGTATTCTGTTGGAAATGATCAATAGAGATAGACATGGTTAGTTAATTTAATTTTGTTTGCGTTTCCAAACATTAGGAAGTTTGTTGATTGTATTACATTATATTTTAAAGATTATAGTAATTGTCTTTAGTACTCTTATTCATGTGATTTTGTGCAAGAAGTTGGTTTATTCTGAATTGGTTCCACAATGGGGTATTCTCATACAATTGAATATACAGATTTAAAAATATATATGTATGTATGCAAGTGTATACACTTATATATATACTTATATATATGTATATATATATATACACTTATATACATACATATAAGAAATTATATAGCCATATATATAAATAAATATATATATTTAAATTATATATATATATTAAAATTATATATATATAAATATATATTTAAATATATATATTTAAATTATATATATATTAAATAAATATATATATTTATTTATATATATGTGGCTATATAATTTCTTATATGTATGTATATGTATATTTATTATATGTATATTATATGTATAATATACATATTATATGTATATGTATATGTATATGCATAATATACAAATTATATGTATAATTTCTTATATATGTATATATAAGTATATGTGTATAAGTTCTATATCTATATATTTGTATACACACACACACACACACACACCCTTATCATAAATGTATGCAAACACTGAGGCCATTCTGAATAAAACTAAACCTTCCTTGATGCCTTTAGATATCCAGTGCCTTTGATAATATCACAAATAGCTATGATTTTGTTAGGGACTTTAAAGTATCTGGTTCTATTAAGTTAATATTATTTAGGTTCTGGGGAAAGGGGAAGATTTTGTTTATTTACAATTGGAAAAGAAACTAGTAATCCATAACAGATTATTCCTTTTGGACTAGAGAGCTCTAAATTACCAAAACCATGCTTCCTGTACCAACAGTGCCATTGACACAGATTGTATGCTCAATAAGTATGTGTTGAATGTGGGAATAAACAGTGGAATGAATGAATGAATGAATGAATGCCTGTTGAGGAACTTCTCTAGAAGAAGCAAATCTTTAGTTTATTGAAAGTAGATTTCCCATCTTGCCAAGTATATAGTCTCTTAAAAAATGTGTAAGATTCAGAAATTGTTATGTATCACTATAGCTAGAAATCGAATCATAATATAGATTCATTTGCTGTCATATTAGTTAGAAACACTGGAGTATTACTTTAACCACATAGTATAAAACACATGCTTTGAAGGCACATTCCTGGGTTTGAATTCAGGGTCTGTTCTTGGCCAGCGACGAGGGCTTCTTGGGCAAGTCACTTCGACTTTCTGTGCCTCATTTTCTTCCCGTGTAAAATACCTAATATAATAACCTACTTCATAGGATTGTTGTGGGGCTTCAAATACCTTGAAGACATGTAAAGTGCTCATAGTAATGCCTAGAGAGTAGCTGCATAGTGAGTCTTCAACACGTTAATATCATGATTGTTAAAAAGGGGTTCTTTCATATAGGGAGTTAACTTGCACTTTCCAAGTAGGTTTTAGTGCCAGTAAAAGCTTATTTTTAGTAAAATGACAACAACACAAACAATGGTATCATTCCTATCAAATAATGCAAGTAGCATTAGGATTTTCCTTTGCTTTTGTTAGTTTTTACCTGATGTTAGTACTTTGTTGTGCTTGCTTCAGCAGCACATATACTAGAACTGGATACACCTAATCCTTTGTTAATATTAGCAGTAGTATGTTTTCGATGTGGTTTAATGTTACTCTGTTGTTTAATCCCCTTTGTAGAAAATTAGTTTCAAATGCAGAGATTTTATATCAGAAACAATAGGTTTAGATATGCTTTGTATTTTAAGTATTTAATATTTGCCTGAAAAGAATTGTTGGGTTTTTTCAGACCTGCAAAGAAAATTTCTAAGAAAAAGAACAAGGTAAGCAAAAGAGACAATGTAATTTTATTTTATTTATTATTTATTTTATTTTTATTTTATTATATCATTTTGATACATATTTGTTAGGAATATTGTTCAGTGGCAAAAAATTACTTTACGAAAGATGTAGTGAAAAAATAGAAAATCTTCCTTTGTTGTAGAGACATTTGCTGTGAAAAAGTTACTTAGAAATACTAGCTATGGATAACAGTCTTTTTGATAAAAATCCGTTCTTTTAAAAAGTCTCTGTGGTTTCGCTTTTAAATGTTCATTCACTTATTTTTAAAATGCATTTTGAGAGAGAGCACGCACAAGTGGGGGAGGGGCTGAGGGAGAGGGGGAGAGAGAATCCCAAGCAGGCTCCATGCTGTCATTGTGGAGGTCAACGTGGGACTCAAACTCAGGAACCCTGAGGTCATGACCTGAGCCAAAATGGAGTCGGATGCTCAACCGACTGAGCCACTCAGGTGCCCCTGTTTTTGCTTTTATAAAAAGATGGCTATTTATCACTTCTCTACACCTAGTATATTTTATAAATATTTGGGGGACATTTTGAAATGGTATATTCATTGGTAGGTCAAAAAGCAAATTACCTCTATGGATGACCTTGTCGACTTCATTCAGTCATCTGAAACAGCTTCAGAGCATTGTGAGTTGCCTTACTCTAAGAATTTCATGTTGCTGATTGAACAACTTGGCATGGATTGTAAAGGTAGGAAGCCTTTTTACATATATTGCTGTAGTAATATGTGCACACCTTGCCTACTACTGCACCATAGAGCACTGCTGTATTATAGAGCTGCTCATCTCAGAAATATGTTTTATATTAAAATAAAAGGAGCACTATTGTATCCTCTCAGCCAAAGAGTCATCATTTCTACTGTACCTTTCTTAGTGGGAATGGCACATCTAATGTGTTTGTTAACTCTGCTTCTCTTCTGTGCCTTCACCCAGGTCAGGTCATTATTTTTCTCCTAGATGACTGAAATAACGTCAGGACTGTTTTCCCTGCCGTTCTACCTCCCAGGACCTTGGTCTACACTGCAACCATAATTAGTATATGTTTTAAAAAATGTGTCTTTCATCATGGTACCCCCTTGCTTAAAGCATAGCTATTACTTCTCATTGCTATTAGGTTAAAGGCCACAGTCCTCTGGCTTCATCTTGTATGGTTTTACATCCTTCTTTCCATCTGTGTCTTATCCAATGTTTTAGACGTTCTTCCTGTGAAAGAGCTTTTTGTTTCCAACAGCTTTAGTTAGGTAAACTGCACATATATGAAGTGTGTCATTTGATAGTTTTGACATATGTTTACACGTATGAAACGATAACCATAATCCAGACAGTTAACATATTCATCACCCTTAAAAATCTCATGTCCCTTTATATTCCCTTATTATGAAGCTGCCAAATTGTTTTCTAAAGGAGTTGTATGGTTTTCCATTCCCACCAGCAGTCTGTGACAGCACCAATTCCTACATACATATTCATGAACACTTAGTATTGTCAGCTTTTTAAATCCTAGCCATTCGGATGGATATTTAGTATATATCTCATTATGGTTTCAATATACATTTCCCTAATAACGGATGATGGTGAGCATATTTTCATGTGCTTGTTTGCCATCTGTGTATCTTCTTTGAATTGTCCAAGTCTTTGGTTGTTTTAAAAATTTGTTTGTTTTCTTAGTTGTTGAGTTTTCAGAATTCTTTGTATAATATAGACACAGTTCCTTCTTATTTTGTTTTCTTTTTTTGTGGTTGTTGTTGTTGTTGTTTCCACTGAGGCATTTTATTTGCACATATGTATTACATCCATAGAAAAAGAATCCCAGGATTTCCCCTTCTGTGTGTTTTCATCTTGCTTCTTCATGGTCCATGACTGTAGCTGAGGTGGTCAGTATAATGAAACCAAACTGAGCAGATTATTCTGCCATTTTTCTAGATCTTTGCATTGTCCATCAATTCTGGGGCCAGTCACTCCATGCTTGCTTAACCTGCTTGTGAGTTTCACAACAATTTTCCCAACTCTGTGATCATCAATGATTTTCAATTCACCAGTGTAACCATGCTTCATCATCACAGTTAGAAAATGGACAATATCTTTGGAGCATGGCCTAGTAAGAACCTGGAGTTTGCTTCTCTTTTCAGTATTGTTATGCTTTCGGGAGCATCTGCCACGACATTCACATGCATCATGATGGTGGCACAGAAAGATGGTAGAAAGAGCTAGATACAGTTCCTTTCTCACCTCTCTTTTTTTTGCAAGGTTTTTCTTCTCCCACTCTGTGACTTTTCCTTGTCTCAACAGTGTTTTTGAAGAGCAGTTTTTCTTTTTGGTGAAGTCCAGTTTACACATTCATTTGTTCTTGTATGATTGTTGCTTTTGGTTTTCATATCTAAGAAATATTTGCATAGCACAAGGTCACAAAGCTTTTATCTCATGCTTTCTTTTAGAAGTTTTATAGTTTTGGGTCTTACATTTAGATCTATGACCCATTTTATATTCTTTTTTATTTGTGATACAGAGTACGGATACAAGTTCATTCTTTTGCATATGGATATCTAGTTGTTCCAGCACCATTTATTGAAAAGGCTGTGTTTTCTCCACTTTATGCCATTGTTCCTTTGTCATAATCAGTTGGCCACATATGTGAGGGTTTAAGTATGGGCTCTATTCTGTCTCATTGATCTCTTTGTCCATCTTTGTACCAATATTATGCTGTTTTAATCACTGCCAGTTTATAAGGATTTTTGAAATCAGGTAGTGTTTGTCGTCCTGCTCTGTTCTTTTCAGTGTTCTGCTACTCTGGATCCTTTGCATTTCCACGTGAATTTTAGAATCAGTTTGTCTGTTTCTGTTTTTTATTTTCAGTGCAGTTGTAAATAATATCTTAAATTTAAGTTTTTTTAATGTTTACTCTTGAGAGAGAGACAGAGCATGAGTTGGGGAGGGGCGGAGAGAGAGGTAGACACAATCTGAAGTTGGCTCCAGGCTCCAAGCTATCAGTACAGAGCCCGAAATGGGGCTTGAACTCACCAACGGTGAGATCATGACCTGAGCCTGAGCCCTGTGCTTAACCAACTGAGCCATGCAGATGCCCCGAAATTTTAATTTTTGATTCTTTATAGCTAATATATAGAAATACAGTTGATTTTTTGTGTAATGATTCTGTATCCTCCAACCTTGATAAATTTATATGTATAGATATATTCAATATTAGAGAGAGTACATGAGCAGCGGAGAGGGGCAGAGAGAGAGAGAGAGAGAGAGAGAGAGAGAATCTTAAGTAGTCTTCATGCTCAGTGCGAGCCTGACATAGGGCTCCATCCCATGACTCTGGGATCATAGCCTGAGCTGAAATCAAGAGACAGACACTCAACCGACTGAGTCATCCATGTGCTATGATAAATTCATTTATTAATTCTAGTAGCATTTTTCTTAATGCTGTCAGATTTTCTACATAAGCAAAGGTCATAAAAATTCATTTTTAACTACTATTTTACTAGCAATGCTAAATACTGTAGACTTGTAGCCAATACATTCACAACTAATCAGCTTTTCCATTGTACTATAAGAGCAGCCAATAGATACTGCATAAATTAATGGACATGGCTGTATTTTGATAAAATTTAATTTACCAAAACAAGTAACGTGGCCCATAGGCTGGAGTTTGCCAACTTCTATTTTGTGACCATGTGATTGCTAAGAGACAGTTTCACTTCATTTTCTATCTGGATGTCCTTTGTCGCTTTATCTTCTTTGATTGCATTGGCTAGAACTGCTAGTATAGTGCTGAACAGAAGAAGTCATTCAGTGAATGTCATTCCTGTCTTCTTCCTGATCTTACAAGAAATGCATTCAGTTTTTCACCATTATATATAACGTTAGCTGCAGAGTTATCATGACTTGTTTTGTTTTGTTTTGTTTTAAATCATATTGAAGTTCCCTTGTATTCCAGGATTGCCGAAAGTTTTTATCTGGAATGGATGTTGAATTTTGACAAGGAACTTATTTTATCTACGGAGATAGATACGGTTTTTGAATCTTAAACCAACTCTGCATTTCTGGGATAAACCCCATTTGGTAACAACAAATTATCCCTTAGTGTATTGTTAGATTCCCCCCCCCACACACACACACGGCTGTAGTTTAATTAATTAATTAATTAATTAAATATAATTTATTGTCAAGTTAGCTAACGTACAGTGTATACATTGTGCTCTTGGCTTTGGGAGTATATTCCCATGATTCATTACTTACATACCACACCCAGTGCTCATCCCAACAAGTGCCCTCCTCAATGCCCATCACCTACTCTCCCCTTTCCCCCACCCCTCCATGAACCTTCAGTTTGTTCTCTGTATTTAAGAGTTTCTTATGGTTTGCCTCCCTCTCTGTTTGAAACTATTTTCCCCCTTCTATTCCCCCATGTTCTTCTGTTAAGTTTCTCGAAATCCACATATGAGTAAAAACATATGATATCTGTTTTTCTCTGACTGACTTATTTCACTTCACATAGTACCCTCCAGTTCCACCCATGTTGTTGCAAATGGCACGATTTCATTCTTTCTCATTGCCAAGTAATATCCATTGTATATATAAACCATATCTTCTTTACCCATTCATCAGTTGATGGACATTTGGGTTCTTTCCATAATTTGGTGATTGTTGATAGTATAAACGTTGGGGCACACGTGCCCCTATGAATCAGCACTCCTGTATCCCTTGGATATATGCCTAGTAGTGCAATTGCAGGGTTGTAAGGTAATTCTATTTTTAATTTTTTGAGGAACCTCCACACTGTTTTCTGGAGCAGCGGCACCAACGATGCATTCCCACCGACAGTGCAAGAGAATTCCCATTTCTGCATATCCTCACCAATGTCTGTTGTTTCCTGAGTTGTTAATTTTATCTACCCTGACCGGTGTGAGGTGGTATCTCAATGTGGTTTTGATTTGTATTTCCCCGATGATGAGCGACGTTGAACATCCTTTCATGTGCCTGTTGGCCATCTGGATGTCTTCTTTGGAAAAGTGTCTATTCATGTCTTCTGCCCATTTCTTCCCTGGTTTATTTGTTTTTTGGGTGTTGAGTTTGGCCAATTCTTTCTAGAGTATGGGTACTAATCCTTTACCTGATATGTCATGTGCAGATATCTTCTCCCATTCCGTTGGTGCCTTTTAATTTTGTGGATGGTTTCCTTTGAAGTGCAGAAGCTTTCTACCTTGATGAGGTCCCAAGAGTCCAGTTTTGCTTTTATGTCCCTTGCCTTCAGAGATGTGTTGAGAAGAAGTTGCTGTAGCCAAGGTCAAAGAGGTTGTGGCCTGTGTTCTCCTCTAGGGTTTTGATGGTTTCCTCTCTCACATTGAGGTCTTTCATCCATTTTGAGTTTATGCACGGTGTAAGAAACTGGTCCTGTTTCATTCTTCCGCATGTTGCTGTCCAGCACTCCCAGCACCATTTGCTAAAGAACCTATCTTTTTTCCGTTGGATACTCTTTTCTGCTTTGCCAAGGTTTAGTTGGCCATACATTTGTGGGTCCATTTCTCGATTCTCTATTCTATGCCATTCGCCTTTGCGTCTCTTTTTGTGCCGATAGTATACTCCCTTGATGATCGCAGCTTTGTAGTAGAGGCTAACGTCTGGGATTGTGATGCCTCCAGCTTTGGTTTTCTTTTTCAACATTACTTTGGCTATCTGGGATCTTTTGTGGTTCCATACAAATTGTAGGATTGTTTGTTCTAGCTCTGAGAAGAATGCCGGTGCAACGTTGATTGGGATTGCACTGAATGTGTAATTGCTTTGGGTCGTTATCGACATATTTACAATATTTCTTCTTCCAGTCCATGAGCATAGAATGTTTTTCCATTTCTTTGTGTCTTCTTTAATTTCTTTGATATGTTTTCTATAGTTTTCAGGATACAAATCTCTTATAGCTTTGGTTAGGTTGATTCCTAGGTATCTTATGGTTCTTGGTGTAATTGTAAATGAGCTCAGTTTCTTGATTTCTCTTTCTGTGGCTTCATTATTGGTATATAGAAGTGCAATCAATTTCTGTGTGTTGATTTTGTATCCTGTGACTTTGCTGAATTCATGTATCAGTTGGAGCAGCTTTTTGGTGGAGTCTTTTAGGTTTTCCATGTAGAGTATCATGCCATCTGCGAAAAGTGAAAGTTTAACTTCTTCTTTGCCAATTTGGATGTGTTTTATTTCATTTTGTTGTATGATTGCTGAGGCTAGGCCTTCCAACACTATGTTCAACAACACTGGTGAGAGTGGACGTCCCTTTTGTGTTCCTTATCTTCGGCGGGCAGGGTAGGGGGGGAGTTCTCTGTTTCTCCCCATTGAGGATATTCGCAGCAGGCTTCTCATATATGGCTTTTATGATGTTAAGGTATGTTCCTTGTATCCCAACTTTCTTGAGGGTTTCTTATTAACAAAGGATGCTGTATTCGGTCAAATGTTTTTCTGTATTTATTGACAGGATCATATGAATGATCATATCCTTTCTTCTATTAAGGTGATGTATCATTTTGATTGATTTGCGAATATTGAACCAGCCCTGTAGCCCAGGAATGAATCCCACTTGATCATGGTGAAGAATTCTTTCATATACTGTCGAATTGGATTTGCTAGTATCTTGTTAAGAATTTTGGCATCCATGTTCATCAGGAATATTGGCCTGTCATTCTCCTTTTTAGTGGGGTCTCTATCTGTGTTGGGAATCAAGGTAATGCTAGCTTCATAGAAAGAGTCCGGAAGCTTTTCTTCCATTTCTTTGTTCAACAGCTGGAAAAGAATCGGTATTAACTCTGCTTTAAATGTCTTGTAGAATTCCCCTGGGAAGACTTCTGGTCCAGGACTCATATTTGTTGGGAGATTTTTGATAACTGATTGAATTTCTTTGCGGTTATGGGTCTGTTCAAATTTTCTATTTCTTCCCATTTGAGTTTGGGTACTGTGTGGTTGTCTAGGTATGTGTCCATTTCTTCCAGGTTGTCCAGTTTGTTGGCATATACATTTTCGTAGTATTCTCTAATAGTTGTATTTCTGTGGTGTTGATTGTGGCCTCTCCTTTTTCATTCGTGATTTTATCTATTTGGATTCTCTTTTCTTTTTGAGAAAGCTGGCTAGGGGGTTATCAAGTTTATTTATTCTTTAAAAAAAACAGCTCTTAGATTCATTGATCTGTTCTACTATTTTTTTTTTTTGTTTTTACGGGTTTTTCTTTTGGATTCTATAGTGTTTATTTCTGCTCTAATCTTTATTATTTCTTCTAATGGCTGTAGGGTTTCTTTGCTGTTCTTCTTCTAGTTTCTTTAGGTGTGAGGTTCGATTTTGTATTTCGGATTGTTCTTATTTCTTGAGAAAGGCCTGGATGGCGATGTGTTTTCCTTTTAGGGCTGCCTTTGCTGCATCCCAAAGGGGTTGGACTGTCATGTTTTCATTTTCATTTGCCCGTATATATATTTTTTAATTTTGCCTTTCATCGTCTGGTTGACCCATTCTTTCTCCAGTAGGATGTTCTTCAACCTCCATGCATTTAGAGGCTTCCCAAACTTTTTCTTTTGTTTGATTTCAAGTTTCATAGTGTTGTGATCTGAAAATACGCATGGTATGACCTCAGTTCTTTTATATTTATGGAGGGCTGTTTTGTGACCCACTGTGTGATCTGTTTTGGAGAAGGTTCCACGTGCACTCGAGAAGAATGTGTATTCTGCTGCTATTGGATGAAAAGTTCTGAATAGATCTGTCAAATACATCTGGTCCAGCGTATCATTCAGGGCCTTTGTTTCTTTACCAATTTTGTGCCTAGGTGATCTGTCCATTGTTGTTAGGGAGTATTTAAGTCACCTACAATTTCCATATGATTATCAATAAGATTGCTTCGGTTTGTGATTAATCAATGTATATATTTGGGGGCTCTCAAGTTGGGGGCACCAACATTTACAATTGTTAGCTCTTCTTGATGGATAGATCCCTTACTTATGATATACTGCCCTTCGCCATCTCTTGTTAGAGTCTTTGGTTTAAAATCTCATTTGTCTGATCTAAGTATGGCTACCCCAGCTTTCTTTTGACTTCCAGTAGCATAATACATGGTACTCTATCCCCTAACCTTCAATCTAATGGTGTCCTCATGTCTCAAATAAGTCTCTTGTAGACAGCATATAGATGGATTTTGTTTGTTTTTTAATCCATTCTGATACCCTGTGTGTTTTGATAAGGACATTTAGTCCCTTCACTTTCAGAGTGATTATTTAAAGATATGGATTTCATGTCATTGTGTTGTCTGGAGCTTTCATGCTTGTGGTGATGTTTCTGGTCCTTTGTAGCCTTGACAACATTCCACTCACAGAGTCTCCTTAGGATCTCCTGCAGGGCTGGTTTAGTGGTCATGAGCTCTTGTAGTTTTTGGTTTTCTGGGAAAGCCTATCTCTCCTTCTATTCTGAGTGACATCCTTGCTGGAGAAAGGATTCTTAGCTGCATATTTTCCTATTCAGCACATGGACTTTTTCCTACCATCACCTCCTGGCCTGCCAAGTTTCAGCGGGCAGGTCTGCTACTACCCATATGTGTCTACCCTTGTAGGTTAAGGCCCATTTGTTCCTTGCTGCTTTCAGAATTCTCTTTTCTCTTTGTAACTTGCCACTTTCACTATGATATGCTGTGGAGAAGACCTATTCTTGTTGAATCTGAAGGGAGTTTTCTGTGCCTGCTGGATTTGGATGTCTGCTCTCTTCTCCAGATTAGGGAGGTTCTCACCTATAATTTGTTCAAGTAAACCATCTGCCCTTTTCTCTCTCTCTCTCTCTTATGCTGGAACTCTTATGATCCAGATATTATTACATTTCATCGAATCACTTAGTTTTCTAATACTCCCCTCATGGTCTAATATTTTATTAGCACTCTTTTTCTTGGCTTCGTCATTTTCCATAATTTCATCTTCATGTCACTTATTCTCCCCTCTGTTTCCTCCATCTTTGCTGTTACTGCACCTAGTTTATTTTGCATCTTATTTACAGTATTTCTTAATTGCTGTGACTATTTCTTACTTCCTTGATCCCTGCAGCAATAGATTCTCTGCTGTCTTCTATGCTTTTTTGTAAGCTCAGCTGTTAACCTTACAACTATTGTTCTAACTTCTTGAACCGATATATTGTTTATATCTGTTTTGAGCAATTCTCTAGCTCTAATTTATTCCTGGAGTTTCTTTTGAGGAGAATTCTTCCATTTCATCAGTGTTCGGTACTTTATGTGTTTTTCTATTTGTCGTGTGTCCTGCACCTATGAGCACTACTATTTTAAAAAGGGGTCATATACTATCCAGGGCCTGGCCCTTCAACAGGTATCTTTGGAGTGTGTTTCATGCTCTCTGTTTTTGTGACTCTGGTTGCTTTATTTCCCTACTCATATTGGTGGGTTGGCCATTCCAGCCGGTGTGCTTAGATTTGTTCATAATGTAACCTTGGAAAAGAATTTAAACACTGGGGGGGGGGGGTGATGGAAGATGCCTTATCTCAAACAAAGGGAGAAATGACAGGGGCAAAGGAAAAGAGAAGAAGACAAAAAAATTGACCAGGCAGAGAATCAGAGAAACTATACAACTTAATCCAGGCAGGGAAGAGAGAGAGAGAGAGAGAGAAAGGAAAATAAGAAGGAGATACAGAAGAGGTGCAGAAAGAATAGATTAAAAATCTCCATGACCTGGCAAGTTGTCCCCATGGGCCCTTGGAGATGTTTATGTCACTCCGTAGCCCGGATTCCTAGATTTCCACATCATCTTGCCTCACTGCTGTGTTTGAGGGATGTGGTCATTTCAGGTACCCCTACTTCTCTGCCATGTTGACACACACCCCTCTTTAATGTAGTGTTGACTTGATTTGTGGATGTTTTCTTCAGAAATTGGACTCCCATGCTTATGACAGAATTTTCTTTCTTATAGTATCTTTGTCTAGTTTTGGTCTCAGGTAATGCTAGCCTTATAGAATGAGGTGAGAAATATTTCTCCTCTCCATTTTGGGGGGAGACTTTGTGTAGAATAGATAACATTTCTTCCTAAAGTGTTGGATGAATTTACTAGTGTAGCCACTTGGCCCTGGAATTGTTTTCTGTGGAAAGATCTTTATCTAAGACTTTAGTTTCTTTTATACATATAGAGTTAGTTAGTTTATCTGTTCTTTTTTTCCTTTATTTTATTGTATTTTATTTTTTTATTTTATTTCATTTCACTTCATTTCATTTCACTTCACTTCATTTCATTTCATTTCATTATTTCATTTCAGTAATCTTTACACCCAACATGGGGCTTGAACTCACAATCCAGAGATCAAGAGTCACATGCTCTACCAACTGAGCCAGCCAAGGCACCCTTTACTCTTGATTGAGCTTTGATAATTTTTGTCTTTCACGGGAGTTACCCACTGCATCTGAGTTGTCAAATTAATTATATAAAGTTCATAATATTCCTTTGTTATTTTTTTAGTATCTGTGAATCTCCAGTAATGTTAGTTACATTACTAATTTCGGATATATTGTTAATACTTCCCTTGTTTCTCTTCATTTTGGGATCAGTCTTGGTAGAAATTGATCCCTTTTTTCACCTCCTGAAAGCATTTGGTTTCATTAATTATTCTCTATCATTTTTCTGCTTTCTTTCATGTGATTTTTGTCTTTGAGTTTTATTAGTTCCTTTCTTCTGTTTGGTTTGGGTTTAATTTGTTTTCATTTTCTAGTTTCAAAAGGTGGAACCCAATGTCATAGATTTCAGACCTTTCTTCTTCCTCATCCTCTTTTTCCTCTTCTTCTTCTTTTTCCTATCCTTCTTCCTCCTCTTCTTCTTCCTTCTCCTCCCTCCTCCTCCTCCTCTCCTCCTCCTCCTCCTCCTTCTTCTTCTTCTTCTCCTTCTCCTTCTTCTTCTCCCTTTCCCACTCTGTCTCCCTCTCCCTCTCCTCCTTCTCTCCACTTCCCCTTCCTCTTTCCTCCTCCTCCTCTTCTCTTCTTCTCCTTCTCCTTCCTCTTCTTCATCTTCTTCTTCTTCTCCCTTTCCCTCTCCATCTCTCTGTCCTCCTTCCCTCCTCTTCCTCCTTCCTCCTCCTCCTCTGTCTTCTTCTGTCTCCTCTTTCCTCCTCCTCCTCCTCCTCTTCTTCTGCTCCTCCTCCTTCCCTCCTCGTTCTTCTTCTTCTTCTTCTTCTTCTTCTTCTTCTTCTTCTTCTTATTCTCCCTTTCCCTCTCCATCTCTCTGTCCTACTTCCCTCCTCTTCCTCCTTCCTCCTCCTCCTCTGTCTTCTTCTGTCTCCTCTTTCCTCCTCCTCCTCCTCCTCCTCTTCTTCTGCTCCCCCTCCTTCCCTCCTCCTCCTCCTCCTTCTTCTTCTTCTTCTTCTTCTTCTTCTTCTTCTCCTTTTCCCTCTCCATCTCCCTCTCCTTCTCCCCCTTCCCTCCTCTTCCTCCTCCTTCCTCCTCTTCCTCTTCTTTTTCTTCTTCTTCTTCTTCTTCTTCTTCTTCTTCTTCTTCTTCTAGATACTGTAGAAATCTATTGGCAATATTTTACCAAAATTTTTCTCAATTGTGAAAAATTCAGATCAGTTCTTCAACCTTTAGAAAGAAAAAAGAAGAAAATCTCTTTACTATAATACACCATGAAAATAGGCTATCTGCTTGCCACATTGTGTGTGTGTGTGTGTGTGTGTGTGTGTGTGCATGTGTGTGTGTGGTTGTTTTAATTAAACTATGGCCATAATCCATTTCACACAATTTTTAAGACAGGTAACTAAATACCAAATTATTTCCTTTCAGTCCAGCCACAAACTTTAAGGAATAGACCCTAGACATGTATGTACGTGACAGAGCAGGCTCCTGGTTGAGCCAGGCAGCTTTAGTATCATTTCCAGGGGTCAGCAATCTATGGCCCATGGACTGAATGTGGCTTGGCTTGTTTGTGTATGGCCCTGAGGTAAGAAAAGTTTTAGATTTTTTAAAGGGTTGTAAACAAAGCAAAAACAGTACTATGTGACAAAAGTACATGGTCTACAAAGGTTAAAATATTTACAGTTTGGCCTTTTACAGAAAAAGCTTGCAGACCCTTCATTTATACCAATGTTGTACAGAATTCAGACGGTGCAATTACAATTCCGAGATAATGTTCCTTTATTCTGACCCAGAATGTAGCAACATCCTACAAAGATGATCCTCTGATGTCATGGGTTAGAATTCCTTTTCTCTTTTTTCTTCATCTTCACATCATTAAACTTCATCCTTATCTCTCTCTCCATGAGTGTGGAGATTTTTCAATTTTTCATTTAGTAAGGCAGCAATTGCTTTGGCATCTCTGGCATCTATTTGCTCTCCCCAAATGTTTCTCTTTGCTTTTTCATAGGGATAACATTTAACAGTTGGATAGGCTCTGATGCCAGCTTTCTGGCATGTTTGAGCCTAAGCCTGACAGTCTATTTTTCCAGCTTTCACTTTTCCTTTCATCATCTTAGCCAAGAGCTTAAACTCTGGAGCAAAATTTTGGCAAGGTCCACACCAAGGAGCATAGAATTCAATCACCCGGTGATTTTTCCCTTGTATAACTTTTTCATCGAAAGCTGAGTCATTAGATTTGTGGATGCTTGAGGTAGAAATGCCGTACCCCAAATCTCTCTTCTAGCCATTGTGACTGTGATACTGAAAAGCTTTATTTGGTTTTGGGGGAGGGGAATCTTATCTCAGGGTATCTCTGAACATTTTCTTGGGCACAAAAAGAATGATACTGTTGGCAGTCTATACTGCCCACAGTAACTCTCCAGTTAGTGTCCGGGCCATTCTTTTCGATTCTGGCATTAGGACTTGACATGGATGACACCATGGGAATAGAAGTCAACCATCCAGACTTCATCATGGTTTCTTTGTTTAGCTAGTTCATTGAAAGTGGTGGGTGTCAGGGAGGTCACTGAAGGTTCCTAAGATCCTCTATGAATTCCAAGATCTGTTGTTCAGCAGAGTGATGTCCTTCTTATTCATAAACCTCGGATTGGTTGAATACCACTGTTGTTGGATCCGCCTGAATGTTACACGTGTTACAGGGTCCCTCGTGAACCGTACCATCTAGTGTACCAAACTAAAGCTGACCACGCAGATGCTTTGATGCTTTTTGTATCTCTGGCAATAAAGCTTGACATGGTGGACACCATGGCACAAACAAATCAACAAGCCACGGTTCCTATAATCGGCAGGAACATTTTGAGGTCCAAGTGTGGCAACATGAGAATTACCACTTTCTTTGGCAAAGGCTAGTATATTCTATAGAATCTTCTTTCCATGATGAATTTCATATTCTTTGGTTCCTTGTCCTTTAAATACTGCTAGACACGGCTGAAATACAGAGAGATTACTACAGATGTCTGGCGCAGAGGGACAGTCAGCCTTGCCAACTTGAATATGTTCACTTTTGAGTGGAGTTTTTAGTTCCCTCAACTCAGGATCATTTGGATTTTCATGTTTTCCGAAACTAAACGATAAAAGCCACCGATGATGCGCCAATCGATCCGTTAGTGTATTTGCCAAAAGTAGCTCAAAATCTGGAAGACTATGCATGATTTCCAAATATATTTCTCGAGCATCCAATGAATTAAGGAACAAAACGCTGCTTTTCTCTCTGTTATTTAATGTGGCGCCAGAGGAAAATAGGCAGTAGTACTTGTCATAATATCCAGACTTTTACAAAGTTTGTCCTGGGTGGCACAGTCCGTCCATCCTACATTAACAAGACCATCCAACATGCCCCTGAGCCTGAGTCGTGTCTATGAAGTTAAACAATCTCCTCCTTTGCAACAAAAAGTGATCAGCTGGCCAATACCAGCAGCAAAAGCAGTTTCTATGGAGTGAACACAATTTCCTGTCCATAATTCCATCACTGTGTTTCTAACGCGCTGCATGGCGAAAGTCACCAAACTTTCCTTTGATCTGTCCCTGTGATATTTCACTGTGGCCGTTCCAGACCTAAAAAGGAAGAGGCTGGGAGATCCGTTGACTCCTTTCATTCAGCAAAACATTCTATCATCACCACAGTTAACAGCACCAATTTGAAGTAATCCATCTACTTCTTTAGCACAGTCTCTCCATGTGGGAGCTAATTCATGGCAGTGTGAACATCCTGGGGAGTAAAAGTTCACAAACCACAGTTCTCCAGAATGAACAGCAGCATCCAATTCTCTTCTAGTCAATGTCATGCTTTCAAGATCATCATCATAAATACCAAAATCATAACGATCATAATCCCAGCTTTCATACGGGCCACCTTCTGGATCATCTGCAAGTCCCTTTTCTCCGTATTTGTCATACTTTTCCCACAGATCTTCATCTTTGAGTACTTCATATGCTCTATTTATTTTTGAAAATCACTCTGTACGTTAGGATTATTCATTTGGTTGGTAGGTTGGTTGGTTGGTTGGTTATTTATTTATTTATTTATTTATTTAGTGTTTATTTACTATTGGGAGAGACAGAGATGGAATGCAAGTGGGTTGGGGCAGAGAGAGTGGGAGACACAGAATCCAAAGCAGGCCCCTGGCTCCGAGCCATCAGCACAGAGCCCGACGTGGGGCTCTAACACACGACCTGTGAGATCATGACCCGAGCGAGCGGAAGTTGGACGCTCAAGTGACTGAGCCACCCAGGCGCCCAGGGTTATTCGTTTTTGTTTTTTGTTTTTTGTTTTTTATCAGGATGTAACTTCAATGCCAACTTTGTGAAAGCTTGCCTTATCTCTCTACTGTTTGCAGTCCTGGATACTCCAAGTAAACTGTAAAAATCCTGATCTGTGCCCACTAAAATGGCCATATACACTATTAGGAAACAGAATGACCCTTTTCAGGTCCCGGACGTAGTCATTTTCGTTGAAGCAGACTCCCATTCTTTCTCTGATACATGTTCTGATGAAAGTGGACATTCAGATATACAGCTGGTTCCAACTGAGAGAATATGCAGGTTTGAGAACTTGTGTTCACGTTACCCCAAGAGCGAATCAAGCATCGTGAAATTTTCCCAAAATGTCAGTCTGTGTAGGCTCAGTAATCTCTACTTCCTCAGATCACAAAAGATATCAAAATACTTTCAGGAATCTAACCTTCTTAACATTCTGTTTCTCCTTTCTTCCTTTAATCCTAAATGTCTAAATCTTCTCCTTACCTGCGAATGGTCTCTGGCTCATTTCTAACTCCTTGTCACGCAACCAAAACATACGTTTGTAAAGTATAGAGGTGGAGGTAACAAATATTCAGACTAAAATAAGCAACCAGAGGAAAATTGAGAACATATTGTCCAATACCACCATGGGACAAGTGGTTCTCCTAGGGGTCGTTCTCAGCATGGGTGTGGTGGACTTGATCTGCGCCACGCTTCAGGGCCAGGTAGAAACTGCCGGTAAACGCAATAGGAAGGATTTCTGGCTGCCATCAGCCCAGAATAGGATGTGGGGAGAGGGGAAGGATGGGGACATCCCATGAAAGAGACTGCTGGCATATGAAGTCTCCGGCAAGACTAGGGTGAAAAGAGCCTGAGTAACTGAGGCTTAAGTGAGAGAAAGGGTCGCAAGAAGGTGGGAAGCGAAGTCGGAAGAAGGGTGATGATGTAGGTAGTGAGAAAAAGATGGGGAGCTAGAACACAAAACCCATGGCAGTGGCGGAGAGGAAGGGAGGGGAGACAGGTGCACAGGCATTGGGCTCTCCCTTCCAGAAGGGCCATGCCTCTGCCACCGCCGCAGCCTCCCGCTCCAGCAGAGCCTGGGGCCCGGCCCATGCCCACCTCAGTCTAGGGGGGGTCGCCTCCTACAGCTACTCCCCCACCTTCAAATCCCGGCAGGTAGCGGACCCCGCCCCCACCCACCCAAGTCCTGCTGTGGGCGTGTGAACAAAAGCACCTGCTCTCCAGCCACTGCCAGGGTGGGGCGGGGCAGGGCAGGGTGCCTTGGGAAGCTGGGGGAGGAGCCACAAAGGCAGCAAGGAGCACCGCACTTCCCTCTTCTTTTTTAATGTATACATTCAGTGCTATAAGTCTTCATGTGAGTGCTACTAAAGCAGGACTCTACAAATTCTACTATGTTTTCATTTTCATTCAGTTCAGAATCCTCTCTAATTTTTTTTTCTTTTTTCATTACTTCTTTGACCCAGGGGATATTTCGATGTGTTCTGTAGTGCACAAATAGTTGAGTATTTTCCAGAGATATTTTTGTGCTTGATTTCTGATTTGATTGCTTAGTGGTCAGGGAACACACTATTATGACTTCAGGCCTCTTGACTTCTTCCTTTTATTAAGATTTATTTTTTACCCAGAACATAGTCTTTTTTGGTAAGTGTTCCATAGATCCTTGAGAAGAATAGTGGCGGCCAAGTCTACTATGCCCTTGCTGATGTTGAGCCTATTGAAATATCAGACTATAATTGTGAATTTGCCTATTTCTCTTTTCAGTTCTATCAATTTTTGCTTCATGTACTTTGAAGCTATTAACAGATACATGAACATTTAAGATTGCTCTTAATTGACCCTTTTATGGGGCGCCTGGGTGGTTCAGTTGGTTAAGCGGCCGACTTCGGCTCAGAGGGTCACGATCTCGCGGTCCGTGAGTTCGAGCCCCGCGTCGGGCTCTGGGCTGATGGCTCAGAACCTGGAGCCTGCTTCCGATTCTGTGTCTCCCTCTCTCTCTGCCCCTCCCCCGTTCATGCTTTGTCTCTCTCTGTCTCAAAAATAAATAAAACGTTAAAAAAAAATTAATTGACCCTTTTATGATTATACAATGACCTGTTGTTTATTGCTGGTAATAATTTTTTTTGCTTGAAACTGTTTTGTCTGCTATTCATATAGCCACTCTAGCTCAGCCTTCTTTGGTCAAGTGTTAGTGTGGTATATCATATTTCTGTCTTTCGAACAAATTTCTGTCTTGACATTTAAAGTGCATTTTGTATAGGTGGCATATAGTTGAGTCTTCCTTTTTTATCCATTCTGACAGTCTGCGTTTTAGTTGAGGCTTTTAGACCGTTTTCATTTACTGTGATGTTTTTTTTCAATATATGAAATTTATTGTCAAATTGGTTTCCATACAACACCCAGTGCTCATCCCAAAAGGTGCCCTCCTCAATACCCATCACCCACCCTCCCCTCCCTCCCACCCCCCATCAACCCTCAGTTTGTTCTCAGTTTTTAAGAGTCTCTTATGC
Organism: Panthera onca; assembly: GCF_046562875.1. NCBI lineage: Eukaryota > Metazoa > Chordata > Mammalia > Carnivora > Felidae > Panthera > Panthera onca. Next base: position 156,667,223 of record NC_138339.1, read on the forward strand.
TTTGGCTCTCTCCCACTCTAACCTCTTTTTTTCTATTTTCCTTCCCCTCCCCCATGGGTTTCTGTTAAGTTTCTCAGGATCCACATAAGACTGAAAACATATGGTGTCTGTCTTTCTCTGTATGGCTTATTTCACTTAGCATCACACTCTCCAGATCCATCCACGTTGCTACAAAGGGCCATTTACTGTGATTTTTGAGATAGTTGATTTGAATATGTCATCATGCTGTTTGATTTGCATTTGTCCTATCTGCTCCTTGTTCCCGTTCTCTTCTTTTTCCGCTTTCTTTTAATCGAGTAATTTTTATGATTCAGTTTTATCCATTTATTTATTTATTCATGTATTCATTTATTCATTTATTTATTTAGGCTTCCTAGCTAGAACTTTTCAGTTTTGCTGCTTTAGTGGTTGGTTTAGGGTTTATAGTCTATGGCTTCAGCATCACAGTCTCCCTTCCAGTAATGTTATACCACATCGTATAGAGTTTAGGCAAATCACAAGAGTTGACTTCCATTTCTTCTTTCCTAGATATATCCTTCCTGGGTCAGTGGGATTATAGTTTTCATGAGGTTTAGGAAGATTTGGGCCATTTTTTTTTCCTGTCCCTGTCCCCTGCCTCTTTGGGCAATTGTATATTTCCCAGTTGAAGTTTTCTCCCAGGTTTCCTATGTTAAACTTCAGTCTTTTGTTTTGTGAGGTCTAATATGTGTTTATTCCTACCCATCGTATTGTTCATGGCTAACATAATTTACATCTCTGTAAGTGCTATTTGGTTTGTAAAACAATAGCTTCCATGCCTCTAGTTATCTTTTCATGCTTTGTTTGGAGATATAGTTAAGTTACTTACAAACAGTTGGATCCTTTAGTCTTGCTCTTACGAATTATTGGATGAATCCAGAGTGGTGATCAGCCTATGGCAAATTATGAGTTTTTCTATCTTAGCTAATGTGAATAGATACTGTCCCTCGTGCTGTGGTAGCACCAGTCAGTGTTTCCTCTACTCTTTTCAGATTTTTTTTCCCTTGATGACTTCCTTCCATGTATGCACTGGTTGTTACTCTGCTGAATAGCCAAAGGGGACCCTGTGCAGATGCCCAGGGTTCTTTCTGTGTCCTGCTTTCTCCTCTCTTGGATGCTGACCTGTCGTCTCTATCTGCCTTGACTTCACCAGACTCTCAGTTTTGCCACCTTGACTCAAGGAGTCTGGTGAAATCTACTTAAATCATATATGTCTCTTGTGTCGTAGCCTGAAAACTCTCTCAAGGCAGTGAGCTTGGGCATACGTGTTAGGCTAACGTGTTTTGTTTTCAGGGATCATTGTCCTTCATTGTCTGAAGTTCTGTGTCTTGAAAATCATGTTAAAATTGTATTTTGTCTGTTTTGTTTTTGCTTGCTTCAGGTAGGAAGATCAATCAGTACGTGTTACCCCATCTTGGCCAGAAGCAGATTACAGTGGAACTTCGGCACATGCTCTAGACTGTCGAGTGTGCTTGTCTTCCTCCTTTGCTTAATTGTCTCCTGCTCATCCTTCATTCCTCAGTATATTTATCTCTTCCTCAGGGACATCTATCTTCCTTGGGCCCAATCTAGATCAAGTTATGATCACAGAACTCTGTCTTCTAATAGGAACTATCTGAATTTAGAATTACCATTTGAGTTGTCTTTCTCCTTCACTAGACTTTAAGCTAATCGAGAGCCAGGGGTCTTCTCTATTGTATCTGTAGAGCTGAGTATAACATCTTCCATTGAAGGTATATATTTATTCAATGTGTGAATGAGTGAATTGAAGATGCACAGGCCTGTATATGCAAAAAGTACTCATCTATTTTATTTCTGTTTCTTCTCTGATGCAGATTATGCTGGCTTCTTGAAAATCCGAGATGTACGTGTTTCTTATGAGAAATTAAGGAAACTTAACAAAAATCACTGTAAACTTCTTACGGGAAAAATGACAGAAATGGACAAAGTGGTTAGTGCACTACAAAACGAGCTACGAGAAGCCAAAGACATGATATCACGGTTAGAACATCAAAAAGTGGAATGGGAACGTGAATTCTGCAGTTTGAGGTACAGCATCTTGGCTTTAAGGAAATATTTCAACTGTTTCCTTTTATACTACAGATGTGTAGGGGCAGTTTTCTAATTGCTGACTTACCTTATGGGATTTTCCTGGAAAGAATACTTGTTTAGTGTTGTGAGGTGTGTGATTCTTGGCAATAACACAGCAAGTTCTTAACAGTGAATACTTCTAATACTTAATGTATATTCCAAATCACAATTTTAATGGCCCTATAAAAGTCCACCATAGTCCAAGAAACATCATTATTTAAGAGATTGAATTCTGCTTGTTTTTCATCTTTCAGTATTTTAATTAATGCTGTCAGGAATGTCTTTTATATAAATCTGTTTCTACATGTCTGCTTACTTACTTGGAATCAATTCTTCAATATAATGTAATCTGGTTAAAGTATAAAAATTTTTAAAAAGGTCTTTGATCCATATTTTTAAGTTGTTCTCAGGAAAGTTTATATTATTTTCTGTACCTACTAACAGAGTATAAAATGGTCATTTTTCTCAAGACAGTAAAATTCGCCAAAATTGAATCCGTTTGCTTCTTAACATGCAGGGGTTAAAAAGTAAAGTGGGGGTGCCTGGGTGGCTCAGCTGGTTAAGCATCTGACTTCGACTCAGGTGATGATCTCGTGAGTTTGAGCCTTGCTTTGGGTGGGCTCGAGCCCTGCTTTGGGTGAGCACGAGCCCCGCTTCGGGTGAGCTCCTCTTCTCTCACTCTGTCTCTCCCTCTCTGTCTGCCCCTCGTGGGATTCTGTCTCTCTTTGTCTCTCTCTGCCCTCGCTCACTTGAGTCATCTCTCTCTCAATAAAAAATTTAAACAAAGTAAAATGGGGGCGCCTGGGTGGCTCAGTCAGTCAAGCGTCCGACTTTGGGTCAGGTCATGATCTCAGGGTTCGTGAGTTCGAGCCCCACATCGAGCTGTGTGTTGTCAGTGCAGAGCCCACTTCGGATTTTCTGCCTCCCTCTCTCTCTCTCTCTGCCCCTCCTTTGTTTGCATGGGCTCTCCCTTTCTCTCTCAAAAATGAATAAACATTAAAAAAAAGTAATACGGAAAGTGATTACTGATAAGTTTTTTCAACATCTCTGTCATAGGTAGATAAAATTAATTCAAAGGTGTATGCTGAAAGGTCATATTACTCTTTATTGTTTACTTAATTAATACGTATCCTGTGTTGTTCTAAAAAGGGATGTTGAAGTGATTCCTAAAGTAGGTAATCACCCTCAACAAGGTAAGTTGCAAGTATTGTGGAAGAAGAAACAAAAAGTATAGGCAACAGATATTAGACTCGTCAGCGTAGTCTTGGATGACAGTAATCTGCACGTGTATGTTGTGTAAACAACATCCACAGATGCTCTCTTTCACTGCACATCATTTTTGGAGGTACCTGTAAGGTTTCGTCAAGTGGAAATTTTATTTCCAGTGAATTGATAAACTTCTCTTTTTAATGAGAAACTGAATTATCTGTCCTATGGAGGAATAATTATACTGTGGGAAAGGGGGTAATTTTCAACTCTAACTTTCCTGAATAATTTCAAACTTCCTTTCCTACAACATCTACCAGAGTTATTACTGACTAAAACTAAGTTGCATAATGCTTTCTCCTGGCTTTTTTTCAACTGTATATATGGTTTGGAAGAGATTGAAGTGACAAATTAAAAACATGAGCCCTACAAGGAAAACAATCGGAGAACATAGAAATTTTTCATTTGGATAATAAGCCAACTTATGTGGAACCAGATCATAAAATGAACTTTTTATGTCTAACAAAACAAATTTTAAAAGAAGCACATGTAGGGGCGCCTGGGTGGCTCAGTAGGTTGAGCGTCCGACTTCAGCACAGGTCACGATCTTGGGGTCCGTGAGTTCGAGCCCCGCGTCAGGCTCTGGGCTGATGGCTCAGAGCCTGGAGCCTGCTTCCGATTCTGTGTCTCCTCTCTCTGTGCCTCCCCCATTCATGCTCTCTCTCTCTCTCTGTCTCAAAAATATAATAAATGTTAAAAAAAGAAATTAAAAAAAAAATAAAAGAAGCACATGTAATTGCAGATGTACCTTAAAACAAGAAAAAGAAGAAAGAAGAAATGCTGATATGTTATATGAAAATATTAGGGAAAAGTTAAGAAGAAACGAAGGTGAATATAAGAAAGTAGTTGAAACAAAACAAGTTGAACTCGCTCTTAGAATGCTAAACATGGAATTGAAGGCCACAAAAAATAAGGTAAATCAGTTTTTGATAAAAACTGTATTTCCATCAATATTACATAGTGTAATACATATATATTTTATAGTATCCCTTTGACTCAATATATATTATTTAGGTTTAAAATAAATTAAAACATGGGATCATGTTCTTTTGAGCTTTTTTTAAAGTTCTCCTCTTCAGTTTTTGACCTTTTTTTTTTTAACAGTATGAGACCAGAATCATAATGAAATATGTCTCCAGTTTGTAGAAGAGCACAGTGACACTCAGTGGCAACTTTCTCCAGAACAGAAGGCCAGAGTCTTACAAGATGGAAGTCTAAACAATCACCTTTACAAGAAAAAGGAGCTAGAAATGGCTCATAAGAAAACTAATTCTAAGGTATCTTCTTTAGTTATTTTTTATGTATTTGTATACATTCTATTTTTTAGTTACTATTACTTTTTTCTCCGTGTGTATGTATAAATTATATATGTGTGTATATATATATATATATATATGTATATATGAAACTGAACTCTGTTCATCATGGAAACTATAGAGGATTTTAAAAGCACATATATTTATGGAGGGGCATGGGGGACGGTGGCATTTCTGCTTCACTGGATAAAATAATATTCTTGATTAAATGCATTTGTCTGCAACAAGTAGTGACATTCATAATGTCCTCATCCAAAGGAGAGGCTTTTATTACTTTCGTTAGGCATTGATGAGCTTTCCCTAATCTCAAAACTATTTCTACTAGCAACATGTGTTTTGGTTTTGAACAGTTACTTCACTGCCTTGATATATTAATAGGTTAGTTGAACACTTCCACTAATGGACAGGAGGATGAGTGTAGCCAGTTCACTGATCATATTTTCGGTATCAAGTCTCCTACTTTTGAGAAAAGTAACAGTTTTGCTTCAAGTAGCATCCTATTTCATTACAAGGAAATTTGATAACAATGGTATGCTGTGGTATATACTTAATGATAATTTATTGATAGGTATTTTATTCCTAATAAAATGGTTGAGTGTATTTCCCCTCTTTTATATTTATTACTGTTTTCAACATGAAGAGGAAATACAAGTCATTGCAGCAGTAAATGATTTCATGATTTTCTAAGACAGGTATAAATTTCACCTTATTTCCTATGAGTATTTTGAAATACAAGACTTCTTTTGTACTTGTGTATTTACACTAGAGAAGTGGCAGTGGTTGGTGCAAGAGCACTATTTGTGGAGTGAGAAGACCTGGGGAGAGTCCTGCAGCTCACCGTTTTAATCTCTCCATTCTAGAATTGTGATAACCAAATGAGTTCATTGATGTATGTAGAAGTGTTTCTATTATAGTACAGTGCCTAGATTTTTCAGTTATCAATAGATCTAATTCTTATAACTGACTATAGAAATGGTAGCAAAGTAGATATCTATGAAATATTCTCAGGAAAGAAGAATTTTAGGAAATTTAATCTGTCCGAGTATATGCAGAGCTAAGGATTGTACTGTGGGGTCGCTGTGTTCGATACCTACTGTAAACTCAATTTTTAAGTATAGTCAGATTTATTGATCTTTTATTTTAGGCCTTCTGGTTTGTTGTAAATCAGAGAAAGGCTTTTCCAATTCTGAGATTCTGAACACTTTTCTCACAAATTCTTTTTTACTTTCATGTCTTCATTATCTTCGGTTAAAGTTCTGAACTTTTGGGAACTTATGCTTGTCTAAAATTTGAGATTTGGAGCCAACTTTATTTTTTTCCAGTTGGATATTCACTTACTGTAATCTTCCTTCCTTCCTTCCTCCCTTTCTTCCTTCCTTCCTTCCTTCCTTCCTTCCTTCTTTTCTTTCTTTCTTTCTTTTCATGTTTCTTTATTCATTAGAGAGAGAGAGAGAGAATGCAAGAAGGGGAGGGGCAGGGAGAGGGAGAGCGAGAATCCTGAGCAGGATCCTGACTGTCAGCACAGAGCCTGATGCGGGGCTTGAACCCACAGAATGTGAGATCATTCCCTGAGCCAAAATCAAGAGTCAGACACTTAACCAACTGAACCACCCTGGCACCCCCTGTAACCTTTTCATTGTTTAAACATAGATTATACTTTCATTTCAAAGAAAATCATGATAATGCCATTTTATTGAGTGCTATCTGAAAATGTGCTTGGTTTTACTTAGCTTTCTGATAATCATGAGAAAACACAAGATCGGTTGCATAAAAACCACATGTTGCAGGATGAAATTGTCGTGCTAAGACTGGAAAGAGACACCATAAACAATCAGAAGTAGCCAGGGAGATAACACCTTTTGTGTCTTTAACTGAATTCAGTGAACAGGAATGAGTATGTGTTACAAAAAGATGGTGAATTGATGTATGTGTTGATATTTCTCAAAGTACGTATGTGAGAGTTGTCTATTATTAACATAATTTAATAATAAGATGATTTAGAAAATCAGTAACAGAAATGTCTTATTAGGTAGTTGTGAGACAACTTCAACAGGAACTGGCTGATACTCTGAAGAAACAGTCTATGTCAGAGGCTTCCCCAGAGGTTACGTCATATCTTTGTCTGGAAGATGAAACACAGGATCTCAAGAAGAAATTAGGTCAAATCAGAAGTCAGGTATGCAGTAAATGTAACCTGTCACCACCTAACCTATAGCTGGTTAAATAATATAAAGTGTTTTAGGATACCAATTTCCATGGACTGCTTTCTTTGGTATTTTCATTATATTAATTTATTATGATTTTAGTATCTTTACAATGCATTTATTTCGTAAGCTTCTGCCTCTCCTTCTCCTATTTGTGTTATACATTGTTTTCTTATAATACTTACTCTTAGGAAAGTTGAGGCTTTTGTATCCTTCCTCACAGAAATTGAGAGACTTTTTTCATTCTTTCTTTAATTTAAAATTTTTGTGACAGTTTATTTATTTATTTATTTTGAGAGAGAAAGAGTGAGAGAGAGTGTGTGTGTGCATATTAACAGGGGAGGGGCAGAGAGAGGAGAGAGAGAGAATCCCAAGCAGGCTCCATGCTGTTAGTGTAGAGCCAATGTGAGGCTCAGTCTCATGAACCGTGAGATCATGACCTGAGCTGAAAGCAAGAATTAGACACTTAACTGACGTAGCCACCCGGGTGCCCAAGAGACTTTTGTCCCCTACTAAACAATGCTTTTAATGATATCCCTATTACCATGATGAGGCAAGCTGGATCAAATCAGAAGATAATGTTTAATGGAATGTTTCAGATAATTGTCTTAGTTCTCATCTTCCCTTTTGGGAAGAATGCGTACTGATTTCACTTAACAAACCACTTGAACTTCGGCATTTCCTTCATTTTCTTTGCCTTTTAGACATATTGTCAAAGCACGGAAATATTCAGATCATGTATAGTATGGACGCCCAAAAGCGAGAATTAAGAACATTCTCTGTGTCCTGCCATTGGTTTTTTTTTAAAGCTATTTTGAGGTACAATACACATACCATAAAAGTCACCCATTTGCCACGCACAGTTCACTGTCTCTGTGTACACTCGTGCAACCATCACTGCCATCAAGTAGAATGTTTTCCTCACCCTGAAAGGAAACCCTTACCCGTTGCTCCCAGCCTCAGGCAACCACCAGTCTACTACTTGGTCTCTCAATGGAGTTGCCTCTTGTGAATATTTCATATAAATGGAGTCACACAACGTGTGGTCCCTTGGGACTAGCTAGCTTCACTTAATGTTTTCTGGGTTCATCTGTGTTGGTTACAGCTTATATCAGTGCTTCATTTCTTTTTATTGTCAAACAGTACTCCATTGTGGGTTAAGGCCCTTGTTCATTCATCAGTTGATGGACCTTTGGGTTGTGTCCACTTCTTGCCTATTAATACTGCTGCTTATGAACATTTATGTAGTTCTTGTGTGGACATCCGTTTTTAATGTCTCTGCCATCAGATTTTATCCTCTGAGTTGATTGGGTTGATTTCACCATCTCTCAGCCATTACTCATGCTGTCCTTACTGTCTTTTTAGTTTCTGTTCCTCTTGAGTAAACCTATGTTATTCAGACTTGGCTCACAGTCTCCTTTCCAATGAACTTTCTCTGACTGTTCTAACTCCCATTAGCTTTAACTCTCTTGACACTTGTCATCTAGCCTGTGAAGAACAATTCAGTCATTTATTTGACATTGTTATTCTTTTTTTTCATGACAGGTAATTTCGTCTTCCTAAGTATAAATTTAAGGGATAGTAATAATTGATACGTGTGGTTCTTTTCCTTGTATAAATTGAAAATATTTTAACAGTTTTTCTGAAAAAATTAAGTGCTTTATACTGTATCAATAAATTCTTCTTGGAAACATTGGTATAACAAAGCTTTTATTCTAAATGTATGCTAAGAAATGAAATACTAAATTGAGGGGTACCTGGCTGGCTCCAGTCCGATCAGAGTCTGCCTTTGGCTCAGGTCACGATCACCATGTTCTTGAGATGGAGCCCTGCATCAGGCTTTCTGATGTCAGCAGAGCCTGCTTTGGATCTGTTGTGTCCCTCACATTCTGCGCCACTCAGACTCGTGCTCTGTATCAAAAGTTAACGTTTAAAAAATGTGTGTAATCTCTATACACACACACACACACACACACACACACACACACATATAAGTAAAACAATTAATGAAAGCACTTAATCAAATAGAGGAGAAATGTTCAATCAAATGTCTAGTTTATTTTTCCCTCTCACTATGAAAAAGCATGCTAAATTTGTCTTTCTTCCTTACACAGCCAGAACTAGGATTTAAAAAAAGAAATTTTTTTAAGGTTTATTTACTTTTGAGACAGAGAGACACAGAGCATGAACGGGGGAGGGTCAGAGAGAGGGAGACACACAATCTGAAACAGGCTCCAGGCTCTGAGCTGTCAGCACAGAGCCCGACGCGGGGCTCAAACTCACGGACCGCGAGATAATGACCTGAGCCAAAGTCGGCCGCTTAACCGACTGAGCAACCCAGGAGCCCCCAAACTGGGATTTACAGATTGATAGCACTTTACCAACTGCAAATATATGGGGGCAGCTTTTCTGATATGCTTTTACCACAAAGCCTTAATCTCTTCATCAGAGTACATGCTAAAGCAGCCTAACGTAAACGGTATGGACATGAAATGATTGAGGAACTTTAGTTTCGCAAGACTCAATTATTTCCATGTCAGTGGTTTTCCCTTGCCTCTGATGGTCATGTAAAGGATCTACTACTCAGTGAAGGAGGTGCTATTTGTACCATAGTCTGTGAGCATTGTCCACTGCGTGGTATAGAGAGGAAGTATGTTAAAATGATTATAAGTGGGAAAAAGTACTGTTGGCTAGTGGCATTGGCAAAGTTTTTGAAGTACTGAGGAGATTCTAGGCCTCATGCTCCCCATTTGCTACCACTTGCGGTGGAATGAAGAATAACTTCAGTATAATTTGTATAGGGGAAAACTTGTATTGGCAGGTCACCTGCCTAAACTATCACATTGTATTGGAATGTTAACTACCGCAACAGTAATCATGCTACATGCAGACACTTAGAGCTGACTATGTTCCACCTACCCTTCTAAGTTGTTCATTCCTTATTTCCTAATTTAATCTTCCCAACATCCCAGTGGGGTAGATACTATTATTATTTATTTTGAGATCACTTTTTTAAGGTCCTTTTGTTGAGAGAGACAGAGAGACAGAGAGACAGAGAGATTGTGGGGACGGGCATGTAGGGAGAGAGAGAAAAAAGAGAGAGAGAGAGAGAGAGAGAGAGAGAGAGAGAATCCCAAGCAGGCTCCTCACTGTCCATGCAGAGCTCGATGTGGGGCTCAATTACATGTCTCTGAGATCATGTCCTGAGCTGAAATCAAGAGCCAGACACTGAACCGACTGAGCCACTCAGGTGCCCCAGTAGGTGCTATTATTACCTTTATTTTACAGATGCAGAGATTGAGACATGGAAGTTTTAGGTAGTGTGCTCAAGGTCATACAGCTCATAATGAGCAGAAGTGGGAATTCAGACCAGGCATTCTGGCCCCTACTAGGATATTGCTTCTCAAATTCTTCCATGAAATATCTTGTTGTCACTGAAAACAGCATGTTCAGTTTTATAATCATGAGAATAGCAACGTCATTCACCTATGTGAATATGTAAAATCATAGTTGATGTGGTGCTAGGAATATGAAACTAGAAATGTTTACCATAAGGTAAATTCCTATATTTCCTCCCATTTGACCAATAGATACGTTTGAACATTTATCTCATCATATATAATATAGAAACATTAACAATGTTATGTTTTTGTAGGAGAGTAGGCTGGTAAACTATTCTGTAAGAGTATTGAAACATTTCGTCTTTGTAGGCCATAGTCTCTGTTGCAGAAGCTGAACTCTTTTGTTATGACCTCAAAGTAGCCATCAATCAGCATGTAGAGGAGAGAGAGGCTGGCTCCAAAAAGATTTTACTTACATCGGCGCTTGGGCGGTTTAGCTGCTTGAGGTCCTGACTCTTAATATCCACTCAGGTCATGATCCCAAATCCCACATCATGAGACCGGTCATGAGGCCAAGCCCCACATCAGGCTTTCCCCTGAGCTTGCAGCCTGCTTACCATTTTCTCTGTCTCTCCCTCTGTCTGTCTTCCCCACTTCTGCATACTCTCTCTCTCTCCGTCTCTCTCTCAAGTCAAAAAAAAAACAAAGAAGCAGGTGATGGTGTTCTACTAGATTTTCAGTGGTTAAAATTATTTTTTCTTTATTTTAGTTGCAGGAAGAACAGAAACGACATGCAGAGGCTGTAAGATATGCTGAGGAGATGAAAGATCATATGCAAAAGTATAATTTAAACCTCACAGAAAATGACTTGTTTATTTATAAAGCAGATAAACAGTGTAGTATGGGAAATGTATTAGTTATGCCAGTATATCACTGTTAAGCTGGATACAAATTCCACCTTTGAACTATTTTGAAATGCAAAATTGTGGCATATTATCTCTCAATTTTGCACCTTATCCACAAAACACAATGAGAGAAAGGGCACAACTCCCATATCTTCCTCTTGATACAATTTAAAGAATTTCTGTAATACCGTGATTTGTTCAGAAGTTATATGATGTTGTTTTAGATTTATGTGTGAGAATAATTATCTTAAGATCTGCATTTTAGGCTACAGGTTAAAAATGCCACACAAGAAGCAACCATCAAACATCAAGCGGCCCAAATTCAAGATCTTGAGAGTAACGTGATAAAGACAAGTTTGGTAAGTCGGTCTCTTAATGTCTGTCCTACTGAAAAGGAATCCTTATTTCACTAGTAGTAGTACATAAGAATGTTTTGGAACCTATGGAAAATCTCACTGCTCCAAAGGTTTGGTTGATATTGTTCCTACTTGCTACTAGTGTTGTAATTCTTCAATATAGATGAAGTTGATTGAACTCATAAAGTAATGATGTTTATAGTGAGATTTTCATAAAAACATTGTGAGAGTCTTAAAAAGCAACATTTTATCTACACCCCAGTTAGCGTTTGGTTTAGTACACCTTTGGCTACTATTAATAATGCTGTTGTGAACGTTGGCATGCAGATGTGTGAGTCCCCGCTACTATTTTTCAGTGTGTTTCCAACTTCCGCACACTTTGAGTGATCATGTCATTTGAATTCTGACTTTCTCTTGTAGCCTCAACCCTTCAGTGAGAGTTTGAGAACGGGTTATTTTAATGATGATTTGTTGTAATTTGTAATTACAAGTTCTCAATTTATTGTCTTCATCAAGAATGACTAGCAGGTCTTTATGCAAACGTCCTTCTCAAAGGAATGGACTTTTCTCCTTGTTGGATTTTGTAAAGGAAAAGAAATGCCAGTGAAAAAGTAGAAATGTCTGCTCTGTCAGGGCCTTACCTAGTAACATAGTGCTCCTACCATTGCAAGTTCAGAAACCCATTTTCTTTTTCCACTCACTTGAGTTAATCAGCCTTTCAGAGATTTCACAATTCAGCCTCAGAAAAGACTAATGTGCCATTCAGGATTCTAATTTATTGATATGTAGTGAAACCCCAACTGTTTTCCAAGCAGAACAGTTAATGTCCTTGCACTCTCACCCTCCTTTGGAGGATGCTCATTGTAAATCCTAAGCGGAAGCAATGAGGTAGATACACTGGCCAACTCGTTTCTGTCAGTCAAAAAAGCTATATAATATACATGCAAGTTTCATTAGACAGCTATACCCATCAGGGGAATTAGAACATTCTGTTGACTGGTCCTTGTTGTGGCTGAAGAGACATTGAAAATCATTTTCTTTTCTAGACGTCTTACAAATGAGTCACATTGTAATAGGGAACTTTTCATGCGAGTAATATGACACTCTGTTGATCAGTCTTCTATGAATGAGAGTGCTAGGCATTGTCCTGCTACTGTGCCCTAAAGAAATCATAAAGGTCTCAAAAACTAAAATTTGTAAGAATACGCGAAACTGATGAAGCTTATTAAAGAATAACGAGGGATTTTCTGTACATCTCTATAGAAAGGAATTAGGGTCATGGTATGAAATTAGCTGCCACTTTAAGGTCTTCCCTGCAAATCAAAAACTTAAGATTGCATTTGGCCAACTCAGTCCATAGCTCTGACTTCTCTAGAAGGTCCTCATCTCCTGAATCCCCAAACAGAGGCTTCCTGGGTTGAGAAAGTTTTTGGTGAGGCTGGGGGCGTTACTCTTTTTGTTGTATATTTAGTTTTAATTTTTTTTTAAATTTGCATCCAAAATAGCATTTAGTGAAGCAATGATTTCAGGAGTAGATTCCTTAATGCCCCTTACCCATTTAGCACATCCCCCCTCCCACAACCCCTCCAGCAACCCTCAGTTTGTTCTCCATATTTATGAGTCTCCTGTGTTTGTCCTCCTCCCTGTTTTTATATTATTTTTCTTTCCCTTCCCTTTTGTTCATCTGTTTTGTCTCCTAAAGTCCTCATACGAGGGAAGTCATATGATTTTTGTCTTTCTCCGACTAATTTCACTTAGCATAATATGCTCCAGTTCCATCCACGTAGTTGCAAATGGCAAGATTTCATTCTTTTTGATTGCCGAGTAATACTCCATGGAATATATACATACCACATCTTATTTTTTTAATTTTTTTAACATTTTACTCATTTTTGAGACAAGGGAGACAGACCGTGAACAGGGGAGGGTCAGAGAGAGGGAGACACAGAATCTGAAACATGTCCAGGCTCTGAGCTGTCAGCACAGAGCCCGACGCGAGGCTCGAACTCACGGACCGTGAGATCATGACATGAGCCGAAGTCGGCCGCTTAACCGACTGAGCCACCCAGGCTCCCCATACCACATCTTCTTTTCCATTCACCCATTGGTGGACAGTTGGGCGCTTTGCATGCTGTGGCTACTGTTGAGAGTGCTCCTATAAACATGGCAGTGCATGTGTCTCTTCGAAACAGCACACCTGTATCCCTTGCATAAATGCCTAGTAGTGCAATTGCTAGGTCGTAGGGTAGTTCTATTTTTAGTTTTTTGAGGAAACTCCATACTGTTTTCCAGAGTGGCTGCACCAGCTTGCATTGCCTCCATCAATGGAAAAGAGATCCTCTTCTCTGCATCCTCACCAACATCTGTTGTTGCCTGAGTTGTTAATGTAAGCCTTTCTGACAGGTGCAAGGTGGTATCTCAGTGTGGTTTTGATTTGTATGGCCATCTGGATGTCTTCTTTGGAGGAGTGTCTATTCATGTCTTTTGCCCATTACTTCACTGGATTACTTGTGTTCAGGGTGTTGAGTTTGAGAAGTTCTTTGTAGATTTTGGATACTAACCCTTTATCTGATATGTCATTTGCAAATACTTTCTCCCATTCTGTCGGTTGCCTTTTAGTTTTGCTGACGGTTTCCTTCGCTGTACAGAAGCTTTTTTATTTTGATGAGGTCCCCCTAGTACATTTTTGTCTTTGTTTCCCTTGCCTCCGGAGACATTTTGAATAAGAAGCTGCTGCAGGCAAGATCAAAGAGGGTTTTTCCTGCTTTCTTCTGATGGCTTCCTGTCTTCCATTGAGGTCTTTCACCTATTTTGAGGTTATTTTTTGTGTAACGAACAACTTTTTATGTGAACATGTTTTGATTTCTCTTGGGTATATACCTATAAATACAGTTGCTGGTTCATATGGTAACTCTGTTAAATAAACCTTTTTTGTTTGTTTGTTTTTGTTTTTTTCAACCTTTTGAGGAAGGGCAGGCACCTGGGTGGCTCAGCCGGTTGAGTGGCTGGCTCTTGATTTCAGCTCAGGTCATGATCTCAGGGTTGTGGAATCGAGCCCTACATTGGGCTCTGCTCTGAGCATGGAGCCTGCTTGGGATTCTCTGCCCACTCTCCTCTGTCCCTCTACCCCACTTGTGCACTCTCTCTCAAATAAGTTTAGAACAATTGTTTTTCTAGTTTAACCTTTTGAGGAACTGCCAGACTGTTTCCAAAGTGGCAGCAACATTACATTTTCATCCGCAGTTTTTGAGAGTTCCCATTTTCCTGATTCTTGCCAATGTTTGTCATTATCTGTTGCTTTCATGATAGCAATTCTAGTGGGTATGAAATGGCATCCTGTGGTTTTTGGTTTGCATTTTCTTAGAACTAATGATGTTGAACGTGTCTCTTTTATTTTTGAGAGAGACAGTGTCAGCAGGGGAGGGGCAGAGAGAGAGGGAGACACAGAATCTGAAAGTCTCCAGGCTCTCTCAGCTGTCAGCACAGAGCCCAATGTGGGGCTCGAACCCACAAACCGTGAGATTGGGACCTGAGTCCAAGTCAGAAGCTTAACTGACTGAGCCACCCAGGCACCCCAAACACCCCCCTTTTAACGTGATTATTATCCAATTCTGTATCGTCTTTAAAGAACTAATCCATTCTTTTGCCCGTTTTTATATTGGTTTGTCTTTTCGTTATTGGAAGAGTTATTTAAACATCCTACATACAAATCCCTTAACAGATATGGGATTTTCAGGTATTTTCTCCTATTTAGTCACTTGCCTTTTCACTTTCTTGATGGTGATATTTGAAGCATAGTACTTTTTAATTTTGATGAAGTAATCTTAATCTGCTTTTGTCTTTTGGTGTCATGTCTAAGAAATCATTGCCAAATCCAGTCACAAACATATACACATAAGCTTTTTTCTAAGAGTTTTATCATTTTAGCTCTTAGATTTTAAGTTAGTTTTGTATATATGCTATGGGGTAGAGGTCTGATTTTATTACTTTGCATGTGGATATCCATTTGTCCCAGTGCCATTTGTTGCAAAGACTATTCTTATTCCATTTTATTGTCTGGCACCCTTGTGGAAAATCAGTTCACTATAATGTGAGATTTATTTTTAGATTCTCAATGTTAATACGTTGATCTATATGTCTGTCCTTATGCCAGTACCATATCAAATTTTATGAAAATTTCTTCCTAGTTATCTTGCAAATTACCAATCACTTATGTAATAATAAAAAGTCAATGTAGTAGAACTTAACTTTGCTCCTATAGAGATTTTTGCTTCTTTAAGGACGCTTTCGCCAGCCTATGCCTTGCTGACCCCATGACTCGATGTGAAGTCAGGCTCAAAAAGATAAAATGCTCTTTCTTTAGTATGTTCAGATTTTTATTTATTTATTTATTTATTCATTCATTCATTAATTTATTTATATTTATATATTTTTTTAGAGCGTGCACAAGCAGGACGACGTGGTGTGTGGGGAGAGAAAGAGAGAGAGAGAGAGAGAGGAGAGAGAATTTTTAGCAGGCTTCACACTTAGTGTGGAGGCTGACAGGGGTCTTGATCCGATGACCCTGGGATCATGACCTGAGAGGTTAGGCTCAACTGACTGAGCCACCCAGGTTCCCCGCCTGTGCAAACTTTTAGTGTCTCAGTCAGTGCTGCCCACTTTCATTTCCATCAAATCTTGGCCATAGGATCTCTTGACTCAGTCTACCGTTTACTTCATTATATTTTATTATCTCATAATGCATAGACTCATCCATAGTTGTCACCTTCTAGGAAGGAAAAGATTAACTCTGGGCTATTCCTCATTCCTGTTAAGAAATCTTGCTAATCCATCATCTTGCAATTCACAATGAGATCATCTTCTGACCTGGTTCTTGTGTGTAACACTGGTGTTAATCCTGTTCTTGGCACAGATCCTACATTCTTGGAAAACACAGTAGCCTGTTTCCCCTTCTTTCACTTAAATAGAAAGATATGCATAGCTATAAGTTATAGCTCAGCGTATAATTAATGGAATAAACATTACATCATTCAAATACTAAAGCTGTACAAAGTGAAGTAGTATTAAGTTGATTTATCAGAGACAAATAGTAGATTGGTAATTTGAATGACAAAAAAATTTTGAAGCCAACTTGTATGATATGGAGAAGCATTGTGGGACAACACAAAGATGAAGTGGTCTTACCTCCCACACAAACAAGGTTGGAGTAAGGTAAAGGAGAATGTGCAGTTAATTTAAGTAGTGTTAAAGGACAGTACATTTGTTTTGCTACTGAAAAGATGAAAAATGATTCCATGACATTCTCTTTATTTCCTCACTGAGGAAAGGAGAATGAAGATTGAGCATTCAATGGATTAAAAAATACTCAAAGCTGCCTATTTCCTTTAATTGAAGTCAGATCAAAGGCCCAATTTTGGCTATCAAATTGACTCTTTCTAGTTTTTCAACTATTGTGCTTCAAATCGTATGTCTCTGTGCTTCTACCTTAACTTGAGGGGAAATTCTAAAGAGGCATTCCTTCCTACTTGTAAGAGTAGTTGGAATTGAAGGGAATTTTAGAAAAAGATCTTAGAGACAGGAAGATGGCAGAGGAGTAGGAGGACTCTAGGCCTGCCTCATCCCACGAATACAACTAGATAACAATCAGCTCACCCTAAATACCCCAGAAATTGACCTGAAGACTGACAGAACAAACTCCACAACAAAAGGGAGAGAAGAGGCCACATCAAAGAAGGTCCTTGATGCAGAAATGTCATCTAGAAGAGAAACAGATCCTGGCTGCTGCAGAGGGGAGGGAGTCGAGGTTGTGGGTAAGGGTGAGAGAGAGGAACGTACAGGGGAACGCACAAAGAGAACATTCCCCATAGCCACTGGCTTGGAAAATGAGGGGCTGCATTTCGTGAGTTCTTGTAACCAGTAGTGCGTAAAGTCTGGAGTTTCAAAGGGCATTTGGTTTAGCTTGGTTAGACCCCTGAGGTACTGCACTGCTCTTGGACAGAGGGCAGGCAAACAACGTGGGAGCATATAGCATGGGTACAGTGGTCTGAAGAGCGCCTGGGGCACACAGTGGGGAGATTATTTGCTCTTCTCAGAGCACGTCCCTCAGAGGCAAAGTTCAGAGAGACCTGTCTGTAGGAACAAAGCTGCTGGCTGGCACCAACACCTTCTCCTGCCCCTCACCACAAACATAAAGCCACCTGCAGGAAGCACTGCATTGCTAACACTGGCTACCTAACTTGCTTACACCAAATACCACCCCCTTGCACACTGGTGGAACTACCTTTCTCAATCACTCTTGCTTGAGTCCCAGCACAGCAGACCCCTCCCCCAGAAGACCAGGACAAATGCCTGCCCACACCACATCTCCCAACCAGAGAGTTTCCCTTGGCCTCAGTTCCAGTAGAGGTGGTGACAGGTCTCATTTCCTAAGCAGACCAGAGCACACCTAGTTAAAACTCGCTATGTTCAGGCCAGGGACCAAACACTCACCAGCCCAGGCGAGGAGAGCCTGGGCAGATGACTGGCCTGAAGGATAGCATAGCCAGAACACAACAGCAGAACACATGCAGCACACACTGGTGACACTCCCTGAAGTGCTAGACCCTGGGCATTACATGACGTCTTTTTCCTAAGTCCATTACTTTCGGGAGCAGGTGACATAACTGGCTTCTCTAACACACAGAAGCTGGCAGATACTTAGACAAAATGAAAAGACAGAGGCATTTATCCCAAATGAAAGGACAGGATAAGGCCATGGCCAGAGACCTAAATGGGACAGATGTAAATAACACGCCTAATGGAGAATTTAAAACCATGATCATAAGGATATCCACTGGACTTGAGAAAAGAATGGAAGACATCTGAGAGACCCTTACCACAGACATAAAAGAGTTGAAGAAGCAGAGATGAAGAGTGAAGTAAAGATGAACAGCAAGCTGGAAGAAGCAGAGGAACAAATTAATGACCTAGAAGACAAAGTAATGGAAAGCAGTGAAGTTGAAGAAGACAAAGAAGAATTATCCAATGCAAGAATAGACTTAAGGCACTCGTTGACTCCGTCAAATGTAAAAACATTCATATGATAGGAGTCCCAGAAGAAGAAGACAGAGAGAAGGGGACAGATAATTGATTTGAAGACACAATAACTGAAAAATTCCCTAATGTGGAGAAGGAAACAGACATCCAGATCCAGGAGGCACAAAGAACTTCCATCAAAGTCAATACCCAAGACATGTTGTAATTAAATTTGCAAAATATACTGCTAACATCTTTTTTTTTTTTTTAGTGTTTTGTTTTTTTGTTTTGTTTTTTTTTAATTTCCGTGACAAAACGCAGACACAAGCAGGGGAGGGGCAGAGAGAGAGAGAGACAGAGAGAGAGAGAGAATCCCAAGCACTCTCTGTGCTGTCAGTGCAGAGCCCACTGGAGGGCTTAAACCCACGAACTGGGAGGTCACGACTTGAGCTAAGATCAAGTCATGCTTCACCAACTGAGCCACGCAGGCGCCCCACTGCTACAAATCTTAAAAGCAGCAAAACAAGTCATTCACTTCCAAGGGAAAACCCACAAGGCTAGCAGGAGATTTTTCAACAGAAACTTTGCAAGGCAGAAGGAAATGACATGATATATTCAAAGTGCTGAATGAGAAAAATCTGCAGCCAAATATACTCTATCCAGTAAGATATCATTCATAATAGAAGGAGAGATAAAGAATTTCTCAGACAAACAAAAATGGAAGGAGTTTGTGACCACTAAATCAGCCTGTAAGAAATATTATCAGGGACTCTGAGTGGAAAGGAGAGATCAAAAGTGACAGTATAAAGGCAGGAAATGTAAAAGCAGTAAAAAAATGTATATTTCTGTAAAAAAAAATCGTCAAGGAATGTCCCAAAAAAGGATATACAATATAATAGCTTATCAAAACATGGGGGGGGGGGGGAAATGAGCTCTAACTTAAGTGACCATCAACTTAATATAGACTGCTACACGCAGAAGAGGTGATATACAAATTAATGCTTATCATATACCAAAACCCACTAATAACCATGCAAAGAATAAAGAGAAAGAATTCCAAATATATGATTAAAGCAAATTAGAAAGACATCAAAGGGAGAAAAACAATAAAGGATTTGAGAAAATCTCCAGAAACAACCACAAAACAAGTAGTAAAATGACAATAAATACATACCTGTCAATAATTACTTTGTATATAAATGGAATAAACACTCCAAGCAAAAGACCTAGGGTGACAGGATGGATTAAAAAACAAGACCCATCTGTATGCTGCCTATAAAAACCTCATTTTAGACATAAAGACACCTGAAGATTGAAAGTGAGGGGATGCTTGCACTGTTGGTGGTAATGCAAACTGGTGCAGCCACTCTGGAAAACAGTGCGTAGGTTCCTCAAAACAATTGAAAATCGAACTACCCTACGACCCCTCAACAGCACTACTGGGAATTTATGCAAAGGATACAGGAGTGCTGATTCATAGGGGCACATGTACTCCAATGTCTATAGCAGTGCTTTCAACAATAGCCAAATTGTGGAAAGAGCCTAAATGCCCATCAACAGATGAATAGATAAAGAGATGTGGTTTTTATATATACACTGGAATACTACCTGGCAAGGAGAAAGAGTGAAATTGTGCTATCTCTTGCAATGTGGATGGAACTGGAAGGTATTATGCTACATGAAATATGTCACAGAAAAACAGATATCATATGTTTTTGCTCCTATGTGGAACGTGAGAAACTTAACAGAAGACCGTGGGGGAAGGGAAGGGGAAAAATAGTTACAAACAGAGAAGGAGAGGGGCAAATCATAGGAGACTCTTGAATGCAGAGAACAAAGAGAGGGTTGATGGGGGGCGGTGGGTGAGAAGGGAAAGTGGGTGTTGTGCATTAGGAGGGCACTTGTTGGGTTGAGCCCTGGGTGTTGTCTACAAGTGATGAACCACGGGAATCTACCCCCAAAACCAAGAGCACACTGTACACACTGTATGTTAGCCAAGTTGACAATAAATTCTATTAAAAAAAAAAAATGAAAGCGAGGGGATGGAATAAAATTTATCATGCTAAAAGAAAAAATAGTGATACTTTTGTTAGACAAAAGAGTCCTTAAAACAAAGACTGTGGGGCACCTGGGTGCCTCAGTCATTTGAGCGACCGACTAGGTCTTGGCTCAGGTCATGATCTTATGGCTGGTGGCTTTGAGCCCATGTTGGGCTCCAGGCTGACAGCATGGAGGCTGTTTGAAATTTTCTCTCCCCCTTTCTATATCCCTCCCCAACTCTGTCTCTCTCAAAATAAATAAACAACCAAAAACAAAAACAAAATCATAATAAAGGGTACAATCCAATAGGAAGATCTAACAATTGTAAATATTTATGCACCCACCATGAGAGCACTCAAGTACATAAAACAATAACCAACATAAAGGAACTAATTGATAATAAGACAGTAATAGGGTACTTTAACACCCCATTTACATCAATACCTTAACAAAAAAATCACCAAAAAATACATCTTAACAGAAAATCACCAAAGAAACAGTGGCTTTGAGCCATACAGAGAAAGACAAATATCATATGTGTTCACTCTTATGTGGATCCTGAGAAACTTAACAGGAATCCATGGGGGAGGGGAAGGAAAAAAAAAGAGGTTAGAGTGGGAGAGAGCCAAAGCATAAGACACTCTTAAAAACTGAGAACAAACTGAGGGCTGATGGGGGGTGGGAGGGAGTGGAGGGTGGGTGATGGGTGTTGAGGAGGGCACCTGTTGGGATGAGCACTGGGTGTTGTATGGAAACCAATTTGACAAAAAGTTTCATATATTTTTAAAAAAAAGAAAAAGAAACAATGGCTTTGAATGACACAGTGGACCAGATTGGACTTAAGAGACTTTTTCAGAACGTTCCATCTTAAAACAGAATGCACGTTGTTTTCAAGTGTACATGGAATATTGTCAAGAATGGATCACAAACAAAAAACAGGCCTTAATTATTAAAAACAATACATGCAGGTTAAATAACGTGCTACTACACTGGAATGGGTTAAGCAAGAGATACAAGAAGAAACTTAAAAACGTGCATGCAAATGGAAATGAAAAAACAATGGTCTGAAACCTTTGAGGTGCTGCAAAAGTGGTCCTAAGAGGGAAGTACATAGCAATATAAGCTTACTTCAAGAAGCAAGAAAAATTTCAAACAACCTAACCTTACACCTAAAGGAGCTAGAAACAGAACAAAAATGAAGCCTGAAGCCAGCAGATGAAAGCAAGTAATAATCATCAGAACAGGGGGCCCTTGGGGCTTAACTGGTTAAGTGTCTGACTCTCGATTTTGGCTCAGGTCATGATCTCACAGTTGTGAGATCGAGCCCCGTGTTAGGCTCTTTGCTGGCAGCATGGAACCTGTCTGGGATTCTCTCTCTCCCTCTCTCTCTCTCTCTCTCTCTCTCTCTCTGCCCATCCCCCACTCATGTGTGGTCTCTCTCAAAATAAAATTTAAAAAAAGAGATTGAAACAGAAATGAATGTTAAACAAAAAACCGATAATACTAGAACAGATCAATGAAACCTAGAGCTGGTTCTTTTATTAATTTTAAAAATTAATAAAACTGATAAGGTGTTAGCCAGAGTAATCAACAAGAAAATAGAAAAGACCAAAATAATAAAACCACAAATGTGAGAGGAGAAATACGAACCAACACCACAGAAATACAAACATTTATGAGAGAATATTGTGAAAAAATGTATGCCAACAAGTTGGACAACTTAGAAGAAATGAATAAATTCCTAGAAATATATAACTTACCAAAATAAAACAAGAAGAAATAGAAAATTTGAAAAAAGTCAATAACCAGCAAGGAAACTGAATCAGGAATCAAAAAACTCTCAACAAACACAAGTCTAGGACCGGATGACTTCAGACGTAAATTTTAACATGTAAAGAAGAGCTAATACAAAAAAAAAAAAAAGAAGAAGAAAAGGAAAGAAAAGAAAAAACAAAGTTTAACCTGTTCTTTTCAAATTGTTCTAGAAAAACATAAAAGGAAGGGAAACTTCCAAATTCATTCTATGCCAGCTTTACCCTGATACCAAAACCAGATAAAGACGCCACAAAGAGAATTACAGGCCAGCATCTCTGATGAACATGCAAAAATCTTCAACAAAATAAGCAAAATGAATCCAACAATACATTAAAAAATCATTCACGGGGGGCAGGGGCAGCTGGGTGGCTTAGTGAGGTAAGCATCCAACTTCAGCTCAGGTTACGATCTCATGGTGCATCGGTTTGAGCCCAGTGTCAGGCTCTGTTGACAGCTTGGACCCTGGAGCCTATTTCAGATTCTGTGTTTCCCTCTCTCTCTGTCCCTCCCCTGCTTGTGCTCTTTCTCAAAAATAAATAAACATTAAAAAAAATCATTCACTATAACCGAATGGGATTTATCCCTGGTTTTCAGGGGTGGTTCAATATTTGGAAATCAATGAATGTGATACCTCATATTAATTTTCAAAAAAGAATAAAATCATATCATTGCAATAGACGCAGAAAAAGAATTTGACAAACTATAACATCCATTCATGATACAACCTCAACAAAGTAGGCTTAGAGGAACCACACCTCAACATAATAAAGGCCATATATGGAAAATGAGCAACTAATATGATCCTAACTGGGGAAAAACTGAGAGAAAAACTTCTTAGATCTTGCTTCTAGTTATCTGCTTCTTCTCATTAGCACCATTGGTTGTTAATAAATTAATCTTAACATTCATTACATCCTACTTTAATGGAGACCAATTTCTCCTATACAGGTTTATGTGTCTTATCTCTTTTTTTTTTTATCCACTTTTCAATTTATCATTTTTGTTTTTTTTCTTAACAAACTGCCCAAAGGTTAGATTTCTTTTGTTCACAAATCTGTTAGGAAAAGTGTGGCCAGGACAGCTAGTCTCTGCCCCGCTCAGCTTCAGGTGGGGCAACTGAAAGGTTTGGGGTTGGATCCATTTGAAGATTTGTTCACTAACGTCTGGTGGTTGATGCTGGCTGTTGCCTGGGACTTCAGTTCAGGAGGCAGCAGCAACACTTAAACTGACACACCTAGACCCTCTTTGTGGCCTAGGCTTCCTCACTAGATGGGGAGCTAGATTCCAAGTAAGCAGCCTGAGATACAGAGCAAGGAAGAAGCTGTATCGCCTTTTGTCACCTAGGCTTGGAATACACACAGGATCATAGTCACATATTCTGTTCATTAGGAGCAAGTCACTAAGGTGTTCCATGGCCTTTTTTTAAATGGAATTAATATTTAAAACCTATGGACACCTTTAAAAAGCAGTATACTTTACCCACTGGCCACAAATGTTTGTATTCCTCCCACCTGAAAAATACATTCACTCCCCTCCCCCTCCAATACCTCCTGCAAGTCTCAGTTATCATGGCCTCAGGTTCAGGGCTTGAGTCCAAGATCTTACCATCTTAATCAGGTGCAGTGGGGATAAGCTGCCTGGGTTATGGTATCTAAAGTATAGCCCGTCGTCGAGTGCAAGGGTTCTCAATATGAGGACTTGAGAACGAAAGAGTTATTTACCACTCACAAATGCAACATTCTAGTCAACTGCTGAAGACTCTCCCATTCAGAAAAAGAAGATGGGAAGCACCCTAGTCCATAAGAGTTTTGAAATATAGCCTGATGCATGCTGTCAGTTCTTAAGTTAGGACTTAATCCTAACCACGGGAATACTTTCTCCATGTCTCTTCCCTTTCTTACTCTTTGAGCTCTTGGTTCCTTCCTTTTCATAAGGAATGACCTGTATTTGCAGCTGTTTTTTCATCCTGCTTCCTCCCTGTGAGACTTCTAAGACCCAAAGGCCTCTTTTCATTTTGCACTATTTGGCCCCTTTTAGTCCAAGGTAGCAAATAGTATGTTTGCTACTATAAATCTCTTACCTTTTTTAGTTTTCTGTAAATATTACTGGATTTCATGCCGTGTTTTAGCAAAGCAACACTCCCAAGTCCTTTTGAGATAAGCTTTTCGCTTCAGGTTTCCTGTGAAGCTCTTATAGGAAAATGCCTTTAAAATTCGTCTACTCTTGGCGCTCCTGGCTGGCTCAGTTGGTAGAGCATGTGACACTTGACCTCTGGGTGCTGAGTTTAAGCCCCATGTCGGGTGTGGAACCCACTTTAAAAAAAATCTTATACTCAAGATCCTTAAAGAAATTGGAGGCATACCTTAAATCTTTCTGTTTTCCTGGTAGCACCCTGGATTTTCTCTTAACCCAAAAGCCATTTCTTTATTTTAGCATTATTTGACAGTTCAACATGTAGAGAGGCTGTAAATGAGAAACAGATACTTGAACCCAGTAAGTCCTGGTTCCTTTCAGTTGCATAGTCTTTAGTTTCTCTTTCCTATCCATTTTACTTTCAGGTGTTTTCTAGCATGACTTCCCTTTCCTCCAGTGTCATTTTCTTCACTTGCTTAGAAACCCTTGCTGTCAGCCTCTTCACAGGCCATCAGGTTTCCACTAAGAGTCTTGTGGAGGCCCTTTTTGGGTCTCATTCTTACGCTTTTCTACATCTTTCCAGGTTCGACCTACCTCCTGGTTCAAAGGAAGTTTAGTTTTAGGTTTTTTTGAATAGCAGCACACCATTTTTAGTATCAGTATCTGTGGTAGTAATTTACTGCTGCATAATAAGCCACCTCAAAACCTAGTAGTTCAAAACAGCGTTTCTCTTGTTCACCAATCTTTTGTTTAGGCAAAGCAGAGTAGGGCAACTCATTTCTTCTTCATTTGGCATCAGCTGGCATAACTGGAAGCTGGAGACTAGAATCATCTAAAGGCTTGTTCACGCATGTGTTTGGCTGTTGAGGCTGGCCTTTGGCTAGGACGTTGGCTAGTCTCAGCTGGAGTATCTACATGAAGACTCACTAGGTAGCCTGGGATTCCTCACAACGTGGTGGCTGCGTTCTAAGGGTGAGCTTCCCTAGAGAAAGAAGGTCAGATGGAAGCTGTATCACATTTTCTAAGCTGGCCTTAAAAATCACAGCAGTTCTGCATATTCTGTTCACTAGAAACCAGTTACTGAAGCCAGCATATATTTAAGGGGAGGGATTTTCACAGAAGTATCAACAAATTTATAAAACCACCACATCCACTCACCTTGTCTTACCAATCATATAGAATGGATGGAAGTCGTTCCCAACTCAGCATCACTGAAACTCCAGCCAGTTTTGTTGTTGTGGTTGTTTTTGTTTAGTATGATCTCTTATTTTCTAGAAAGTAACAATGGATTACAAGATAACAGTATTGAATTAAAAAAAAATTTGCCTCAAAAACATATTTGGATCATCCAATTAAAGTTTTATACTGGGAGATGTGATTTCTTAACACATCCCAGAGAATCATTTCTCCTGGGAATGCAGTTCAAATTAGCATAAAACATTTGCAGTTCAGAAACAGGCCGTGGCATTAGAAGCATTACTTATAGATTCATGAATTAGAGTCTTATTTCCAGAGTCTTACCTTGGGACGTATTTTTTGACTTGGGCATACATAAGTCAATATGATATTGCTAAAACTTCTTTAAAAATTATGGAGTGTTAAGATGGGGGAAGGGCTAAGAGACTTTCTCCTAAGAGGGGACTTATTTTATGAAAGAAAGATATGAAAAAATCATAGAAAAATAAATGTATAGAATCAAGTGCAAATGTTGTGTAGTAAAGAGAATGATAGCAAAGATCTATTTCAGTAACACCTGATGGCTTTAACTTGGCTCTTGATTTTCTGAGTTGTTTAAGGTTCCACATTCTAAGACAGGTAACATTTTGTTGCAAATGAGTTTATTTAAAAATTTGAGTGCCTGGCTGGCTCAGGTACTCTTGATCTTGAGATTGTGAGTTCAAGCCTCACACTGGGCATAGAGATTACTTAAAATCTGAAGAACAAATTTTGATAGTAGTTCTGAGTTAGAGTCTTTTCACTCCACTTCCAAACTATAGTGTTTTATTCATGCAGGCTGATGTCTTTACAACAGAACTGGAAACTACATCTTCAAAATGTCTACACCTGGATGCAAAAAAACAAGTTCTCCAACAAGAGTTATTATCAATGAAAGCTTTCGAAGGAGAATGTGAAATGCTAGAGAGCAATAACAAGAAGTTACAGCAAGAAGTAGTAAAATTGAAACAATTTATGGAAATGAATATGGTAGAACACAGTCAAGTGGAACAGTATAAACGGGAGATTGAAGAAAGAGCACGACTGGACATAGTAGAAAAATTACACGAAGTCAACCTGTTTTTACAGGTTAATTGATTGATCTGTAATGTGCTGTATTTCGTTTCACTGAAAATTAAATTTTGGATAGATGTATTGTATGGGTTTCCTCTACTTGCTTTATGGTAATTTGTAGATTTCTGGAGGCATTTGTTCCTCCCTTTAAAGATTTCAGTTTTCATCACTATTCCTACTAAATCGAGAGGATAAGAAAAAATGATGATTTAAACAACTAGTCTCACTATTAAGAGGAAAAGAAAAATTATGATTTAAAAATTGCACTGTACTTGGATTATTCTTAAGTTTATTGTTGACTTTTAAAATTTTCTCATTGATTCTATTATTTGAATTATCAGATTGCATGAATACTAATACAAGAATGATTGAACTTTAATTTTATAAATCATATTTAATTCA
This sequence comes from Panthera onca, assembly GCF_046562875.1. Taxonomy (NCBI): domain Eukaryota; kingdom Metazoa; phylum Chordata; class Mammalia; order Carnivora; family Felidae; genus Panthera; species Panthera onca. The sequence continues at coordinate 156,694,413 of NC_138339.1, forward strand.
GTTGACGTTGGTGACAAATAGTTTACACTTGAGCTTTTTTTTCACTTAAAATTGCTCTCTGAAACATTGACTCAGAAGTAAAAGAAACAGGTATAATTAATTATTCAGATTATAGCTATTTTGAAACTATCCTGTTAATTTTTTTTCATTAGGCACAAGCAGCAGCTCGAGAAAACTTGGACCAGTTAAGAGAAAATGCTCATGCTTCAACGAGAAGTCAAATGGAACTTAGAATTAGAGATCTGGAATCTCAGGTCTCTACAATGAAGACTTCTCAAGAAGATTCTACTAAAACAGAGTTGGAAACCTACAGGCAACTCTACTTAGAAGAATAAAAAGTTAGAAAGTCCTTGAGAAATAAGCTGAACACGTAAGTCAAAACAGAATCATAGACAAGAAATTTAGCTTATTAATTTGCCTCTAAAGCATAATTTCTGTGGAGTCAAGATCATGAGATGAGTAGGAAGTGAAAGCCAACTAGATCGTGTCATTTTGGAAAAATGAGGTTTCTAAGTGAACTTACCTTTGAAATGTTAGTCCAGGACAGTTTGCATCCCTCCTCTTTTTTTCGGTTTTACAGGACCTCTTCCCCCACCCCCCCCTGCACCCCCCGCCCTGTATATTTTCCATTGATCGGATCTGCTAGTCTTTAAGTGCATTGTTCAGAGCTTTCTCATTTAGAAGCATATTATTATAAAATTGCTTGTCAGAATTACCCTAAATAGAAATTTCGATGAGTTTCTTTTTGGAAGATTACATCTTTAACCTAAAAGGTCAAGTACTACTACTACTCATCCTGGCAGCTTGGTACATTTATTCTCTTGATTGTGATCTTTGGTATGATTACTAGAGTGGGCCTTGAGACAAACCACCCTTTATGCTTTTTCTACTTGACATAAAGGCAAACAGGCAATACAGAAAGACTCACACAGGGATGAAGGGTAGTATAATTCCCAAAGTGGCTAAAAAGAGCACCATGGTGGGAGGGAGGCATGTGGAAGACTGAAGACAGAAAGGGCAGATTCTGTCTCCAGTGCCTTGGTAACTATTATAAGCTAATTGCCTCTGTAGCTGTTTTAGTTCTTTCTGATTACACCTCTGCCATCTACTATCTCCCCTAGAGATTGTTGGTCTCAATGATTCCTCAGTGTCAAATGCTCAGTTTCTTTGAGATAATAAATGTACAAGAGTGGTGAAAGCAAACGCTTGAAAATGTCTTTGAGGGATGGTTTAGTTTTATATCTGTAAACAGGTTTACTAAATATAAGTATGTATATATAATGGCATCCTGAAGGATACTGTCAGTACAGCCATTCCAGAAGACAGCAAGTATTATTTGTTAAGCCATGTACATCACTGATAGCCACTTCTCTCCCTTCCCTAATTTGAATTGTTAGTTAGGAATCCCCCTGGAAACATAAGTATTTCTTTAGAACAATTTTAAAAGTATAATTTTAGATAGTAGGTGTGCTCCGTCACATGTTCAGTGTTAAAACACTGTTCAATGGCAAATGCTATTTACTATTATGGAAACTTAAAAAAAATGTAAGTCATTTAGGAATGATTTAGGGAAAAAGAAAATGTATTTGTGTTTTTTAGTCTTCACAGGGCTAAGGAGAGACTGTCAGAGAGCAATACAAAACTTCTTGTGGAGAGACAGCAGCACCAAACTTTACTCAGGACCCTTACTATGAGCCCAGGCCTGGAACCACCTTATTGTGGACATTTTGAAAATAATTTAGTGCTCAATGGAAACCTTACTCCAAGAGGAAACTTAGTGATTCCTACCTTAAACCCACGGCCATCATATGACTACTGGGAGACTTCCTTGTGGAAGGTTAGTTATATTATCTGTTTTACTTTGGGTTTCAGATATCTGATATAATTGTTGCTTTTAATTTCGTGAAATTATGAGTTGTTTAAGTAACCAATACATACGAAGTAAAAGTCATAATTATACATGCTAAGAAAGAACTGAGGTTAATTTTATATATATATTAGTCCCTTGATCTCTCATTTCTTAGAGATACTTATTTTTATTTTATTTTAGCGAGAGTATGAGTGAGTGCATGCAGGGGAGGGGCAAAAGGAGAGGGAGAAAGAGAATCCCAAGCAGGTTGCATGCTCGGCACAGAGCCGAATGTGGGGCTCAGTCTCAAAACCATGAGATCATGACCTGAGTCAAAATCAAGATTTGGACACTAAAAACAACTGAGCCACCCAGGTGTGCCACAAGAGACACCTAGCATTAACTGTATTCAGTAAATATAACTAAACTTACCCATGTTAAATTTCTTGAAAAGCTTTCATTCAGATTTGATTTTAGAAAGTAAATGTTGTTGCCTGCTAACCACAGGTACACTTAGATGCTTGGACTTATTTTCAGTTGGCAGTGGTTCATAAACATCTGAAAGTTTTGCTATAATCCAGTTTTTCCACCCTTGTATGTCAGTGAATGATCGTCCTCCAAACACTTAACGACATATGAATGTTTACTATTTAAAAGAATCCATGGGGGTGCCTGGGTGGCTCAGTCAGTTCAGTGTCTAACTCTTGATCTCAGCTCAGGTTTTGATCTCAGGGTCATGAATTCAAGTCCTGCATTGGGCTCTACGCTAAGCATGGAGGCTACTCTAAAAAAAAAAAAAAAAAAAAAAAAAAAAAAAAAAAAAAAAAAGAATCCATGGTAAGTCCTTTTTATGAATTAAATCAACTTGTAAAATTAAAAGGTTAATTTCTCTTTTAAGTTAAAAGTTTTGCTATTTTCTTACATGAGAATCCATCTTTAATTGCTTTCTTATTTATGGCACTCTTTTTTCTTTTTCCTTTTTTTTTTGACTTATACCACCTTTGTTTCTATTTTTATAAAATATCTTGATGAGTGATTGTAGAGCATTTTATAAATAGCTAAATCAAGCAAATATTTGAATTTTGAAAATGAAACTTTTATTTCTTCAAATGAGTTCTTTGCCCCTTTCTCTTTTCTTTTTCTGGAACCCCTTGAATGCAAGTATTATTACCCTGGATGTTGTCCCACAGGTCCCTTAACCTAGCCTCATTTTTAAAATTCTTTTTTCTTTTTGTTTTTCGGCTTGGATGATTTCTACTACCCTGTCTTGCAAATTGTTGATCTGTTCTTCTGCATCTTCTTATCTGCTGTTGATTCCCTCTAGTGTATTTGTCATTTCTGTTATTGTATCCTTCAGCTCTGATTGGTTCTTTTTTATATTTTCTATCTCTTTCTGATGTTATCACTGGATCCATTCATTCTTCTCCCAAGTTCACTGAGCATCTTTATGACCATTACCTTGAACTCTTTATGAGGTACATTACTTATCTCTGTTTCACTTATTTTTCTTAGGTTTTGTCATGTTCTTTCATTTGGAATGTACTCCTCTGTGTCCTCAGTTTGTCTGACTTTCTATGTTTGTTCTTAAAATGGTTCCTTTCAACTTTTTCTCTCTTTCAAGTGGGCGTTGCTTTTGAACAATGTACGTTAGTTATGAAGTCAAGGAAGAAGAGAATGTTTCTGTAAGTGTTGTCTAGTCATTTTTCTTGGTGGAGCCGTGACAGGTGACACTGGGTAGGCGGCAAGTAACCCTGCTCTTCTCTTTCTAAATTCAGAACACAGGAGACAGGGAGATGGAGAGAAACTTAGTAGCTTTATTACTAATACACACTAACAAATTGGAAGATATGATTTAGGTTATGTTAGCCACGTTGGGCTTCCTCCCAAATTGGGCACTTCCCCACACAGTTGTAAATTGAGGAAACAAATGCTTGACCCCCACCCCGGGGGTTGGGTGCTTACCACAGAGCTGAGAGCAGACCCAAATTCATGTTACTGTGGGCAGGCACATCTTTTCAAAGAGGAGATTCAGAAACGCATAAGCACTGCTTAGCTCCTTCTCCCAATTTCACCCGTTAGGTAAGTCTCCCTTCCCGTCGGGAGGGAGACAGAGATAAGTCCACATGTGAGAAGTGAAGGTTCACCTATAATTTCCGACTGGATTTAAATTATTAATAAGGTGAATTGTGTCTTTTGTACATACCAATGAATGATGAGAGGTTAGGCAGAAGCATGCTAGAAGGGAAAGAGAAATCTGTGTTGGGTTTTAAAGTTTGCTATAAATAACCACACCATGGGTTCACTCATTTGTTGATTGATTTTGATAAAACAGATTTTCTTTGGAAGGAATAAATAATGCTTTCAGGAAGAATTTCCTCAGTTTCAGCTTGCTTGCTTCACCTAAAGATTTTCTCTTTCAAGTTCTCTGTCCTGTGGTTTACAAAAGTTGTGCTTGGGGTGCCTGGGTGGCTCAGTCGGTTAAGCGGCCGACTTCGGCTCAGGTCATGATCTCGCGGTCCGTGAGCTCGAGCCCCACATTGGGTTCTGTGCTGACAGCTGAGATCCTGGAGCGTGTTTCAGATTCTGTGTCTCCCTCTCTCTGACCCTCCCCCGTTCATGCTCTGTCTCTCTCTGTCTCAAAAATAAATAGACGTTAAAAAAATGTTTTTTAAAAAAATAAAAAAGTTGTGCTTAAAAATTGACTGCTACTCAAAGGACTTAACATAATTTCTGTTCCTTTATTTTCATACATGACTTTAAAATTTGTAATTTAGTTAGAGAGTTAGTATTGTGTGCCTCATACCTAAGCATTACTGAGCCACATGACAAAGTTTTATGTATTCATTTTCTCTGAGTTATACTTAAAATACACGTATTTTTCCTGGCTATGAGGAAGTAACTGGCATAGAACTCTAGGCTTGGTAAGACCACAAGTGTATTCCTGGTCTGCATCTAGTTGGATTCATGACCTCAGGCAAAGTACACCCTCTCTGAGCCCTTTTTGTCTATTATGCAAAATTCGGGACTTTGACTAAATTAGTGACTTTTATACCTTCAAAATGATTTTTTTCAAAGAATAGAATGTATTTTTTTTTTTTGCATTAAACTGTATTGTGTAAAACAGAGAGAAGTAGAGCTGTCTAACTAAAGGAGAGATGGAGACTACGGCTGTGACTTCCTTGTCCCTCAATCCTGCAGTGTCCCCAACCGAACCTTAGATTTCTATGGGCCATATTTGAATGCTAACAGTTAATGAGAAAATCCTTCTAATTAAAAATCCTTTAAAAATGTTCTTTGAATTAAAATTTGCTGATATATAGTTTTTCTGTGTATAATTTTCTCACCCTCTTATATTTCTGATCAATGGAAAGGTATACACAAAAATACACATGTGTTCTTATTCATGGACTTGAAAGCTATTTTCACCATCAAAACACAGTTTTTACCTAGAAATAAACATAAAGGTCACAGAGGTAAATATTTAGGAAAAGAGCTTTTGGGGAAAAGATGCAACATTACCTTGGTAGCTCCTTAAGTCATGTCATATAAAAAACATGGTTTATATTTTATATCGTATTTATTAATGGTAATATGAAATTGTTTGAATACAGCCTTCCCCCATCATCTGGTATTGAGTTATTAATTTTACAAGTCTGGTATAGTCATGTTGTCCCATTCATTTTATAAGGCCTGAATATAATGCTATTGTCAAAAAAGTGTTATGGTTCCTCAAAAACTTAAAAATAGATATTCATTAATTCCACTGCTGTGTATTTACCCAAAGAAAATGAAAACACTAATTTGAAAAGTTGTATGCATCCCTATGTTTATGGAAACATTGTTTGCAATAACCAAAATAGGGAAGCAACCTAAGTGTCCATGGAGAGATGAATGGATAAAGACAATGTGTAATATGTATACAATGAAATATAGCTCAGCTATCAAAAAGAATGAGATCTTGCCATTTGTGACAACATTGATAGACCTAGAGGGTATTATGCTAGGTGAAATAAATCAGAGAAACACAAATAAATACCATCTGATTTCACTTACATGTGGAATATAAAAAAACAAAACAAGTGAACAAACAGAATCATAACTACAGAAGACAAATTGGTGGTTGCTAGAGGGGAGGTGGGTAGAGAGGTATGGGCAAAATAGGTGAAGGGGAGTAAGAGGTATAAATTCCAGTTATAAAGTAAATAAGGGGCGCCTGGGTGGCTCAGTCGGTTAAGCGTCCGACTTCAGCTCAGGTCACGATCTCACGGTCCGTGAGTTCGAGCCCCGCGTCGGGCTCTGGGCTGATGGCTCAGAGCCTGGAGCCTGCTTCTGATTCTGTGTCTCCCTCTCTCTTTGCCCCTCCCCCGTTCATGCTCTGTCTCTCTCTGTCTCAAAAATAAATAAACGTTAAAAAAAATTTAAAGTAAATAAGTCACAGGAATGAAGAATACAGCATATGGAATATCGTCAATAATATTGTATTAATGTTGTATGGTGACAGACGGTAACTACACGTACGGTAGCAAGCATAGCATAGTGTACACAATTGTCCAATCTGAATTTGTATACTGAAAAACTAGTGTAACATTGTATGTCAACTATACTTCAATTAAAAAAAGGTATTAGGGAAAACAGTCTCTGAAAATATTGGGAAACATGTCAGCCAAAACATTTGTCCTCACACCCAAATTTGTAAAGACATTGGAATCCTTATCACCACAGTGTTGATTATGTCCTGTACACTATTTTGGAGCCCGTTTGGGGCATTCAGGGAGAGGCTACCTTGTCTCAGAAAGATATAAATAAGAACATTCTAGACAGGAACAGTTGTAATATACAGTTGACCCTTGACCAACATGGTTTTGACCTGTGAGGGTCTACTTTACTTACACATGGATTATTTTTGGACACTGTACAGTACTGTAAGTGTATTTCCTCTTCCTTCCATTTTTCTCAATGTCATTTTTTGCCCTAGCTTATTCTACTGTACAAAACAAGTATGAATCGAATGTTTATGTTACCGGTAAGGCTTCCGGTCAACAGTAGGCTATTAGTAATAACTTTTGGGGGGATGAAAAATTATATACAGGTTTTTGACTGTACCCCACCCCTGTGTTATTCAAGGGTCACCTGTAGTTGGAAATATTTGTACACATTTCATAAGTGGATAACCATAACTTTAATAAGTCAAGTGTTTCAAAACTTGGTCCTAATTTAGAGAAAGGAAACAAAGTTACAATTGAAAATTGTATATTGTTTTCCTTATCTCTAATGGAGAAAGTTATAAATCAGAAGCTAAGTTTGAAAACTGTTGTAACCCACTATTTTTCCTTTCTTCAAAGAGATTTTCTGAAATCTTTGTGTGCATATGAAAAGAAATAAGTGTTTTAGTCATAACACAGATAGCAAAATATTTTTACTCAATCAATTTTTTGCCAGTAGAATTTCCACATGACAGTAAGACAGTCCCACTTTCTTCATTTTATATGTATTTAAGAGTCGGTCCTGAAAAATTAATAGCAAAAAGCATTCCTTCAAATTTTGTTTTTCTAAGAGTGAAAAAATGGAAAGCCCATTTTAAGGAACAATTCATTAAGGTAAAAAACTGATTAAACTTTCACAAATGGCAGTTTTTCCTAATCATTTCCAAGTAATAATTCTGTATACAATATGATTCTTGTTTAAACTTTTTTGTACCAGTAAGATCAAACATCACGTTTCAGAGATTATACACATTCAATAAATCAATATTAATTGTGCTTTTTATCAGATTCACTTAAATAGCATTATATATATAATATACACATATTATATATATTAATATAATACACATAATATATTACATATATATAATATACACATATTATATATACGTATACACACACACGTATATATGTATACATATACACATGTTTGTGTGTGTGTGTGTGCGTGTATATATGTATCTGTTCTCCGTTATCTAAAACTAAAATAAAATAGGTAGGAATTTATTTTATTCATGTGATAGTTTTTCTGTTTAAGCTAACCCTATCTTTGGTTTAATCTCTACAAGTATTATTTCAAGACCACATGTCGTAAGCTATATATAATTCCTACCATGTCTTTTGTTTACCTTACACATTCTAAATAATATTTGCCTTATTTCAGACGCAGCGGGAGTTAGAGAAAAGAATAACCAGAGCACTAGAAGAAGGTATGTTGCCAAAATGTATGAAGTTAGATATCATTGATTTCTGAAATAAACTATAAATAGTAAATGGCATCCCTTTCCATTGTTTGGATAATAGATACTACATTCACATTTTTTTGTACATATAGAATAAAAAATGTAAAAGCATGAGCATAATGAAGAACACACTTCTTCCTCATTTAGTCCTCATGTGTCATAGCTCTTTTAAAATCTCCCACAAGTCTAGGGGCACCCAGGTGGCTCAGTCGGTTGTGCGACTGATTTCAGCTCAGGTGGGTTCAGGCCCCACAGAGGGCTCTGTGCTGAAAGCTCGGAGCCTGGAGCCTGCTTCAGATTCTGTGTCTCCCTCTCTCTGTGCCCCTGCCCGCTTGTGGTTTGTCTCTCTCTCAAAAATAAATAAACGTTAAAGAAGTTTTTTCAATCTCCCTAAGTCTACATATCTGTTATTATTTCTGGCGACAATCTTCCTTCACTGGTGCCATCCCTATGGAACTGTCAACCTGCACAAGTCTCAGAAAAGGTGTGCTTTATCAAATTTATCAATTTCTGCTAGTGATAGAAGACCCAAAAAGCCAAAGTCATCTTAGTAATGCTTGGTTAAGTAATTAGAGGTCATATAACTGCCATTGACAGGTAAAGGTTTTCAATCTTCACTCATTGATTTTGTCATTGCTTTTGCCCTTGGGTAAAACTTCAATTTCCTTAGCATGGAATGAAAACACCCAAATCAGTTTGCTTCTTGCCAGATGATTCAGCCTTGTCTCTCACTATTTGCCCTACTCTGCTGCTTTGCTCTAGCACCTTGTCAAACTAAACTACTCATAATTGCACAAGTGTTCTTCCTCACTTCTAGCTCTTTGTATGTGTTCCTTCCCTCTACCTAGCATACTTTTTCCTTGTCCTTCAGGTATCAGCTGACATATCACCTTCACCAAAGAGCAGACAATATTGACACAAAGCTGGGATGTCCCTTCCGTATGTTCCAGTAGTGCTGTGTTTTATACCTGTCACTTACATCTGTATACTTGGCTCTGTTTGGAAATGCCTGTTTGATTTTTCGGTTTATAGTTTATGATTGTTCAGGGTGGACTGTGTCCTCATCTTGTAATTTCACCTTGTAATGAAAAAAACAGAAACTCTGATATTTATCCACAATAGCAATTAATTCAGTGTGCAACCCTGAGCAAAATATATTTAATACTAATCTTGGGTTTCATATTGCAGTTGTACGTAGGTATTTTTCATTTTTCTTAACACTCATAAAAGCCCCAACTTTCTTTTTCTTTTCTTTTCTGTTCTTTTCTTTTCTTTTTCTTCTTTTTTTTTTTTTAATCACTTGTAGTGAAAAGTATTTTGGAGAAAGAAGATAATTCTTTCTTTTCCTTTTCAGCTGCTACCGAATTTGAATGAGGATCCTGTAGAACGCCTTTAGTATCTACTGATGATTCAATTCTAAATCAGGATCCAGTATGGAAAGCGTCACGAGAATATGTACAGATTTTGAACAAAAATTATATGATTTGAAAAATAAATAGAAAAAATTTACTGGATGCTTACAAAACATTTTCATTGTTTCCCAATTGAACACACTATATGGAAAAGTCTTGATTAAAGGAAAATGTTTTTGTATCATATGTGTGTAATGAAAATCTTTATAATATTTTAAACTATGTTTCTTGGCATCTCATTAACTTTTAAGCACATTTTGTACATGGAAACCAGCACTAGAGGGTTTTACATACATCAGACTGCTCCACTACCAGCGGTTTGAACAGCACCCAAACAACCAAGTTGTCATTAACACTTCAGTAGTGTTCATGGATGGCTTTTTGTATTTTCCAATTTTTATGACTATATGTGGGCCTAAAGATTTAGACATTATTTTGATGTATTCCTGCTATGGCTATTGCCAATGTTTGTACATATTACATTTTTTTTATAGTGCCATAAAACCTATCTACAATTTTAATTGTAAACACTGATTCGTAGCTCTTTCCACATGGAGAAATAAGATTTGCCTAAGGCTTTTCACTTTTTCTATTTATTTATTTATTTATTTATTTATTTATTTATTTATTTTGATTTGCTTTTTAGAAACAAAGTTAGAGAAAAGAAAAATTAGAGAGAGAAAAAAAAGAAACCCCCCCCCCCCCGCCCCAGAGTCATTTGCAAGTAAATTGCTAATGGGATGCCTGATTCCTGTAGCATTTAAATCCTACAAGTCAGTACATTCCACATAACTACCATACAACCTTCACAATCAGAACATTAACTCTAATACACTGGATGCTTGAACAATGGGGTTAAGGGCTCTGACCACGATCTCCACAGTCAAAAAGCCATGAACAACTTTTGACCCCCAAAGACTTAACCACTACTACTACCAATAATCTTTTGTGTATGTATCATACTCTATTCTTAAAATAAAGTAAGCTACAGAGAAAAATACCATGAAGAAAATTATAAAAGAAAATACATTTCCAGTACTGAAAAAAAAAAAAAATCTGTGTGTAGTCAGTACACCCATTAAAACTGTTTTGTTCAAGGGTTCAGTATAATTCTATCATTTATTCCTCATAATTCTTTTTAAGTTTGGTCACTTATCTGTAGTATACGTTATACCAAGGAAGGTCCTGCTCAGAGCCATGTATTGAATTCAGTTGTATGTCTTAGTCTCTTTCACTCTAGAACAGTTCCTTTGTCTTTCCTTGACTTTCATGACTTTTAACCTGTTGACGACTAAATTCCAGTAATGTGGAATGTCTTTCAACACGGATTTTTCTTAGGTTTCCTTATGGTAAAATTCAGATCATACATTTTTAGCAAGAGTATCACTACAACCTACTCTTTGCATCCTATCATGTGACCTACAATTTTGATTTGTTCCCATACTGGTGATGTTAATGTTGGCCACTGGAGGTACTATCTGCCAGGTTTCCACTTTCCAATTATTTAGTATTTTATGGGGAAGTACTTTGAGACATGTAAATATCTCCTTTCTCAGACACCCTGTGCCAGGCCACCTCTTCTGCAGATGACTTGCCCCCCTGCAGGTTCCGAAAACCCCCGCTGGGCTATTCTTCCCCTGTGCAGATGCCTCCCTACCCTGTTCAGTCTGTGATACTTCATTATTCTATACCATTCACCTTTCAGGGATGCTCTCACTTGAGCTCCAACACTGTGCAGGGTGACTGTCCTACACGTAATGCCTTCCCCATTCTAAGCTCCAACACCTCACTCTGGACCCCAACTCCATGCCTCTGTTTCTAGGACTGGGAACTAAAATGTTGGGGATGAGAAAGAAGAAAGGAAGGAAGGGCTCCACAGGTCTTTTATAATCAACTTGGCAAGCTCTCCAAAGCCGTTTCTCACTGGAATTGCATCGAATCGGCCAACAGTTTGTAAGGAAAGACATTTCTTATACTGATTTTTCCAAACAACTAGTCTTTTAATTGTCTAAGCTTATTCCCCACAATATATTGTTTCTTACTCGAGTGTTTTATCTGCAGATTCCTTTGCATTTGGTACATGCAGCGACATATAATCTATAAATAGTGGCATTTTTGTTTCCAATTCCTAGAGCTTTCATTTTTTTTTCCTTCCTACTACAAGAATGACGTTGAGTAAATGTGAGGATAGTGAGTGTTCATGTCTTCTTGAAATTGCAACATGTAAAAGTAGTTTTCTGTAACTATGTAGATAGTGGGGTTTTTAAAAGTGTATGTCTGTTATTAGTCTCTTAGTTTGCTCTTGCCGTTTACAACAGATCACCATCAACACAGTGCCTTAAAGCCACACGCATTTATCTCACATTTTTATGGGCCAGAAGCTGAGCAATGGCTTAGCTGGGTCCTTTGTTCAGGTTCTCACAAGGCTGTAGCCAAGGTGTCCGCTAGAATGCGCTTCCCCATTTGGGTGCTTCAACGGGGAAGAATCTCCTTCCAAGCCCATTGAGTTTGTTTTTAAGAGAATATCCTTGTGACTGTATGACTGGACTCATTTTCATAGCTCTTTGCTAGTTGTCGGCTAGTTGGAGGCTTAGGTCCTAAGCGTTCCCAGACACTTGTCTTAGTCCTTTTGGGCTGCTCTTACAAAATACCATAGTCTTAAGAAAAAAAAAAAGTTTTATTTTTCACAGTTCTGGAGGCTGGGAAGTCCAAAATGAAGGCACTGGCAGATTCAGTGTACAGCGACGGCCTGCTTCCTGGTTCATGGATGCTGGTCTTCCTGCTTGGTGCAGGGCCAAGGGAGCTCTCACAGCCCTCCTTTATAAGGGCACTAATCCCATTCATGAGGGCTCCACCTTCGTGACTTCATCATTTCCCAAATCCCCCACTTCTAAATACTATCACGTTGAACGTTAAGATTTAACACATGAATTTGGGTGAGTGGGGACACAAATATTCAGCCTAGAGCAAGGCTGTTCCTTGTTCTTGGCCACGTAGACTTCCTCAATACGACCGCTTAGTTTAGGAGGCCAGCAAGGAGAATGTCACTTCAGAGAAGGCTCAGTCCTCCTTGAAGGGTGTTCATGTGATTAGATCAGGATTGCCTAGCATAATCCTCTTTTGATTGACTCTGAATTAACTGAATTATGTCTGCAACATTCCTTTACATTTGCCATATTGTAATAGCTAGAGTCAAGTCACAGATCTTAAGAGAAAAGAAGTATAAAGAAAAGGTGACAACACTCAAGGGCAGATATTGTGGGGTCACTTAGGGTCTTTCTGCTACAAGTATATTAAGGAAGTTCCCTTATAATACTAGTTTTCTAAGTTCTGTCATGAATGAATATTGAATGTTAAAAGATGTTTATTTCACATCTATTGAGATAATTTTTTTTAACTGTTTATTTTTGAGAGAGACCAAGCAAGCCAGCAGGGGAGGGACAGAGAGAGAGGGAGACAGGATCTGAAGCAAGCTCTGCACTGACAGTGGCGAGCCCAATGCGAACCCCACGTGGGGCTTAAACTCACATACTGTGAGATCATGACCTGAGCCTAAGTTGGATGCTTAACTGACTGAGCTACCCAGGTACCCTGAGATAAGTTTTAAAAATATTTATGGGGCGCCTGGGTGGCGCAGTCGGTTAAGCGTCCGACTTCAGCCAGGTCACGATCTCACGGTCCGTGAGTTCGAGCCCCGCGTCAGGCTCTGGGCTGATGGCTCAGAGCCTGGAGCCTGTTTCCGATTCTGTGTCTCCCTCTCTCTCTGTCCCTCCCCCGTTCATGCTCTGTCTCTCTCTGTCCCACAAATAAATAAAAAAAACGTTGAAAAAAAAAATTAAAAAAAAAAAAAAAATATTTGTGAATGGGGGGAGGGGCCAAGATGGCGGAACAGCATGGAAGTTTTGTGTGTCTCCCAACCATGAAATACAGCCAGGCCAACACGAAACCATCCTACACACCTAGAACACTGATTGGAGGACTAACACAACAATCTGCACAACCTGAACCACAGAATTCAGCAGGAATTTACCCCAAAAGAAACAGCATGAAGAAACGACAGCCAGGGATTTAACCAACACAGATACAAGCAAGATGTCTGAACCAGAATTTAAAATCACGATAATAAGAATATTAGCTGGGGTCGAAAATAGATTAGAATCCCTTTCTGCAGAGATAAAAGAAGTAAAATATAGCCAGAATGAAATTAAAAATAATGTAACTGAGCTGCAATCACGGACGGATGCAGGGGCGGCAAGGATGGACAAGGCAGAACAGAGAATCCGTGATATACAGGACAAACTTATAGAGAATAACGAAGCAGAAAAAAAAAAAAAAGAGGGAGATTAAGGCAAAAGAGCACGATTTAAGCATTAGAGAAACCAGTGACTCATTAAAAAGGAACAACATCAGAATCATAGGGGTCCCAGAAGTGGAAGAGAGAGAAATAGGGATATTAGGGTTATGTGAGCAAATCATAGCGGAAAACATTTACGAAACCTGGGGAAAGACACAGACATCAAAATCCAGGAAGCACAGAGGACCCCCATTAGATTCAACAAAAACCGACCATCAACAAGGCATATCATAGTCAAATTCACAAAATATTCAGGCAAGGAGAGAATCATGAAAGCAGCAAGGGAAAAAAAAAAAAGGTCCCTGACCTAAAAGGGAAGACAGATCAGGTTTGCAGCAGACCTATCCACAGAAACTTGGCAGGCCATAAAGCAGTGGCGGGATATATGCAGGGTGCTGAATCAGAAAAATATGCAGGGGCGCCTGGGTGGCTCAGTCGGTTAGGCGTCCAATTTCAGCTCTGGTCATCATGTCGCGGTCTGTGAGTTCGAGCCCCGCGTTGGGCTCTGTGCTGACAGCTCCGAGCCTGGAGCCTGCTTCAGATTCTGTGTCTCCCTATCTCTCTGCCCCTCCTCTGCTCATTCTCTCTCTCTCTCTCTCTCTCTCTCTCTCTCTCTGTCAAAAATAAATAAACATTAAACAAATAAAATTAAAAAAAAAATAAATGTAGCCAAGAATTCTTTACCCAGCAAGGCTGTCACTCAAAATAGGAGAGAGAAAGTTTCCCAGACAAACAAAAATTAAAGGAATTTGTTACCACTAAACCAGCCCTGCAAGAAATGTTAAGCGGGACTTTCTGAGGGAAGAAAAGTTGAAAAAATATATATATACATACATATATATATATATATATATATACCAAAAGCAACAAAGATTAGAAAGGAGCAGAGAACACCACCAGAAACTCCAAGTGTACAAGCGTCATACAATGCAATAAATTCATGTACAATGGCAATAAATTCATGTCTTTCAATACTCAGTCTAAATGTCAGTGGCCTGAGTGCTCTAATCAAAAGGCATAGGGTAACAGAATGGATAAGAAAACAAGGTCCATCTATATGCTGTTTACAGGAGACTTAGTTTAGACCTAAAGACACCTTCAGATTGAAAATAAGGGGATGGAGAACCATCTATCATGCTAATGGGCAATCAAAGAAAGGTAGAGGAGCCATACTTATATCAGACAATCTAGACTTTAAAATAAAGACTGTGTCAAGGGATGCAGAAGGGCATTATTTCATAATCAAGGTGTCTATCCACCAAGAAGACCTAACAATTGTAAACATTTATGCGTCAAATGTGACAGCACCCAAATATGTAAATCCATTAATCACAAACATAAAGAAACTCATCGATAGTAATACCATAATAGTAGGAGACTTCAACACCCCACTCACAGCAATGGACAGATCATCTA
This sequence comes from Panthera onca, assembly GCF_046562875.1. NCBI lineage: Eukaryota > Metazoa > Chordata > Mammalia > Carnivora > Felidae > Panthera > Panthera onca. The sequence goes on from NC_138339.1 coordinate 156,709,670, forward strand.
ATAAAAAAAAAAAAAATCAACAAGGGAACAATGGCTTTGAATGACACACTGGACCAGATGGACTTAACAGATATATTCAGAACATTTCATCCTAATCCAGCAGAATATACTTTCTTCTCCAGTGCTCATGGAACGTTCTCCAGAATAGACCATATACTGGGACATAAATCAGCCCTAAGTAAGTACAAAAAGATTGAGATCATACCGTGCATATTTTCAGACCACAACACTATGAAACTCGAAATCAACCACAAGAAAATATTGGGAAAGGTAACACATACTTGGAGACTGAAGAACATCCTACTAAAGAATGAATGGGCCAACCAAGCAGTTAAAGAGGAAATGGAAAAGTATATGGAAGTCAATGAAAGGGATAACACCACAACCCAAAACCACTGGGACACAACAAAGGTGGTTATAAGAGGAAAATATATAGCTATCCAGGCCTTCCTAAAGAAGGAAGAAAGATCTTAGATACACAACCTAACCTTACGCCTTAAGGAGCTGGAAAACGAACAGCAAATAAAACCCCAAACCAGCAGAGCACAGGAAATAATAAAGATTACAGCAGAAATTAATGCTATCAAAACCAACCAACCAACAAACAAACAAACAAAAAAAAAAACAAAAAAAAAAAACCAGAAAAATACCAGTAGAACAGATCAGTCAAGCCAGAATCTGGTGCCTTGAAAGAATTAACAAAATTGATAAACCACTAGCCAGTCTGGTCAAAAAAGAAAAAAGGAAAGGACCAAAATAAATAAAATCAAGAATGAAAGAGGAGAGATCACAACCAACACAGCAGAAATAAAAATAATAACAAGAGAATAGTATGAGCAATTATATGCCAATGAAATGGGTAATCTGGAAGAAATGGACAAATTCCTAGAAACATATACACTACCAACACTGAAACAGGAAGAAATAGAAAATTTGAACAGACCCATAACCAGTAAGGACATCGAATTAGTAATCAAAATTCTGCCAAAAAACAAGAGTCCAGGGCCAGATGGCTTTCCAGGGGGAATTCTACCAAACATATAAGGAAGAGTTAGCACCTATTCTCTTGAAACTGTTCCAAAACATAAAAATGGAAGGAAAACTTGCAAACTCTTTCTATGAAGCCAGCATTACCTTGATTCCAAAACCAGTCAGAGACCCCACTGCAAAGGAGAACTATAGACAACTTTCCCTGAGGAACATGGATGCAAAAATTCTCAACAAGATATTAGCCAACCGGATCCAACAATACATGAAAAGTATTACTCACCACGACCAAGCGGGATTTATACCTGGGATGCAGGGCTGGTTCAATATCTGCAAAACCATTAACATGATTCATCACATCAATAAAATAAAGGGCAAGAATCATATAACCCTCTCAATAGATGCAGAGAGAGCATTTGACAAAATACAGCATCCTTTCTTGATAAAAACCCTCAAGAAAGTAGGGAGAGAAGGAGCATACCTCGAGATCATAATACTAATATCATCCTCAGTGGGGAAAAATGGGAGTTTCCCCTATAAGGTCAGGAACAAGACAGGGATGTCCACTCTCACCACTGTTACTCAACATAGTATTGGGGGTCTTAGCCTCTGCAATCAGACAACACAAGGAAATAAAAGGCATCCAAATCAGACAGGAGGAGGTCAAACTTTCCCTCTTCACAGATGACACGATGCTCTATATGGAAAACCCCAAAGATGCCACACAAAACTGCTAGAATGGATTCATGAATTCAGCAAAGTTGCAGGATATGAAATCAATGCGCAGAAATCGGTTTCATTCCTATACACCAACAATGAAGCAACAGAAAGAGAAATCAAGGAATGGATCCCATTTACAGTTGCACAAAAAGCCACAAAATACCTAGGAATAAATCTAACCAAAGAGGTGAAAAAGGTATATACTGAAAACCACAGAAAGCTTATGAAAGAAATTGAAGAAGACACAAAAAAATGGCAAAAAGATTCCATGCTCCTGGATAGGAAGAACAAATATTGTTAAAATGTCGATACTACCCAAAGCAATCTACATATTCAATGCAATCCCTATCAAAGTAACACCAGCATTCTTCACAGAGCTAGAACATATAATCCTAAAATGTGTATGGACCCAGAAAAGGCCCCAAAGAGCCAAAGCAATCTTGAAAAAGAAAACCAAAGCAGGAGGCATCACAATCCCAGACTTCAACCTATACTACAAAGCTGTAATCATGAAGACAATATGGTACTGGCACTAGAACAGACACTCAGATCAATGGAACAGAATAGAGAACCCAGACATGGACCTACAAACGTATGGCTGACCAATCTTTCACAGAGCAGGAAAGAATATCCAATGGCATAAAGACAGTCTCTTGAGCAAGCGGTGCTGGGAAACTGGACAGCGACATGCAGAAGAATGAACCTGGACCACTTTCTTACACCATACACAAAAATAAACTCAAAATGGATGGAAGACCTCAATGCAAGACAAGAAGCCATCAAAATCCTCAAGGAGAAAGCAAGCAAAAACATCTTTGATCTTGGCCACAGCAACTTCTTATTCAACACGTCTCCGGAGACAAGGGAAACAAAAGCAAAAATGAACTAGTGGGACCTCATCAGACAAAAAAGGCTCCTGCACAGAGAAGGAAACAATCAGCAAAACGAAAAGGCAACTGACAGAATGGGAGAAGGTATTTGCAAATGACATATCAGATAAAGGGTTAGTATCCAAAATCTACAAAGAACTTCTCAAACTCAACCACCCAAATAACAAATAATCCAGTGAAGAAATGGGCAAAAGAGATGAATAGACACTTCTCCAAAGAAGACATCCAGATGGCCAACTGACACATGAAAATATGCTCCACATCACTCATCATCAGGAAAATAAAAATCAAAACCACACTGAGCTACCCCCTTCCGCCTGTCATAATGGCTCACATGAACAACTCAGGCCACAACAGATGTTGGCGAGGATGTGGAGACGGAGGATCTCTTTTGCATTGTTGGTGGCAATGCAAGCTGGTGCAGCCACTCTGGAAAACAGTATGGAGTTTGCTCAAAAAAACGAAAAATAGAACTACCCTACGACCCAGCAATTGCACTACTATGCATTTATCCACGAGATACAGGTGTGCTGTTTCGAAGGGACACATGCACCCCATGTCTGTAGCAGCACTATCAACAATAGCCAAAGTATGCAAAGGAGCCCAAATGTCCATCGATGGATGAATGTATAAAGAAGATGTGGTATCTAGATACAATGGAATATTACTCGGCAATCAAAAAGAATGAAATCTTGCCATTTGCAACTACATGGATGGAACTGGAGGGTATTATGCTAAGTGAAATTAGTCAGTCAGAGAAAGACAAAAATCATATGACTTCACTCGTATGAGGACTGTAAGAGACAAAACAGATGAACATAAGGGAAGGGAAAATAACATAATATAAAAACAGGGAGGGGGACAAAACAGAAGAGACTCACAAATATGGAGAACAAACTGAGGGTTGCTGGAGGGATAGTGGGAGGGGGGATGGGCTAAATGGGCAAGGGCACAAAGGAATCTACTCCTGAAATCTTGTTTCACTCTATGCTAACTAATTGGAATGTAAATTCTGAAAAATAAAAATTAAATTAAAAAAGTAAAAATAAAAAAAAATAAAATAAAGTATTTGTTAATGTGGGGAATTACATTATTTGCTCATGTTAAAACAACTTTGCATTTCTCAGATTAACTGAATATACTTGTGATTTCATTCATTTTTTTTCTTTTCATGATTTTATTTTTTTTTATGTTTATTTTTGAGAGAGAGAGAGACCGAGCGTGCGCAGGGGAGGGGCAGAGAGAGAGGGAAACACGGAATCTGAAGCAGGCTCCAGGCTCTGAGCTGTCAGCACAATATCATGACCTGAGCTGAAGTGGTCAACCAAGTGAGCCACCCAGCTGCCTCTATTTTAGTTTATTTGGGAGAGAGAGAGAGAGACAGAGAGGGAGAGAGAGAGAGAGAGAGCACACAAGAGTGGGGGGGGGCAGAGGGAGAGAGAGAGAGAGAGAGAGAGAGAGAATCTTAAGCAAGCTCCAGGCTCAATGCGGAGCCAGACGCAGGGCTCAATCCCATAACCCTGGACTCCTGACCTGAGCAGAAATCAAGAGTCGTATGCTTAAACCACTGAGACACCCAGGCGTCCCTCGGGGCCTACATTTTCATTTGGCACTGGGCCCCACAAATTCTGTCACTGCAAAGTCCCCACCAGGGCAAGTCCCCCCTCCCCCCACCCCACCCAACCTCCTCCCACAAGACCCTCCCCTGGACCCCACCGCACACTAGTCTCCCTCAGAATGAAATCCAAACTCCTCTCTGGGCCCACAGACCCCACCAATCTAGTCCTGGAATCTTTGCTGCCCTCGCCGCCCTCGTCCACACGGCTCCAGTCACAGTCCCCACCTGTCCGTCTCAGGGTCCTCCCACTGGCTGCTCCTCGGCCTGGAATGTGTCTGCCTGCTCAGAGGGGCCCTCCTGGCCCTCCAGCTACAGCGGCTATCCCCTGCCCAGGTCTTCTTCTCCCCAGCACTCACAGCGGAAGCTAGCCATCTCCTTGTTTACCTGTTCATGGTTTGTCTCCCCCACCCACACCCTGGCGCTTAGAATGTCAACAGGAGAGCAGGGTCATCTTAAGCCTGCAAGCCTCAGTCACCCGTCACCAGTCACAGTGGAGACCCACCCCCTAGAACAAAGCCTGGCCTGGAGCAGACGCTCCCTAAACAACTGGTGCCTGAGGACACACCTTGCCTGAGAAGTGATGACAAGTACCATCTAGTGTGGGGCGGCAGGCCCGGCCAGTGCGAGCCCATACGTGGCAGGGTGTTCTCCCCTGATCCCAGGCCCAGAGAACCCACCCCCCCACTCCCCGCACTCCCCATCTGGATCCTCACTGCCCCTGAGATCAGCACAGGGTGTAGGGCAGTGCCAGACCCTCCCACCAGGCTCCCCCATCCTCCAGGGGGACAATGTACAAAGGGCCACTTCAGCACGGAGCTTCAGCTCCATCTCCATCCCACAGGCCTGAAGTGGGGGAGGGGAGGGGAGGGTGTGCCCCAGCCCTCTTCTGTCCTCTTGGAGCCTGCTCTAGCACAGGGCAAGGAGGGTGACAGATTCAAGCTATAGTGCGGAGAGGCTTTGTTACAGGAGCTGCGCCTTGTGGCCTGGGGGAGATGCCCTTGCACAGCGAGTGGATGAGACACATCAATGCACAGGATCAGCGTGCCGGGGCATAGGGCGGGCCCCGTGTACCCAGGCAGCAGGAGTGGAGTGGTGCTCCCCCATGTGTACAGGGCACAGTTGCAAGGTGCAGCCGTGCACTCAAGAGGCTAAAGTGCCTGTAGGGTGAAGGGAGAGAGACGAGCAGACCCGGCGGGGTCTGGGCCAAGCTGGAGGGCAGAGGCCTGGGCTCAGAGTCAGCTCCCATCCTGCCTGGGACCCTCTGCCACAAAACCAGGCACAAAGAACTTGCTCCAATAGTGGTTCCCGAAACCTGAGCTGATAACCCAAGATGTGACCATCCACCCAGTCTCCCAGGCCAGGGGCCCGGCAGTCATCCTGAATCTGGCTTCTCGCTGACCTCGAGCTCCCCATCGCCAGGCACATCTCTTCGATGCCCAGGTGCTTGTTGTCCCACACGGCCCCCTGTGCCACTGTCCCATGCTGCCTGCGCCACCATCCACGCTCACCTGGACAACAGCAGCAGCCTTGCCAGGGAAGGGGCTCCTGGCTTGAGTCCCACGAGCCAAGCAAAAGCCACATCTGATGCTGCCCCTCTCAGCTTGGAACACCTGCTCCCAGGATAAAGTCCAAATCCTCTAGGAGGCTCCAAGTTTCTGTGTAATCTTTCACTCCCTGCCCAGGTAGGCTCAGCTGAACTGCACTTCCCCCAGACTGAGGAAGGACTGAGCTGCCTCACCCCTGGCCTGCCCCGCAGGGCTTCTCACCCTACACTGGATGGTGCTGACCAACTCTCCTGGGGCCCCAGCACAGAGCCTGATGCAAAGGAGGTGCTGACGACAGCCCCCCCCCACCCCCCGCCCCCAAATCCACACACCTGCACCTGCAGTCAGTGCTGCTGGGCTCTCACAAATGGTCTGGGGTTGGAAAAAGTCTAGTCCTGCCTGGGCAAAGCACACCCCGATGAGGTGGCTCATGTACAGGAACTCGACGGGTCCCCCACAATGGGAGTGAAGTGGTGGAGAGCAGAGACACAGGGAAGGGCTCCAGCCTTCAAAGCCCTCTGAGCAGGATGGCTGATGGTCCGGAGGAGACCCGGCAAGGAAGGAGGGGAAACAGGAAGGGATCTCAGTTCACCCCTGGGTGCTCAGTTCACCCCTGGTTCACCCCATCAGTGCCTGGCACCATGCCCGGCTGCTGCTGGCTCAAAGGATGGGCTGGGACCCTGGCTCTGCCCCCTGCCCCCAACTCTGGAATCCTACTCTCTTGGAGGCAGAAAAGCGGGGGCTGGTAATGCCGCCTCACGGGGATCTGGGGAAGTGACCAGGCTGCTCCTGGCCCAGATCCTACAGCTCCGGCTCTCTGGGAGCCCGATCAAGGTATTCCACCTCCTTCAGGAGAGGTGGCCTGGAGCAGGTGCGCCTGGGGAGCCTCTGTGGAGCTGGAACAATGAGCCCTTTCTCTTTTCCCTTCCCAATCCACCTCTGCCCACCCCTGCCTTCGAGGGGCCGTGGTGCCCTCGGCTCAGGACCCGACTGTCTCCACCGGGGGACACTCAAGAAGCCCTCACCAAATGGCACAGGGCACCATGCAGGGCTGTAGGCACCAGGGCCTGCTCCTTCATATGGAGCTGCCAGTCTGTTCTTGCTCCTCTGATTAGTCTTTTCCCTCTGCTAGATCCCGAGAGCATTCCGGAAAAGGGCCGCAAGTGCCCAAATGTCCCACTGAGTGTGAGAAAGAAGAGAAAGGAACAGCAGTGACCAGACCATCACCACAATGGGACAGAGTCATTCAGGAGTCAAGTGGCCAGGGTCCAGGCCTTAGCAATGCCACTAAGTTTGCCGGGAGAGCCTGAGCACCAGGTGAAGTGCTCCATCTTGTCTCACCATCACGTGACCATTTCACAGAGAGGGAAACTGAGGTTTGGAGAGGGGACAGGACTCGCCCCAGGTCAGGCAGCAGCGAGCTGTGGAGAGGTCCTGGCTCAGCAGAGACCACGTGCGTGCCACTGCAGCTCGCCAATGCTTAAGACCTCCCCGTTCCTGCCGGACCTCAGTTTCCCCCACTGACCATCGGGGGCACAGACTGGATCTTCCAGCTTCCGGCTGACTTGAGTGTTCCAGGTTCTAGAAGGCCCACATTCTAGGTCTGCTGCTCCATCTTCCTCCTCTGAGTTCCGTGATCCCGCTTCTCTGGTCTGGATCACGGGGTTCTACTTTCCAGGTGCTGTGTTCTGGTGTCTGGTCCCCAAGTTCACCTCTCAGAAAGGTCTGCAGCCCAGGTAGGTTCTCCGGCCCACATGCTTCATTTTCATTCCCTGTATTCTCTCCCAGCCCCCAGCAGTCGGGGCTCACAGGTCACCACCTGGAGCTCCGGTTCCGTCGGCCCGCGGGGCTGCTTTAGGGCATGAAAATAGTTGGGGAGGCCTGTCTCAGGCCCCAGATCACTGGGCTGAACGGGATACTGGAGATCATACTCACAGCTGGGCAGGAACCCCCTTCCCCACTCTTCCCTGTGTCTCCAGGACCACGTTTCTGACCACCCCCAGCCCTTCTGGCTTCTGCCCCCACCAGTCCGCACGGCGACAGCCCCCAAGATGGCACTTCCCGAGGACAGAGACCTTGGGTCATTTTTCTTTGGGGTCAGAGCCTGACTTCCTTAGTGGGTGTCTGTTAAACACTTGCAGAATGAATTAACCAGGTGTGCCCGGAGTCCCGGTAGGATTACACACTGTCACAGCCTCAAAGACCAGAGTTCACATATGACAGAGATGCTCATGCTGTGTGTGCGTGCAGGTGATGTGCACAAAACACGTGCTCAAAAACACAGACACGTCACACCCTCAAGTCAGCAGAGCTGTGCCCCTGGCACCTAGCCTGGGCCCTGGCACTTGGCTGAATGACAGGTGACCAAATGAATGGGTGCTCTGTACTAGGTATATGGGGGAGACGGAGATCGAATCCTCACCCAGGATCAAGGCTCAGCTGTGATTCCAAAGACCATTTCCACAAGGTCGAACTTGACTACATTGTAGGTAGACCCCCTGGAAAGGCACTTCGGGGCCGGAGTCAGTAGGAAGACAGTCAACAGTGCTATGCACCCACCTGGGCACCCGGATGGAGGTGAAGCAAATAGCCCTAGGGCCACCTCTGGCTGGGAGGGGCAGAGGGCAGCCTGGGGTGGGGTGGGGTGGGGTGGCTTTCCAGGTGGAGGTGGGAAGGTGAGGGCCCTGAGGCCCATCCCACACGACAGGAAGGACAGCAGAGGTTTGAATGAAATTCTGGGTGTGCTACTTCCCAGTAACCCCAGGTCTCTCGCTGACCCAAATTCTGAGAAAGAGACACATAGGCTAAGCTGTCTGCCCCAGGCACGCCTGTTCTGGGGGATGGGCCCGGGGCCAGGGTCCCTCTGGAAGCCACTGACACTTGGTGACCCCAGAGTCTCATGAATGGGGAGCTGGCTGTTCTCAGGGCACCTTTTCTTAGACCTCTCTCCTTTACATGGTAACTTCATTTTTCTGGCTATAAAGGTTTCACCTACAACCTAGGAAATGTGAAAATCACAGCGAAAGAAGGGTAATATCACCCACCATCCCTGGCCTAACATTTGGGCCTAAGTTCTCACAGGCTTTTTTTCCCGTGCACCTTCTTGCTAGAATGAGCTATCGATGTGGATTTCCTGCCAGCTTTTGGACAGCAAGCATTTTCTCTAAGGAGCTTTGTCCTCCACATGGGAAGACCGAGTGCAGACCTGAGCCCTGGGGACTTTGCTCTCCTGGGCTTCTTCCCATCCCCCTCAGACCTGACCTGGATCCTGCAGACAAATGTTCCAGCTGGGGACCGGAGTGGGGGAGGGGTACGGCCACAAAGCCCTGGGCTCTCCTCTTACAAGACACAAAGGGACTACCAAACACTCCCCAGGGTGCTCTGGGTCAGTCCCAAGCACCTCGGGCCTTCAATGGTTCCTCTGTGAAATGGACGTGTTTGGCTAGCTCCCCAGCATGGTCTCCTCTCTGGGCTGCAGGGACAGTTGCCTGAACTGGGCTGCACCTTACAGCTGCTTTCCCTGTCCACTCCACTGGCATCTCAGATCAGGCCCTCAAGGTTCTCAGCATCTTGTGGAGCAGCCAGATGGAAATCCTGTCAGGGTGGGTCAGCCTGGCCCTTGGGGTGGGAGTCAGGCAGGGCTTCCTGGTGGGGTCTTAAAGGATGAGCCAGCACCTGCCAGGAGAGGAGGGGAAGGCCACTGCAGACAGAGGGATAGCATCTGCAAAGGCCCAGCGGCGGGGCGGGGCGGGGTGGGGGTGGGGGAGGTGTGTGTGGGGGAAGCCAGCACCTGGATTCTAGTCTGGGTGGGGTGCTGGTGCATTTTGCCCTCCCCACATGCCAGTGCCTGGAGGCAGACCACAGAGTCTGTTACATCCCCCACTGGTGGCTGTAGGACCACTGTCCCTACTCAGGTATGGCCCCGAACTTCCGTGACAGCAATAACACGCCAGGCCCCACAGCAGTCCTGGACACCCCTGAGAGGGGGTTTGCCTGGGGGCCCTTTGAGGCCAGGCTCTGTGGTTTAATGGCTCTGACAGAGGTCATCCCGCACACACAGAATGCCCCTGCCCCATTCCCTGGACCTCTCTGCCGTGGTGGAGGAGCCTCACACCCTCTGCTCTAGTCCTTATGGCAGGTATGACCTTGGACCCGTCACCCACACCCTGTGGGCCTTGGCTCAAAGACTGGAGACTGATCTGGGCTGTTCCAAGGTCCAGATGGGACCAGAGCTGGCTCTGCCTGAACTGACCACAGGGGTTCCCAAACACCTACTATGTGCCAGAGCCCTCAACACTGCCTCTTTGTTTCTCTCTCCCGCCAGGCCGGAGGCAGGATCTCTTCCCACCACCGCCCCTTACAGACACAGAAGGCCCCTGGATGCAGGTTTTTTGACCCTGGGATGTGGGCATAGGTGAAAATGTAGAGCCACACCTCCAAGCCACAGCTAGAACCAACTGAGATAATGTGTTACTGCCTCAGAAACTGTAGAGTGCAGACTCATTTATTTTTTTTTTCACACAATGGGCAAGGCCCCGTTCTGCAGGACCCCTCCCAGCTGTGTGACCCTACTAAGTCACCTGTCTAGGGCTCAGTTTCCATTGAACGAAATAAAGATTACATCAGCACCCCCTCCCAGGGCTCCTGAGATACTGAAATGAAATCAAGCAAGAAAGCACCAGCCCCTCACTCCCATCCGAGCCATAAATGAGTTCGGACCATTAATATTCACGGTCCTCAGAGATGGCCCGGAAGGCACCTTCTCCATCTTTTGCTTAAACCGGCCAATCTGCACTGCTTCCGGAAGTGGCCCTCACCTGTCACACGACCCATCACCATTCATTAAGCAGTTAAGAAACAGTCATCAAATGCCTTTTGCATGTTAGGCAAGGTGCCGGCCCCCAGAGAGTGCCTGTGTGCCCAGCCTAGAAGCCCTACCTGTCATGGGCAGCCCTCCCTTGTTCCGCCTTCCCCGGCCACCATCGCTCACCCACCATGATTCCCCCAGGCTGTGTTCCAGGCCCGGGCTAGCAAGAGCGGGGCCGCGATCGACCAGTCCAGAGTATTACACAAGCTCTGTGGGGTCTGTGGCCAGTTGGGACCTGTTTCCAGAAGGAAACAGCGGCAGCAGGTGCCTGGATAAAGGCAAATTGGGGCGTGGGGGGTCAGTGTGGTGTGGTGTGTGCAGAGCTGGGTTAGGGTAGCAGGGGGCAGAGGCTGAGAACACAAGCGGGGGCAGGGTCATAGAGATCTGGGTTAAGGGCAAGGGAGTCTCTTAAAGCAGCCTGAACTCCACTGGGCCGGGCAGCGGTTCTGGGAGTCTGCAAGCTCTGTATCCCCAGGACAACATTTTAAAATCTGGGTTTCCAGCCCCCTCTCCCGTAGTGGGACTCTGACTCAGCGGGGTGTGGCAGGGCCTAGGAAGTCTGTATTTTCCCCAAGCCGCCCAGGTGAGGCTACACGGGGCTTCCAGAGACAGAGCCCCAGGACTATGGGGAAGAAGGGAGTGGCAATCAGGGCCACAAGGAGGGTGGCCTGGAGGCCAGGATACCAGTGACGTGGTTATCTTGGGCGTCCAGGCTTCAGAGACCGTTCCCTTTTGAGTGACTGAGGGGTCTATCCAAGGGGCCCCATCGGGCTATGGGGGTCCTTCAGGCTGGATACAATCCCAGCCCCACCACTTCCCGGCCCTGTGCCCCGGGCCCCAGGCACCCTCAAAGTGCCAAAAGGGGAGAATAATAGTACCTGCTTCAAGGGAAGTTAGTAGGCATAGCTGAGATGATGCCGACAAAGTGCTTGGCCCAGCGCCCAGCACATAGTAAGTGCTCGATAAATAGCAGCAAATTATTATGACTCAGAGGTCGAGGTGGGGTAGAACAGCCTGGGAAGTCATCCATTCTGGGCCCCAGTCAACCAGAATCCTGGAGACTGCCTCTGGCCACCCTCCCTTGCTCAGACCCCAATCTGAGCTGCTGCTTCTGGGAAGTTCCCAGCCTGCTAGGAGAGGGCAACTGGAGGGCAGACCCCGAGGAGGCCCCAGCGTCAGAGCAGACTCTGGCCTCCTGCCTTGGCCCTCACCCTGCCCCTCCCAGGGGATTCCTCCTTCAGCAGGAGCCAAAGTCTAGAGCCAAACAGGCTCTAAATTCATAAAGCAATGGAGTAATTAGGGTGTGTGAATGATTGTTTCCATCTTTATTTTTCTAGATAAAACGAAAATAAGTGGGCCAACAGGGGAATTTCCACTTGGGGCGGTGCAAGAAAAAGTATTTTGAGACCCCGTTAACTTCCTGGGTTACAGGCAGTGCTGTGGGCCCATGTCAGCCCCACTCTAGACCACAGGTGGGTGGTCCACTACCCTTCCACCATGCCTGCTTTCAGCCCCGCCCAAAGCCTCACTTCCCTTTCCCTTCTGGCAGGTGTGGCTAAGCAGGGTCCCTGTGACCATCCCTCCATGGTGTGAGGATGCCCTCTGGAGGGTCAGTCTCCTCCCACAGGGATGGAAAGGGAGGAGGAATGGGTAAAAGAACAGGGATGCTCCCTGGGGCTGAAAGTCATTCACTCATTCATTCATTCTTTCATTCATTCAAGCTCCTATAGGATAGGGAACTCACGGCCTAGTGGAACACGCCACAGCAAACACACTGAAGAAAGAGAAGTGGTGCTCTGCCCAGCCCACAGCAAGGAGCCTCTCTGCACAACGAACGGATGCTCAAGCTGAGAGGCAAAGGATGGGTGGTCATTAACAAGACAGAGCCTCCATTCCCCCATCTGCAAAAGGGATTATCACAGTACCTCTATCACAGGTCGTTGTCCAGATGCAATGTTAGCTACTAATATTTTTATGGACAGGCAGGGTGCACACGAGAAGGGCTGCAAGGCCAGAGAAACAGCAGAAGGGGAGGAGGGTCTGTGGGATTTGGGGTGGAGGCTTTTGAAGGGTGACAGAGTTTCAGGGCACATAGGAAGAAGTGGGTGGAACAGACATTCAGGCAGAGGGAACAGCATAAGCAAGGGAATAGAATCTGACATTTGAGACCCGTCTGGACCCTTTCTCAGAGCTCTGTCAGGTTAACGCTTGGGATCCAGTTAGGTCATGCTGTGCAGACAGCCCAAACCAGGCCAAGGTCAAGAGGATCCAGAACAGAAGTGACGCAGGGTCAGAGGTGCAGAGGTTCCCAGGAAGGGAGGACACCAGTCCTCCTTCCCCTCTGCCCTCCATCTCACCATGGGTTACTTATTCAGAGTGGTCTCTTGTCCTGGCCTCAGCCTGTCGGATGCCTCCCTCTCTCAGCTACAGTATGGCCTGGCAGCTCTCCAAGTCTCTGGAGCCTTCTCTCCTTATTCAACCATCATTTATTAAGCACCTACTGAATGCCTGGGTGCTAAAGCTGGCATGGACCAGCTCCCACTGCGAGATGGTTAAGCTGTTGGTAGCCTCAAATGGGCCTTGCTGGAAGATTTACACCATGGAAACCTGCCAACGCTGTTTATCAGGTACCTTTTTCTCCCAGAGGGCCTGTTGCCAGCACACCATTGCCCCCTGCCCAAGCAACGGACACAGAAAGGCAGGCCCCCGCCTATAGGGACTCACACACAAGAGGAAGACGATAGCCTACTGGAGCAGGCTGTGTAGTCTTCCAGGACGCAGGGGTGAACTGGGAGACCCATTCTGGAAGAGGGGGCATAAATGCCCACTAGAAACTGAACCAAGCTGTTCAAATAGCACTAGTGTGCCTCGTTCCCATTTTACAGGCAAGGAAACAGAGGCACAGAGAGGCAGAGTCACCAGTCCACGTTCACACAGTAAGAAGTGGCAGAGTTGAGATTTGAACCTGGGCCACTGGATCTGGAGTCCTTGCTTTTAACTTCTGCCCTTGACTGTCCCATGGTGCAATTATTGCAACGCCCAGCCCCCCATCCCCCCAACCCCAGCCCCCCAAACACACCCCTAAGCAGCCAGCACAGTGCTACGCAAGACCATGGAGGCCCGACTGGTTTTGCTGCCCAACTAGATTCCATTCTCCTGGGGCTAAGGTCTGTGTCCTCTCCACCCGTCTGCCCATGACAGTGCCCCTCGCAGGAAGATATTGTGTTTGTTGGTCTCAGTGTCTGAAGAACCTTCTGGAAGGGAGCCCTGGTCCCCCATGTGCAGGGCTAGGGCTGACTAGGAGGAAGGGGTGCATCGTGCAGCATGGAGAACAAAGAGGCTTTGGCCTTGGGGAACACAGCAGGGTCCGTTGAATGCCATGGCTAAGGTGCCCATAGGGGCACAAGGAGGACCACCCCGCCCCGGCCGCCACCCACTGCTTCTCTCTTCTTCCAGAATAGCATGAGCACATGGACTTGCAGTGCCCCCAGCCCTGGCTTCCCTGGGTCACATCCAGCCCTCACAGGATCCTCATCGCCACAGGGTAAATTGAGACTGGCCCACCAGCTGACATCAATGCCCCCGTTTTCCAGGTAAACATACTGGCACAGCGGCCAAGGATTTCCCGAGGCCTTCTCAGGTGCTGGGCTCCCTACACTCATCACCTCATGCAGACCTCCCCACAACCCTGTGGAGGAGTCTCCCCGTTTGACAGATGTGGACACTGAGACTCAGAAAGCGGGCTTGCTTGGGGTGGTCCAGCCACCGGCAGATGTGAGCCAAGCAGCCCTGACCACAGCAGGGACCCTGGGCAGACTCCAGAGGGGCTGCTGAGCCAGATGGCAGCACTGCCGCCCCATCAGCTCCTCGCTGTCCTTGGGAGCTTGCTTGGGCCAGCTCGCTGGGATGGCCTGACACCTCACCTCCACCTGGCCCTCCTTCCCTTCGTTCACGTGGGTCACTCCCATACCTGACCAGCCCCCCCTTCCACAACTCTCCACCCCGACCAGGCGCTCACATCTCACAGCCTCTGCTCCAGCCATTCCCTCTACCTAGAGTGCCCTTCCCTTTAGTGCTGAGCAAGCCAACTCTTCCAGCAACTTCTCTCTCCTCCCTGGGCTGGCAGAACCTCTTCCAAACTTTCCCAAGACCCTGTGCCTATCTCCTCAGCACCCGGAGGCCTGGATCTTCAGTACCTGCCCTGCCCGGGGAGGTGACCCGCCAGTATCCACAGCTCCCCATCAAGGCAGGTCAGGACTGGTGTCCCAGGAGTGGCAAAGAGTGCTATGGGGATGGGGCAGTGCCAGTTCTGGGGAGCCATGGAGGGGTCTCTCTGGGGTAGTATTCCTGCCCACAGGCCTTCAAGGGAGTCTTCCAGAGCCAGGAGAGTCACATGACCTCCAGCTACTAGAGCTGGCTGAGACCCACCTCTGCTTCTCATGGCACTCCAGCTCAGGTGCCACCATTCTGACTTACATCCAAGCTCCCCTCCCCAACCCAGCTTCCAGAACTCACTATTTGCAGATATTGATAGAGCCCTCCTCCAGCCAGGTTCCCTTCCCCACCCTTCCCAGTGCAGTGAAAAGCAACTGAGCCTCGCCACGCCCCCCCCCCCCAACCCCAACTAAAGGACTAAGGGTGCTCTCCCCACGCCCCTCTGCCTGGTCCAGACAAGCAGCCACAGTCCCAGCCTCCGCTCCCGCCCTGTTCCAGGACCCCCAAGCTAGAGGCTTGGGGAGTGGGGGGGCAGAGCTCACAAAGAGCCTTTTGAGCCCCTCGCGTAGGGGATGCCCCTGCCCAGGCCTAAGGAGGGGATCTAAGGCATGAGGCTTTGCCCTCCAGGGCCTGGGAAAGGTCCTGGGGCCAGCCTGGATGGGGGAGGGGGCATCAGAGCCCAGTAGTCTCCCTGGAATCCCGCCCCCACATCCTTGTCTCTAAGCCCCCAAACCCTGTTCCTGGGGCTCCCACTCCCGCACCTAGGGTGACGCTCAGGGAGGGAGGGGGCTGTGGGAGCCCTGACGGCTTGGCGGGGTGGGGGTTGGGCCGGGAGCCCAGAGATGGAGGCGGAGGGTCAGGAGTGCGGCGATGGAGGGGCTGCGGCTAGGGTCACCCTGGACGCCAGGGTCAACTCACCCATCTCCAGCCTGGTCTCAGCAGCGCAGGCAACAGCGGCAGCGTCGGCGATGGCTGCGCGGCCCTCGAGGCCCCAGCGGGGAGATACTGGCGTCTGCTGCAGCCTCTCACCCCAACTCGAGCTCCTGCAGAGTCTGGGGCGAGCGCAGGGCATCATGGACCTTGAGGCCCCACGCCCGGCCCACATCCCCGCCTCACGCCCCCACCTCCACCCCTCCCGCCTTCCAGGCACCGCCGCCAGGCTGCACCCTGGGACGCGGCGCGGGGGAGGGGCCCCCCCGGGAAGGGTGTGTGGGGCGAGAGGGGTGCCAAGGGGAGGCCGGAGGGAGCTAGGCGAGAAGAGGTGCCGGCTCCCGCCAGGCTCCCCGGCTCCGGACCCCACCCCATTCCCCCACCGGAGCCCCCTGCCCTTTGTTCGCAGTTCCCCTGTAGGCGCGGGGCCCTACAGTCTCCCTGGAATCCAATAGTCTCCCTGGCATCCGGCCCTCACCTCTCTGTCTCCACGCCCCCAACACCCGGGCCCGGGGCTCCCACTCCTGCCCCAAGGGTCACGCTCAGGGAGGGAGTGGGCTGTGGGAGCCCTGACGCCGTGGGAGGGTGGTTGTGCCGGGAGCGCGGAGATGGAGGCGGAGGGCCAGGAGGAGGGCGTGGATGGAGGGGCTGCGGAGCGGGGTCCCTAGGATGCCAGGGTCAACTCACCCATCTCCAGCCTGGTCTCAGCAGCGCAGGCAACAGCGGCGGTGGCGGCGGCGGCGGCGATGGCTGCGCGGTCCTCGAGGCCCCGGCGGGGAGATGCTGGCGTCTGCTGCAGCCTCTGACCCCATCTCGGGCTCGGGCGGAGGCTGAGGCATGCGCCCGGCATCGCGGCCATCGCGGCCCCGCGCCCGGCCCATAGCCCCGCGTCCCGGCCCCACCTCCACCCCTTCCCGCGGTCCAGGCACGGCGGCCAGTCTGCACCCTGGGACGCGGCGCGGGGAAGGGGCCCCCCGGGAGTGGCGTGTGGGGCGAGAGGGGTGCCAAAGGCAGGCCTGAGCGCGGCGAGCAGAGGTGCGGGCTCCCGCCTGTCTTGGCAGCTCCGGACCCCGCCCCACCTCCCACCGGAGCCCCCTCCCCTCCGTTCACAGTGCCCCGCTGGGCCTGGGCGTGGGAGTGGGAGCCCAACAGTCTCCCAGGCATCCGGCCCCCACCTCCCTGTCTCCAAGCCCCCAACCCACGGCCCCTGGGTTCCGCTCCCGCCCCTAGGGTCATGCTCAGGGAGGGAGGGGGCTGTGGGAGCCCTGAAGGCGTGGGGGGGGGGGGGGGGGTTGGGCCGGCAGCGCGGAGTTCAAGGCCGAGGGCTAGGAGTGCCTGGATGGAGGGGCTGTGGCGCGGGTCCCCCGGGACGCCAGTGTCAACTCACCCATCTCCAGCCTGGTCTCAGCAGCAGAGGCAACAGCGGCGGCGGTGGCGGCGGCGGCGGCGTTGGCTCCGCGGCCCCCGGGGCCCCAGGCTGGGAGATGCTGGCTTCCGCCGCAGTCTCTCGTCCCATCCCGGGATCCGGTGGCGGCTGCAGCGGGCTCCAGGCTTCGCGGGCGTCGCGGCCCCGGCCCGGCCCCTCTCCCCGCCTCACGCCCCGCCTCCAGCCCTTCCCACGGTCCAGGCACGGCCGCCTGGCTGCACCCTGGGCCCCGGCGCGGGGGCGGGGCCCCTCGGGAGGCGCGCGTGGGGCGAGAAGGGTGCCGAGGCGAGACCCGAGCGTGGCGAGCAGAGGTGCTGGCTCCCGCTCGGTTCCGCGGCTTGGGACCCCGCCCTACCCCCCACCGGAGCCCCCTCCCCTCTGTTCGCTGCGCCGCGCTGGGCCGGCGGACGGGGGCTTTGGAGCTGTGGGTACCGTTGACAGTTAGGCTTCTGTGCGCATGCGCAGTGGTTGCCTCTTCTGAAGTGCGCAAGCGCGCTTGTGTCTGGCGGTATTGCTTGTTGCCGGTTACTGAGAAGTGGCAGCTACCCAAACCCGGATCCTCACTGCTGGGGTGTTGTGGCCAGGCGGGTTTGGCCTGTCTCCGGCGCTAGTGTTGGGCTCCGGAGGTAGTGGAAAGGGAGGGCGGGGTGAAGTCTCTGTGGAGCCCGCAGGCTTCGCCATGAAGAGGATTTGGGGGTTCGGGAGGGAGAAGGGCATGTCGCCCTTGGGCTCCGCTTCTGGCTTGCAGAGGCAGGGCAGGGGCGTTGGGCAGAAGAACAATAGAATTGACAACTTGCTGCTGGGTTACCATGTCCAAGACAGAGATCTCAGAAAGATCCACAAGGCTGCCTGTGTGGGCAATGCAGCACAAGTGCAACAGATTCTGTTCTTGGGGGAAAATGGCGTGGATGATAGAGACAAGATGAACAGGTAATAGGGGCTTGGAGGCTGGCAGGGAGGAGGTGGGACGGACCTGGGAGAAGAGCACACCTGGCCTAGCTCTACCTGTGCATCCGAGCCCTCCCTCAGGGGGCTGGGTTCCTGAGGTCCCGCTGCCCCTCGGTCGTGGGAACCCTACGTGGTCTAGCACCAGGCCAACAGCGTGAGCGGCAAAAACAAAGTCTTCAGCTGCCCTGGCACCTACCCGGTAATTCCTGAGCAGACCACTTGACTCTCAAGTTTGACGTGATTTACCCAAATTTCAATAGTAATACACACGAAATTAAGTGTCGACAACATGTTGTTTTTAATGGACTCATTTTCATACCATAACGTCACAGAAAAGCGCATAATGGGAGAAATAATTCCTGTAATCAACTTCTGGGCTAGAAATTCTTGGGACAAAATCCAGTATCCAGTTTATGTCTGTGTACACTTAGGTATGTGTGCTATTTCCTGAGGAACCTTGGAAGGACATTTTGAAGTGGAAGATGGCTCTGAATAGGAGGACTCCTTTTTCTCAAAATGTGTACCCTTCCTGTATTTGTCAGTGTTAGGTAAAGCAAATGAAAGCATCCTGGTTTTAAGAATTTTGAGCTACACATGCTCTTCTTGTGATGTCATTAAGGAAATTTTTGGACTCACTATCTTGTACATCTGAAATTGATAGAACACTGTATGTTAACAAACTGGAATTAACCTAAGAACTTATGTTTTTATATAGGAGGTAGATTGCCCTTCCAGATATCAAAATGTACCTGAAATTTCCACAAATTATTCATTTACACACAGCTGAAAAGACAGATAAAGGAGTGGTGCAGAGTAGAACATGACCAACGCTCAAATATACATAAGACTTTAGAATTTCATACTGGTGACATTTCATATTAGTAGGAAAAGGTGAACTATTCGTAAGTAGTGGAGAAACAGCCGATTTGGAGAAAACTTGTTAGAATTTTATCTCCCTAAATTAAGTTCCAGATGGGGTATCAATTTAAAAATTTTAATAGGCAAAATAAGAAAAGTAACAGAAAAAAATCCTACAAATGCCTATTTACCCATCCTAAGAATGACTTGAAAAGCAAGACTTTTGGGGGGTGCCTGGGTGGCTCAGTCAGTTAAGCCTCTGACTCTTGATTTTGGCTCAGGTCATAATCTCAGGTGTTCATGGGTTCAAGCCCTTCGACGGGCTCCCTGTTGTCAATGTGGAGCATGCTTGGGATTCTGTGTTGCCTCTCTCTCTCTCTCTCTCTCTCTCTCTCTCTCTCTCTCTCTGTCTCTCTCTGTCTCTCTCTGTCTCTCTCTGTCTCTCTCTATTTCTCTCTCAAAAAAAAAAAAAATTGGGGCCCCTGGGTGGCTCAGTCAGTTAAGCGGTCTGACTTTGGGAGTCATGATCCCGTGCTTTGTGGGTTCGAGCCCCGCTTCAGGCTCTGTGCTGACAGCTCAGATTCTGTGTCTCCCTCTCTCTCTGCCCCTCCCTTGCTTGCACGCTGTGTCTCTGTCTCCCAAAAATACATAAATATTAAAAAATATTTTTTTAAATCAAGAATTCTGGAGATTGATTTAGCAACATAAAAAACTAAAAGCCTCTATCAGAAAATAATATTATTAAAATAAAAGACAATGCACTTGCAAATATTTACAACATATTTGTATCAGACAACAGAATCTATCTTCGTTTTACAGGGAAGTCTTTGAAATCAAAACGAACAAAAACCTGTAATTTGAAATCGTGCAAAGTATTTCTTTGCATATCTACAAGGGACCAGTGGACATAGGGAAATATAGTGTCCCTGGGAAAAAAGAAATTTAAGTGAAAAAGGGACTGAAATACAGTTTTCCATCTACAACCTTTGTGAAAATAGAGTGATGGTGCTTATACTGCCGCTAAAGTTTAAGTTGTTTTCGACTTTCCAATAGACAATTTGGTGTAAGTACCACATTTAAAAAATATGTATTCCTTTTACCCATCAATTTTATTTCTACTAAAATATCTTTAGGAAATCACTAGAGATAAATGACATACATTTTGCTTTTCTCAGCACTATTTAAAATAGCAATGTATTAAGAAGAACTCGTATAATGGCTTTTATAAGTAAATGTCATTACATCCATAAGATGGATATGTGATCATTGAAAGTGGCATAGATAATAGATATACACAGAGATGCAGAGCTGTGCTTTAGTTGATCACTAAGTGAGAACAAAAATCAGTGTGATCATAGGTACACACAAGCAGACTACGGTTTTATGTTAAGCCCAAAAATGCACAAAATGTGATGACATTTGTTATTTCTAAGCCTTTGTATTTACATGCATTTTTCTTTGCCTTCAAAGAAAATCTGTGCTTTCTACAGGAAAAGGTGTATAAAGGTCCTATTAAAAGTTTATTATCAACAGAAAGGGTTTATTGTCGTTGAAGTAATCCTGGAGAAGAGCAAGAATATTGATCTTATATACATAAAAATAATTTCTCACTTTGTGTTAAAAAATATTTTTGGATGTAAAATAAGAAAAGTGAGTTAATTAAAATGTTTTTTGAGGATTGGCATATTTGGACAACTTTTGGCCTCTTCAGAAGTAAAGGGAGTATTTTTATTTGCACTTGTAGATTTTATTATGCACATATTAAGCATATACATATGTTTTCTGTTATAGGTAGCTTTATTATGTGTAATAGGTAAATGGTTTATATTAATCATGAAAATAAAATATATTAGTTGTGTGCTTATGAAAAAAATAAGACTTAGCAAATATAAGTGTTTATTTACTGTTTCAGAAGTATGCTTTCCTTTATATACCTTTCTTTAAAAATATTGAACTCTCCAAATGTATTTATCCACTCTTTGCATCCATTTATTTATCACCTAGAACCTGCACATATATTATTTAGCGGACATACTCTACCCAAGATCCTTTTGTTCACAAAGACTTCATTTTGCACAGTATGAGCAAGATGAGGAATTTTATTTATTTATTTTCTAAAGATTTTATTTTTTTAAGTTTATTTATTTATTTTTTGAGAGGGATGGGGTGGGGTTGGGGGTGGGGGCAATGGAAGGACAGAGAGAGAGAATCCCAAGCAGGCGCCGTGCTGAAAGCAGGAACTTTTCCAATACACTTTTCAAAGAGTCCCAGCATGGGGCTTGAGCCAGTGAACATGAGATCGTGACTTGAGCCCGATCAAGAGCTCCACGCTTAACAGACTGAACCACCCAGGTGCCCCAGCTTTTATCTTGTTTACTTTATGTTTTAAGTGTTATTTATTGTTGAGGGTGAAAGCATGAGCAGGGGGAGAGGGAAAGGGAGAGGAGGGACAGAGCATCTAAAGCAGGCTCTGCACCAGATTTTATTTTTAAGTAATCTCTATACCCATTGTGGGGCTCAAATTTACAACCCTGAGATCAAGGTCCTATGCTGTACTGGCTGAGCCGGCAAGGCACCCCTAAGATGAGAAATTTTACATTGAAGTATTAGGACTTAATCTCAATGGGAAGTTTTCCTCCTTCCTTTCAAAGTTTCTGAAGATAGAAAATTGTAAAAGATAACCTTTACCTGCCCTTCTGAAATTTATGAGAGTAGTAGGTACTAATATTGATCACTGGAAATACTTGATTTTCGTACAATCTGTAGACCTCAATATTTAATAAAATGAGCTGTTCCTAGTCATTGGAATCCTGAGTTTCCTGTGGCTTAAACTTTCTTGAGAAGCAAAGTAAGAAGTCCTTAAAAAATGTTTTCCTTTTGTTAATTTAGTCCTCTTTTCCTATAATGCTTTTCAGAACTAAAATTTATTTAAGTGCCAATCATATGACTAGAACTGCAATAGACCTATTGTATATACCATCATTTCACATAATGGAAGACACCAAGATTCTATGATGTCCCACTATTTTATATGCCAATTATTTTTTTAAAGTCCTGCCATTTACAGTTGTAAGACATTTTGAGTTATAAATTGCGTTCCAATGTCAGAGATATTAAAATGTGACAAAATGAGCATCTTGGAATCATTGAAACGCAGTATTCTTGCTAATCCTTAAAACATATCTGCAACGTAGGTGTAATTGTATCAAGGTACCTAACTGAAGTGTTGTCTATGTAAAGCAGTAGTAATGGTAAAAATTATATTATCCAACAACTATTGAGATGTTATTTGTGCTAGGAGGTGTTCTAAATACTTGCATAGATCCTCATTTAAGCATCACAACGAGGTCTTGTGAGATAACTACTCAGTATTTTATTTCATTTCATTTCATTTCATTTCATTTCATTATTATCTTTTTTTTTTTTTTTTTTTTTTTTTTTTTTTTTTTTTTTTACTAATCTCTACACCTATGTGGGGCTTCAAACTCACGACCCTGAGATCAAGAGTTACATGCTCTTCAGACTGAGCTAGCCAGGTGACACAAGACAACTACTATTTTTATCCCCTTTTGTTGAGGACATTGAGGATAAGTCTAAGCAATAACTAGTGAGTGACAGAGTTAAACTAGGATTCAAACCCAGGTGGAGCTGAATCCCCAGGTCATGCTCTTTCTCTTCAAACAGGCTGCTCTTTTATTAGTGTGATGAGTAATCACTACTAAATATTGTACTTTCTCCAGAGGAAAACTGAATCTTTGTTTTGGAGGCATAGGAATAACATGCTACTTAATGTTTACAATTTCCTGAATTAACTGCAAGTTTTGAGAGAGTGCACTATCATTTCCTAAAAAGTCCTCTCACTTTTTTAGGACTGCTCTCCATTTGGCCTGTGCCAATGGCCATCCAGAAGTGGTGAGCCTCCTAGTAGAGAGGAAATGTCATCTTAACCTCTGTGATCATGAAAACAGGACAGCTCTCATGAAGGTATGTAGTACCAGCTATGTCTGCCTGAGATAGATTTGATGTCATTACTTAGAATGAAAATGAAATTATTGCCTTGAAACAAAACGAATTGGTGAAACCTGTGGCATGCTTACTTTAAATTCTCAGAATTTACACTCTGTTTCTTGGCATATCACTGACAGGCCGTACAGTGCCAGGAAGAGAAATGTGTAAACATACTATTGGAAAATGGTGCCGATCCAAATATTAGGGATGTGAGTGGCAACACTGCTCTCCACTATGCGGCCTTTGGTGATAATATATCCATAATAGAGAAGCTGCTGCTATACAATGCGAATACTGAAGCAAGAAATAAGGTAAAGAACGAATTTATACAGTATTTGAAATTTTATATATATACGTGAATATTTTAACCACAAAATGTTTTATTTCACACACACACACACGCACGCACGCACACACACACTCACTCACTGAATTCTATATATCAGGCCCTGTCATCATGGAAATAACTCCAATGCCAAGTCAGGGAGGGCTAGAAAAAAGTAGTGCCCACAGAAAGGGCAAAGTTGTATCTCCCAGCCACCCTTCCACCCCAGAAAGAAAATGTTTCCATTAGTGCCTACAAGTGGATGGTAGTCTCAGAGCCCATAAAGGACTAAAGGTCTAGAGGGGAGTGAGGTGACGATGGAGGCTGGGTGCTATGCAGGGGCTTAGGCAAGGGGTGCTGCTGGGGATAGGTGGGAGGAGGAAAGGACACCCAGACCCAGCAGGGAGAGCTTGGATGTGTGCAAGTGGGAGGAGAAAGCAGCAGGTTGTAGGTGCTGGGCACTGCAGGCCCCGGTGCTCTGAAGATGAGGGCATTGGGGTCAGGTCATGTCTTGACATCCACCAAAGGCATCTACTTGTGTTGGTAGCCACTCGACCAGCCATGTACCATGTTGGGGTGTCCCACTTCAGAGAGTAGCTCCTGCTCAACCTTGTGTAGCTCCTCAGCAGGGTTGTAGCTGTACATGGGGAGTAGATGATGGCCACGCTTGCTGGCCCACCTGCCTTTTCTTTGACATGCATTACCTCTCACTGCTGAAGCCCCTAGAGGAACACCCTTGGTTGACACGGGCAGGGTCAATTTTACGTATTCGGAAGTTCAAGGATTCCCTGAATGAGAATATTTGGCAATAACTTATTTATCTAAGATTTCTCCTTTCTTTCTTTCTTTCTTTCTTTCTTTCTTTCTTTCTTTCTTTCTTCCTTCCTATTATTTTTTATTTATTTTTGAGAGAGAGAGAGAGACAGAGACAGAACAAGAGGGGGAGAGGGGCAGAGAGAGAGAGGGAGACACAGAATCTGAAGCAGGCTCCAGGCTCCCAGCTGTCAGCACAGAGCCCAATGCAGGGCATGAACTCATGAGCCATGAGATTAAGACCTGAGCCGAAGTTGGATGCTCTACCAACTGAGCCACCTAGGCACCCCTAAGATTTCATTTTAAATAAGGATACTTCTAAAGAAACAGAGAATACTGCTTTGTTTTATGTATTTATGACAAATATTTATGAAAACAATATATTTGTTAAAGGTAAAACTTATTTTGTTTTCAAATATTTTTCCCATCCAATTTTTTTTTTATTAGTGAAAAACAACACAGGAAAGCAAAATTTGCCCTAGGTTTTGTCTTAAAACTCAAAGAAAAGAAATGCATTTTACAATAAAAAATATTGCTGCTGTTGACAAGTTCCTATTTGATAAAAAAGTGATTTATAAAAATGGGATTTATCTTTTATTGGCCAAGGCTTAAGAGAAAAAAGGGGAAAGGAGGGAGCAGTCAGAACTAAGTGGGCCAATTTGGAAATTTGACAAGTGAGAGAAAATAACAAGAAGAGGTTGTTTGTTTTATTGTTTATTTTTTTCCCTTCAGTTTATATGTTTAGTCAAGGAGTCTTCAATTTTTGAGGGGAATAATTGTTACTTAGGGAAAGAGTGAGTTGTAAACCTGCCTAGAGACCAAGTGTAGGAGGACTCAGAGGAAATCAGATTGGCAGTGAACAGGTGGTTGATTAAGTGGGCAAGGAGAAGAAAGAACAAATAATTAACTGTCATATAATCCTATTCTGGCAGAAACAGCCACTTAGGTAAGAGTCTAAACTCTGCTCTGAAATCTAGAATATCTTGATGGGAAGTAAGAAGTTTAAAAGTAATGCAATCAAGTTGCATTTTGACTTTACATTTAGTCCCTGTTCTACCTCTGCTCAGGGAAATTAAATGCAGTTTTGATAAGTCATTCTTTTGGCTAAATCTTTAAATGATAGAGGGAGTTGGCCACATAGATGAGACTGATGTGATTGTCTGCTGCACCAGCTCTCAGCTAGAATTGTGGTGGTGAATCCCCGTGCCCTGGGGAAGTTTCAATTTTTTTTTTTTAACAAGCCTAAACTCTCCCCTGAAGAGTTTGAGTAAATCTAGTAACATGTATACATAGACATGGATATTTAGAAATATTTTTTTTGAGACTGTGCTACAACTCTTGGTTAAGAACTACTGGGGTGTGTGGGTGGCTCAGTCGGTTAAGCGTCTGACTTCAGGCTCCGGTCATCATCTCACAGTTCACAAGTTCTAGCCCCGTGTTGGGCTCTGTGCTGACAGCTTAGACAGAGCCTGGAGCCTGCTTCATATTCTGTAGTCTCCCTCTCTTTTTGCCCCTCCCCTGCTCGTGCTCTTTCTCTCTCTTCCACAAAAAGTGGACATTTAAAAAAAATTTAAAAAAGCTAACTACTGAATGCAGGGGTACCCAGGTTTTTCGGTTGATTAAGCATCTGACTTCCACTCAGGTTGTGATCTCATGGTTTGTGAGTTCGAGCCCCACATTGGGCTCTGCACTGATGGTGCAGAGACACATGAGAATCTCTCTCCCTGCCCCTCCCCCACTCGCTCACGCTTGCTCTCTCTCTCTCTCTCTCTCTCTCTCTCATATTCATAGCCATTTGGTTATCACAAGCAGTGTTTTCCTGATTGCAATAGGAGAAAATCTTCAATCTTCTTTATTAGTTGAAGCTATGTGACCGACTGTCTTATGATGTCTGTTAAATTCATATAGCCCTGGCATAATCCAAATGGTAGTTTTAAACATGGAAATGTAGTTAGTGACAATACAGTTGAGAATTGTTTTCATAATTTAGTTTCAGCATAGTTGTGAACTAATTTGTCTATTTGATTAACAGTCTGGGAGAATTAAACACAGATAGATTGCGGTTTTAAGAAGCATTGGAAAAATTCTTAAAGTGGGTGTTACGAGTCTTTTTGTTGTGATTCTTTTAGACAGAGAGAGTGTGAGTGGGGGAGAAGGGCAGAGGGAGAGAGGGAGAACCTCAAGCAGGCTCCAAGCTCAGTGCCAAGCTTGATGCAGGACTCAGTCCCACAACTCTGGGATCATGACCTGAGCTGAAGTCAAGCGTCAGATGCTCAACTGACTAAGCCACCCAGGCTCCCCTCTTATGAGTCTTTTTTTTTTCTTGTTTTTTTTCTTTTTTAATTTTTTTTTTAACATTTATTTATTTTTGAGACAGAGAGAGACAGAGCATGAACAGGGGAGGGGCAGAGAGAGAGGGAGACACAGAAGTGAAAGCAGGCTCCAGGCTCTGAGCCATCAGCCCAGAGCCTGACGCGGGGCTCGAAATCATGGACCGCAAGATCGTGACCTGAGCCAAAGTCGGACGCTCAACCGACTGAGCCACCCAGGCCCCCCTACCCTCTTATGAGTCTTAATAGCAATTTTTATTACATGTTGGGGCCTAAGTTTTTGCTAAAACGTGATACTGATACTTCAGGAAAGATTTACATACAAATATTTGCTTTATGCACAACCAAAATACCCGTGGGCTATTGACTAAATTTGGCCCCTGGATGTGTTTCGTTTCCTCCATAAATTGAGTCAACATTTAAAATTATGACACTCATGCAGAAATCTGGATTTCAGACACTTCTTATAGAATCATACCTGGAACTTTGAGCCCATACTACTGTTTGGTATGCATTTCAGCGGCTGACCTTTTTATATGAGGTATGTGTGTCTCCAGTTTGCTACTGTCCCCACTTAGGTTCTTCACTTACTCGAGTCACCTACTTTGCTTTCATAAGCAATGCGTTTACAATTACTGTTTTATTATATATATATATATATATATATATATATATATATATCATATATGTGTGTGTGTGTGTGTATATATATATATATAATATGTGTGTGTGTATATATATATATACACGTATATATCATATATTTGTGTGATATACACAAACACATACACACACACATATTTATACACACACATATATACATATATATGTATATATATATACATATATACATATATACATATATACATATGTATATACGTATATATGTATATTTATATAAATATACATATATACATATGTATATGTACATATGTACATATGTATATATGTATATATGTTTATATATATGTATATTTATATATATGTTTATATATATATATTAGACTGTGTTAATCAGATCTCTTTTGGACACACATATATACACATATATATGTATATATATATACATATATACATATATACGTATATACATATATACATATGTATATACGTATATATGTATATATATATAAATATACATATATACATATGTATATGTACATATGTACATATGTATATATGTATATATGTTTATATATATGTATATTTATATATATGTTTATATATATATATTAGACTGTGTTAATCAGATCTCTTTTGGACACAAAGAAACCTTGGTAATTTTTTTTAAAGTTAATTTTGAGAAAGAGAGAGAGAATCCCTAGGAGGCACTGGGTTTGAACTCATGAATCATGAGACCATGACTTGAGCCAGAGTCAAGAGTCAGATGCTTAACTGACTGAGCTACCCAGGCGCCTCTGTTTTATGGTCTATTTTGATAAAGATTTCAAGGTTTTCAAGGCAATCCATATTAATTTATAATATATATTTTGTATTTTATGTTAGTGTCTTCGGAATAGGATTGAATTTTCCAAGTTAGACTTTCTAAGTTGTTTTTGTATTCTATTCATTTTTTAATGTTTATTGATTTTTCAAGGAGAGAGAGCACGTGCATGAGTGGGGGAGGGGCAGAGAGAAAGGGAGACACAGAATCCCAAGCAGGCTCCAGGCTGAGCTGTCAGCATAGAGCCCAATGCAGGGCTTGAACTCACAAACCATGACATCATGACCTGAACCGAAGTCGGCCTTTTAACTGACTGAGCCACTCAGGTGCCCCATAAGTTAGTTTGAAAACAAGACACTTTTTCCTTCTGTGTACTATAAATAATCGTATTCCTGGGGCGCCTGGGTGGCTCAGTCGGTTGAGCGTCCGACTTCGGCTCAGGTCATGATCTCGCTGTCTGTGAGTTTGAGCCCCGTGTGGGGCTCTGTGCTGACAGCTCAGAGACTGTAGCCTGCTTCGGATTCTGTGTCTCCCTCTCTCTCTGCCCCTCGCCCGCTCATGCTCTGTCTCTCTCTGTCAAAAATAAATAAACATTAAAAGAAACAAAATTTGAATAATCGTATTCCTATTGGAATATTTGCAAACCGTATTAGATTAATCATGGTTACAGTTGAATAGGTTATGCCCATTGCAGACAATATTCTCTTTCTCCTCAGCATTGTTCCCTAAAAATGAAAATAATGTAGTCACTTTCATTATGCTAAAAATGATCTGTATAAATCAGTGTTTGAGTTTTTATTGATAAGCCATTATATTTTTATTTCCGATTTATAGTTTGCCTAAAATATAAAGTAAGTAGCTATTCCAGTGGAAACTGGAATACAACTAGAATACAAACAGATTTTTTTAGAAGTAGATACGTATTAGGGTCCCAGGATTATTATAATTGACAATAAAATTTCATATGGAGCTTCCCAACAGTTAAGATAAAAATTTAGCATTTTATAATAGGAGAAAGCCCATGGGCTATTTAATATTAAGTAATCAAAGTTCATTTGAAGCTTAACTCTTGGAGTTCTGAGCCCATGTCCTTAGTGACCCATTTGGAGCAGCGATGCCTTATGTTGACATCTCGGATGTCAGTGGATCCTGATACCGCTGACAGAAGACAAGCAAGTTTGTATAACTTGGGGAAAAGCTTCACCTTTATCGGAAAGCTCTCCAAACTATATCCCTGAAACTCTGATTCCTCAAATGTGAATGTTTGCCACAAAAAGGATTGTCAAATGGGGACTGAGCAGATTTAAATGGATTTCTGTAATGCCAGACATATAATGCAGTTTTATAATATTTCTCAAACATAGATGATCATGAAATCTTTCCAATGGGACATAGTACTTACCTTCTGGCAAAGTAGGTATTCTTTGGAAGGTAATTTAAGAAACACTAGTCCAGAGACCATCATTTAGGTTATTAATTCAGTAAAAGTACTTAAAGCATATACTGCTGTGTTTTGGAGTGTGGAGATATAGAGATAAGAAATAGCCCCTGCTCTCAAGAAGCTCTTGGTTTAGATAGGGAACAATAACTACAGTATACCATGATAAGTACTGTGATAGAAGCAACGATCTTGGAACCAGTGAGTGTTTGAAGTGAGTTTGGGAGAATGACTTCATATAATCTGTTGAAGGAGGTGGAGAAGGGCTATTTTATTAAAAACAATTTTTAATGTGTATTTCTTTTTGAGAGAGAGAGAGAGAGAGAGCGAGGGCAGAGAGAGAGAGAGAGAGAGAGAGAGAGAGAGAGAGAGAATCTGGAACAGGCTCCAGGCTGTGCGCTGCCAGCATAGAGCACAATGCAGGGATAGAACTCACAAACCCTGAGCTCATGACCTCAGCTGCAGTTGGTCACTTAACCAACTGAGCCACCCAGGTGCCCCCGTGGAGGAGGGCTATTTTAAAGAGAAGCAGCAGCAGGTGAAAGCACAGTGGTGGGAAGGAAGAGGCCATTTTTATTTACTTTTTGTATTATATGTTTCAGTTTAGAGGATCTTTTGTATGTTTTAAAATTCCATATGGAAAGGTGTAATTTTGTAAATTATCATTTGTTTTTGCTCTTTTACAGGATAACATCACACCACTTCTAGTTGCTGTAAATGAAAACAAACAGCAAATAGTGGAAGTTCTGGTAGAAAAGGCAGCAAATACACATGCAGAGGATAAATTAAAAAGGTGCAGTAGTTTTCTTTTAAACCTTAGTATGGTTCTAGAGTGGTAATAATTATTCAAGTCAGGAAGATTAACTTCAGAAGAAGAAGATTAATTTGTAATTATATAGTGAAAAATGTCAACACATCACCAGTTAGGTAGAAAGCAATTATTCTGACTGGGCAACATGAAGAACAGGGTATAGCAGAATTCATATTCCTTGATGATGTTGACTCATGTCATTTGCAGTGTTTATTTTTAAGTAGGTTCCATGTTCGGCGTGGAGTCCAACACTGGGCCTGAACTCATGACTCTGAGATCAAGACCCGAGCTGAGGTCAAGAGTCTGATGCTTAACCAACTGAGTCACCCAGTTGCTCCTGCAATGTTTTTTTGTTTGTTTGTTTGTTTGTTAGTTTGTTTTTCTGCCACGTGATTTTGTGTTAACTAAAGGGATTTCATTTTAGTTTTATAAAGGGTGGACTCTCAGCTCTTAATTTACTTAAGGGCACAATATTGGCCTTCTTAAACCTTTTATGGTATTTTTTAAACTTCTACTTCATAGAGGCACCTGTGTGGCTCAGTTGGTTAAGCATCCGACTTTGGCTCAGGTGATCATCTCATGGTTCGTGGGTTGAACCCCACATCAGGCTCTGTGCTGACAGTGCAGAGCCTGCTTCGGATTCTCAATCTCTCTCTCTCTCTCTGTCTCTCTCTCTCTCTCTGTCTGTCTCTCTCTCTCTCTGTCTCTGTCTCTCTCTCTCTCTCTGTCTCTGCCCCTTGCCCACACTCTCATGTGCACTCTCTCTCTTTCTTAAAATAAATCGTAAATAAACTAAAAAAAAAAAAATAGTTTCTACTTCATATACATTTTCCTTCAAAGATGTATATTGGGGTGCCTGGGTGTCTCAGTTGCTTAAGTCTATGACATTGGCTGTGGTCATGATGTCATGGTTCGTGGGTTCGAGCCCCACGCCGGGCTCTGTGCTGACAGCTCGGAGCCTGGAGCTGCTTTGGATTCTGTGTATCCCGCTCTCTCTCCCTCTCCCTTGCTTGAGCTCTGTCTCTCAAAAGCAAATAAATGTTAAAAAAAAAAAAAAGATGCATATTAAACATAAATAGGAGTTTTTGTGTCTTTTGGATGACACTTTTCTTTAAATTGCTTTTTTTTTCTTTTTTGAGTAATACTGATGTCGTTAGGTGATCTCTAATGATGATTAACTACTCTTACCAAGTCTCATCAGGTTTTATCCTTTTTCATGTCCAGTATATGTATTTTTTATTTTATTTTCAATTGGTAGGAGTAGAAAGATGAAAGATAACTTTAACTGTATAGACTTTTCCTTTAATGAGGATAAGTTATAGGTGGGTGATAAAGAAGGAAGAGATGTGCTTTAGATTCACACAAGACTAGGTTGATTCATAGCTTTCCTACTGGCTAGGTGTTGTGACCTTGGGAGTGTTACGTATCATCACTAAATATGTTTCCTGATATGAAAAGGAGGATAATAATATATCCTTCAAGGGTGGGTGTGCATAAATAATATTTTATATACATAGCATTTAATTTAGTGCCTACCATATGCTTATCAGCATCGTTAACTATAATTATGCCTATTTTGTTAGCATTCGCATTAAAATATTATCATTTTAAGCCTGCAGATAGTTTTTAATACTTACTTGACCTCTAGATGGCTTTGAAGTGCACTGTATCAGATTAAGGAAGACGTGGGGAATTAGTTTTTTTTAAATCTTTACCTATTCAGATAAGTGACCTAGCATAGTTTCTTGTTTATCAAACGACTTTAAATTAGCAACTCTATAATACATTACCCAAGTGGGACAAGAAGCTTCCTTTTTGTCCCTTCATTTTAGTCTTGGAGATCATTTACACAGATGAACACTGAAACATGTAAATGGTCGATTCTGAACAGATAGGCTAGATATTAACCTGATAAAGTATATCAAATTAGCTGTTTAAATAACTCTAAATTCCTAAGAGTGAAGTTATTCCTGTTATTTTAGAACAGCCTTCATGCTTTCTGTAAATTATGACTCAACAAATGTAGTCAGGCTTCTTCTTCAGCAAGGTATTGACCCCTTTCCTCAAGATGTATATGGATGGGCTGCAGATGAATATGTTTATATTAAGGGTTTTAATCTGTAAGTGTTTGTATTAAAATGCTAGTTATTACTAAACTGAGGTTTAAAATAATTTAACTGTTAACTTTGTATGTAACAGATGGGGTTTCGTAGTTTGGTCAGGCAGTTTTGGAATGGCAGTCGGTTAGTCCACAACATTAGCCAGAAATCAAGCAAAGGACTAGACTAGTTGGAAGTAGGAATGTGTGCAGAATTCTTTATCTCAGGACTTTTGAGACCTTTATCCTCCAGGATCCTAACCTTATCCATTTCATTTCAAGTATAACCCCTCTGCATGGGACACAAATAATGCTACATCTCTGTGTTTTCTAACTAGTAACTTGGGTCTTGAAATGTTCAGTTTTGTAGAAGACCCTCTACTTTCCTTTGAGGGCTATCTCCTGTACTCTGTCCCTTGAATTTTCCAAGAACCTAAGGAGCACCCTAAGACCAAAGAGACAGTCCTCTTTCACAAGTCATTTGGAGGGGAAAAAAAGGACATCCTGATCATTCTACAGTTTCCTTTGATTCTGTTGCTGCGGCATTGCTGTTGAAACTGGTGCTGCAGTCAGGTCGTGATTGACCTTTACTCCCAGGATTCCCTTGCTGATCCAGGGTTTTCAGTCTTCATGGTGTTCCACACTTAGATTTCAAAGCTATAAAGTTTCTTTGTTCACTGCACATGCACATATGCTCAGCAGCTATCCCAAAGCACCAGCACCCTGTTGGGGCAGCTGGGCCTCCTGGCTTTCGCCATACACCCCTGTCCCTCCACACTCAAAGACCTATGTGGAACCCATATCTTAGCCTAGACTTTCCTTATGGGTTACCCTTTGAGGATCTTGTTTGTCTTTTTTTTTTTTGTTTTGTTTTTTTGCCAGAAGATGTTAGCTGGGATCATTCTAAACTGTCAGAGAGGTTCAAATGATGCTGCAGGAAGAGATCGGACTTCCCTTTCTCCTTTGTTAGCAGATCTGTACCCCTGCCTTATTTTTAAGTAGGCTCCATGCCCAGCGTGGAGTCCAACATGGGGCTGGAACTCACGAGCCTGAGATCAAGACCCAAGCTGAGATCAAGAGTTGGATGCCCAACGGACTGAGCCACCCAGGTGCCCCTGGACCACCACTTTAAATCCTGTGGAGCATCTTTTCTGAAGTCATGGAAGGTCTCATCTTGCCCTTCCCAGAGTAATGAGCATCACCTAAGAGGCCATGGCCTGAGAGGCCATGTTTTGGGTATCATATCTCATTAAATCCTCTTATCAACCTTGTAAAATAAGGCAGTAATTTACCTTGTTTTATAGAGGGAGATTTTGAGCCAAAGAGAAGTGGCTTCTCCAAGAACAAATAGCTATAGGTTATAGAGCTGGGACTTCTGGGTTCCAAACACTTTCCATTCTGGCACGTGAATTCTAATTATTCTCATTTCTATTTGATGTGTATTTACTTTTGATAGAGGGAGACGGAGTACGAGCTGGGGTGGGGGGTGGTTGCAGAGAGAGAGGGAGACACAGAATCCGAAGCAGGCTCCAGGCTCTGCGCTATCAGCACAGAGCCTGACGTGGGGCTCAAAGCCATAAACCATGAGATCATGACCTGAGCTAAAGTTGGATGCTTAACTACCCAGGTGCCCCTGGCAAGCTAGTTCTAATTTACTAAGCTAGAATGCCCTCAATTCATGACTGGTTCATCTTCCTGTTTTTTTCTTAAGTACAGAGTTAATGAAAAGCTTCTAGAACGTACAAATTTGAAGTATATGGGGCAATTAAAGTTTTTATATTTGCTCTGATATTATTTGAAATACTCTAAGGATTTGATTTATTTGGTAAATGTTTTTCATATCAGCATTAAGATAGTAATATTATTTATCATCCTTTTTTAAACATAGCAATTACGAAATAATTTGCCGACATAAAGAAGAAATCATGCTTAAAAATTCTTTGCAAAACAGCAATCCTGGTAAGACTTTACATAGTGAATTGCTCTTGGTGGTCCTAACATAAGTAAAGTCAGAGTAAGGGTGTTTTGATAATGAAAGAACAATGAAGAAAAGAACACCAATGTGTAAATTGCATGTATATATTTTTTCTTTCTTAATTTCTTTCTTTATAGTCTAATGTTCAGAATTATTTATGAAGTTAACTGTAGGTAATTGAAAATATGAGGCAGTATTATCTGAAAAGAAATTCATTATTTTAGTCATGACCCCTAAAATACCATGTGACATCTTTGTGTAATAAATACGAAAATGCTTTGTTAACTGTTTATTTAATTTTGAGAGAGAGAGAGAGAGAGAGAGAGCGAGCGAGCAGGAGAGGGACAGAGGAAGGTAGACAGAGGATCCAAAGCAGGCTCCACCACTGACAGCAGAGAGCCCAATGTGGGGCTCAAACTCGTGAGCTGCGAGATCACGACCTGAGCCAAGGTCAGATGCTTCACCAACTGAGCCATCCAGGTGCCCAGAGGAAAAAAATATTGTTAAGTTAGTACGTTTTATGTTTCCTCCATAAACATATTATAACAAATTGCACTTGTTATAAAAATGGATCTTTTATAAAATGTTTACAAATGGATTATATTTAGTAAATATTGTTACCTAGTGATTTGTCTCATTAAAAAATGAACCAGCCCTAAAACTGGGAATTCTACAGTACTTTCCTGGTACCATAAACAAATGGCAAATAATAAGAACTGCAAATCTTAGCTAGTGTGCAGTACTGCCAATGAGATTGTTTTTTACAGATAGCTTCCAGGAGTACCGAAGAAAAGCAATGCCTTGTTGAGAGGCATAGGTTATTTCACATATTATATCAACAAGGTCTCACCATTATCAACTTCACTCCTCATAAATCAAGACAGAATGAGAGGGGCGCTTGGGTGGCTGCGTCAGTTAAGTGTCCAACTCTTGATTTCAGCTCAGGTCATCATCATCTCACAGTTGGTGAGTTGGAGTCCTGTGTCAGACTTCTCTGTCAGGCTGTTTGCTGACAGCTCAGAGCCTGTGTGGCATTTTCCCTTTTCCTTCTCTCTCTGCCCCTCCCCTGTACATGCATGCTCTGTATCTCTCAAAAAAATAAACATTTAAAAACAACAACAACAACAACAACAACAACAACAACAACAAATCCAGAATGAGATATGTTGACTTCATTAGAACAATGTTTTCTTCTGTTTGTTGGAGAATTGTCATGACACTGTAATTTTGTTAGAATAAGATACTCTGTTGCCATTAGTCAAAATTTTATCTTTATAAGTATTCAAATAGGGCAACTTGGGCTCCAGAAATTATAATAACAGCACAAAGATGTTTCACAATCACACACACACACACACACACAAATGCTACTGTTGCTCCCTAGTTGTGGCACCTAGTGCACTGTACAATCTGAAAAGTAGGAAGAAAGCTTTAACTTGGCAGACTGTTACCAAAGAACTTCTGTAGGTTAGTTTTGGAAGTTACAGGGAAGGCAAAGATAGAACAGACAGCGTTTTGATCATTAAGCTGCTCATAACAGAATAGAGTTGTCCCTGCGGTTTTTGAAACAGAAAAGTTTCTGTGGTTTTTAAAAATAATTTTCAAAGGAATCATTTTTATTCATGTCCATTTGTTCACTTCACAAGTAACTCTTAAGTGCCTGTTAGCTACTAAGTGTTATCCTATTGTTGTAGAATACAAACATGCAAAAACCAGTCTCTGCACCCCAGGAGTTGTTGTTACCACTGCCATTTGTATTATTTACTCTATTTAGTGCTTACTAGGTGCCAGAGTCTCATAGAGCTTATAATTATCATTGTTATTTTGTATTGGCATTTGTTCCAGTTACCGTAAGTTCCCAGTGAGGAATCCGAGTTTTCAAGGACTGGGTAGAATCTACGGTAAGCATGCAGAGTGAGGAGTTCAGTTTGCCAGGTAGAGAGGCAGAAGGACCAACATTTGTATGTTTGACAATGTTTGTAAACTATCATGATTACGTGTTTGGCGGAGTACACAGCAGTGCAGAGGCGAAGGTGTACGAGTGAACTTAGCAGGATTTATGAGCAGCTGGGTTTTGCGGGTAGAAAACGTGTGCTATGGCAATGGTTGGGAATGAGGTGAATATCTATGTAAGACAAGCTTATGGAAGTTTGTTAGTGCTATCGAAAGGAGTAGATCTTACCCGATAGGCCTTGGGAAATTTCTTTGGTAGGATGCTTTTAGCGGCAAATAATAGGTGACTTCTAACAGTGACTAAAACAGTAGGAACCAGAAATGTTTTGATGGTTCAGTGATGTCATCAGCATCCCAGTCGTCTTTTGTTCAGTTTTGGAGTTGGTGGTATTTTTATTTCTCCTTTCCGTGGTGGCTAATTAGCAACAGCTCCAGGTATCATATTCTCACATACAACATCCAGTGGGCGGGAAGGACTGCTTTTCTTTAGGTGTTTCTTTTCACTAGGAAGAGGCTTGCAGTAGACTTCCTCTAACATTTTAAAGACTAGGTTACATCACATACTCATTCCTAAACTGGTCCCTGGTAAATCAGGTACTGTGATTAGCTTAGAATAATCCTTTCTCTTTTTGAAGCCAGGGTGAGGCCACCTTCTCTGTGTATGGAGACAATAAATATCCAAATAAAGTTGTGATTCTCTAGCAAGAATGAAGAATATGGAATGGTTCTTAGGGAGGGAGCCAGCAGTATTTGATGCAGAGATTTTGGAGAATTTGAAGCAGAAGACTAATAAGATTAGATTTGAGTTATGACACTCTGGTTATGGCATAAAATACAGATCACCAAGCCTTTTTCCTAAAGAGCCAGTGAATATTTTAGGTGATGTGGTTTCTCAGCTCTGCCCTTGTAGTGTGAAAGCAGCTATAGCAATATGTAAGTGAAGACATGGGGCTATGCCCCAATAAAACATTATTTACAGAACCAGATGGCAGGTAGGATTTGGCCTGTGGCCGTAGCTTGCTGAACCCTCATATGGAGGATAGGTTATAGGAAACCACATAAAGAGACTGGGAGGCAAAGGAAGCTCTTGTTTTCTTAGCCTAGTATTAGTCCATTATGAAACTTTCAGCTGTGTAGATTGAAAACGTCAGGGGGTTCAATTTATTCCATTAATTTTTTTTTTCAGGGCCTTGTGTCTTTCTCATTTGTTTTGCTTATTTTTTTTATTCATTTAAGAAATAACAATAATATTTGGTGGCTTTTTTTTTCCCTGCGAAAATAATCAGTTAAGAACTCATGTTTGACCAGGGCACGGGCAGGGAAAAGATAAAGCAGAGACCGAAACAGTATAGTTAATACGAATTTGTGATTCCTGAATATGAAAAGTTAGGGGGTGAGAGAGAACTCTCAGAAGACTCAGAAATATCCAGGTTGTGTGCCAGCATTTAAATTGGACATGAAAAACGTGTAGGACTTTATCAGATGAACAGAGGAGAGCAGCAGGAATGAGGACACAGTAATTATGAATTTTTTATTATTTTTGCAATGACTGCCTTTAATAGGTGTACTATATTTTTAATTTTCTAAGAAATTAAGGAGAAGAAACAAACAAAAAACTATAATCAGTAGTATGTTTTTATACTGGGTCTGATAGTTCTGTTTTTTCTAGAACAATCCCTGTTACTTCTTTTGATTCCTATCTGCCAGAAATGAACTAAGTCCTAGTTAGTTGGAAAAATTAACTGATTTTTCATATTTGAGAGGAACTTGTATATGGTAGAACATAGCGGCAACCACCAGGATTCTCTCTCTCTCTCTTTTTTTTTTTTTTTTCTGAGTAAATTAGGATTGTTGCTTGTTTCACACTTTGTGACATCATGATTTAATCTATTCCTTTTAAACCTTTCTTCAAAAGGATATATAGGAATGTAGGAATTTTCCAGGCAAATACCAAGAAAAAGAGATTCCAGGAAAGGTATTCTGTGACATAACCTTCTGACTGTAACCACGTGTATGACATCAACCCAAATAATAAAAATTTCATATAATGCAGTTGTGATAGAGGCACCACAACGACACCCAGATTTGATTATCCACTGGAAGATCTCACAGGACTCAGCATATAGTTGTTGCCTATGGTTTGTTATGGGGACAGGCTAGAAAGGCCACTCAGCACAGAGAAAAGGTGCATGGGGTGAAGTCCAGAGTAAACCAAGCACAGGCTTCCAGTAATCCTATCTTTATGGAGTTAGCAGGATGTGCTTAATTCCTCCAGCATCAAATTAGGACAGCACAAGTGAAATGTTGTCTGCCAGTACGAGGCTTATGGATACTCAGTGCCCGAGGTCAAATGCTAATCACATAGGCATCTTCTCCTTAGCGTGTCCCAAAATTCCAGGTTTCCAAAAAGAAATCAAGTGTATGGCCTTACACACACTGATTTTACCAACACTTAGGCACAGTGAGCTTCTCTTACCAAGCTAGGGACTGGTGGAAACCTTCCTTAAATCCAAGATCCCAGGGAATAACCAAGGGCCAGTCATTCAGGTAGGATATTCTGTGGGTAGCCATCTTTGGCCTGCTGGATGAAACCTTTTCTGCATAGGAATTACAGCCCTCAATTCATTTTTGGTGGTGTCTTAAAATTTTATTTTAATAGCAAGTAATATGATGGTTAACATGGTACGGTTTCAGTTTCATCATCCATATGAAGTAGGTATTTGTACAAAAAAGACTAGGGCAATATTAGGTCATTATCATCTTTTTTTATGTGATTAAGCTTTCATTATGATTCTTAGATATGATCAGCATAATGATTTTTGATTTAAAATTAGAATAAAATCTCAATTATAAGGAAAACCCAGGTTTGATTCATATAGTGCTGAATCCCTGTTTATAGTTATATTTGGTCATATTCATCAATTGTTTTCTTGCCTAAGTACACAAATAACTTGTATTTTTGTATTTTGCTTTATGTATTTTCATATACTTCCATATGGGAGACATTACCCCTATTGTGTTACTTTGATCTCTATCTTAATGTTCAAGGTGACTGTATCATGGTTAATATATGCTAAGAGTAGCTTCAATGGATACCGTGTTTGGTTGTTGTACTTTGTTTTATTGTTTTTTACATTTAATGAGCCTTATTTTTTCAGCAGTTTTAAGTTCACAGCAAAATATAATAGAAAGCACAGAGAGTCTCCATATACCATACCATGCACCCGTACACGCCTAGCCTCCCCTGTTGTTAACATCTTGCACGACAGTGGTCCGTTTTTAGTAGTAATTTTTTTTCAGTTCTTTTGTTTAGTTTTGAGTGACAGAGCATGTATGCGTGTGAGCAGCCAAGGGGCAGAGGGAGAGGGGGGAAAGAATCCTGTGCTGTCAGCACAGAGCCTGATGCAGGACTTGATCCCATGAACTGTGAGATCATGACCTGAGCTCAGATCCAGACATGGACGCTGAACCAATTGAGCCACCCAGGCACCCTGACAAGAGTGGTGCATTTTATATGGACACTAACTCATCATGTTCAGGCAAAGTCTCTAATTTGCATTAGTGTTCAGCCTTGGTGTTATACGTTCTATGAGTTTTAACAAATGTGTAATGATGTGAATCCACCTTTGTCGTATCGTGTGAAAAGAGTTTCACTGCCTTAAAAGTCCTCTGTGCTTGGGCGCCTGGGTGGCTCAGTCGGTTAAGTGTCCGACTTCGGCTCAGGTCATGATCTCGTGGTTCACGAGTTCGAGACCCGCGTCAAGCTCTGGAATGACAGATCGGAGCCTGGAGCCTGCTTCCGATTATGTGTCTCCCTCTCTCTCTGACCCTCCCCCCATTCATGTTCTGTCTCTAAAATAAATAAATGTTAAAAAATTTTTTAAAAAATCGTCCTCTGGGCTGTGCCCCTTTTTCCCTACATTCACCCCAACCCTTACCTCCATAGTTTTGCTCTTTCCAGAGTGTCATATAGTAACAATCATACAGTGGATATCGTTGAATGTTTAGAAAATTAAAATTCCCCACTAATTGAATGTAGGCATTCAAGATATTCTTTGCCCTTTGTTTTGTTTTGTTGCTCATCAGTAGAGGATCTGATGACATATGCCTTCCATGAAAAAAAGCATGATTTCTCTAGATGTGTGTCACCTAATGGGGAGGGTTGAGGAAAATGACATCATGAGCCACTACATAGCACTAACATTGGGATCATCCTCTGTGATGTTCAGTGGGTCTAGATAGACTCTCTAGCAATGGAAGGAGACAGTCTCGAGAAGTTAGAACTTTATCAAATTGGAATGCCAAATTCTTCCTACTTACCTTGCCATTGGAAATAAGGCCAGGGAGAGTCTGTTTGCTGTGATTTGGCCATGCTGCAAGGTACAATAGCTATGGAGCACATTTGTGAGGTGTTGTTTCATCCTAAAACTGAACAGTCTCTCCTAAATGGCTGGGGGAAGTTCTGCTGTGTTACAGCAAAATAAAAAAAAACTCTCTTTTAACTTCTCTAGGAGTGGAAGTCCAGAAAAATCACGCTAGTTGCAGTTTGAAATTGTCAGCTTGTGATAATCATTCTCCTAACGATGCCAGTTTCCTCCATTGTCATAGAGTTGGTCAGTGATGGCCATTGTAAACATCAGTTCACCTGTAGGTGTCAAATTCCGATAAAACCCATTCTTGCTTTTGGTCAATATAGAGGAGAAAGTAAGATTTCTTAGTGCTTTAAGCCTACGAAGGGTATAATTACCATTCAGTGTAGTGTGGTTTCCAGGTGTGGTCCCAAAGCAATACTTTTTAACAAATCATAAGCCGTACACTTGTAATTTCCTCTATTTTTCGATTGTTGATTTAACATGTATTTTGCTTTCTTCTTTAGGATCAGATGAGAAGGCTGAGGAAGACTCTATAACCAGGTAGGGTTTTTATGGATTTGTAAAAATGACATTCGTCGGGGCACGTGGGTGGCTCAGTCGGTTAAGGGTGTGACTCTTGATTTCAACTCAGGTTTGTGAGTTCAAGCCCCACGTCGGGTTTTGCGCTGACAGCCTCCTTGGGATATCTTTCCCGATTTCTGTGTGCACTCACTCTCAATGTATAAAGGAACGAAATGAAATGAAATGGACAATGAAAGGAAAGGAAGTGAAATGAATGAACTGAAAATTATGTGTTTCCTAAGGGAACGCAGAGAACAAAAGCAGTTGTTGCGTGTTCTACCCTGGACAAGACATTATATCCTATGCATAACATCTCTTAAGTTATATAGGCATTGCATAGCTTTGCAAAATAGCTGTGTTGTTGTAGCCTACTTTTTATTAGTTTGGCAACTGTGGTTCAGGGAGGTTGATGACTCGACCCTGATTCCATAGTTAATGGGTAGCTGAGGGGCTTTGCCCATCAGCCCGTGAAGCTTCCACATCCATTCTCTGGTTCCTCAGCAGCACTGAGATGAAGATACAGATCCTAGGGCAGATCAACTCAGAATGTCAAAGCTAATCATGTCAGAACTCTAATTTAGTGTTTTCTTAAGAAACCAGGTTAGCGCAAGCATTTGCCCATATGTATTTGAGCACTAGTGCTAACAAAATAATTAGGCCGTGGTAACTAGTCCCTTGTTTTTACCATCCGAGATTTTAGGGTGGATGTCAGCTATGGCCATGGTGTCACAGCTTTTACATAATAAGCAAGATGTCGTCAGGCAGCTCCTTAGATGTGGTGATAGCTCCTCTTCTTGAGACAAATGAGTTTTCCGTAAGGGAAGGGTATCTAGTTGTAGACCATGTTACGTTAATTAAATTCAGTCTCTATCTCAAGGATATTGCTAGGATATTTCGAGGATTCTCTGTTGCCTAAGTTCCCAGTCTGGTTTCCCTTTGGGCTAGTACCCTTGACTAGTTCTAGGAAGCTTTTTCTTTTTTTGGGAGATTTTTTCCCCATGACGTTTCTGTACCGTGTTTTTGCCTTTTTACTTTCTTCTCTGGGTTTCTTGGTATTTCTTTTTTTTTCCATTAATATTTCCCCTTCTGCCAGCTAAGGACTCTCCATTTTTCCAGAGGCCAAATCAAAAGTACTTAGAGTCTCAAGATTTAGGGAACCTCAGAGATTAATTCATCAAAATACCCTCTGGTAATTCAAACTCTGTTTAACCTCCTTGCCGAATGGTTGCTTACATGGACAGTTTGAAACTGAAAAGAAATTGAAGTGACCTAGTTGGATATGATAAGTCACAGAAATGAGATTTAAATTCGGGTTCTTTTCCTTCTTTTTTCTTTCATTTCTTTCTTTGTTTTTTGTCTTCATCTTGCAGACAAATATTTTAATAATAGAAATCAAATACCCAGTACTGGAATCACCGGATCCTATGGGATTTGTGTTTTTAATTTGTTGAGGCCCCTCCATACTGGCTTTCACTGTGGCGATACCAATTTACATCCCATGACCGGTGCACAAGGGTTGTTTTTTCTCCACACCCTGAGCAACCCTTGTTGTTTCCTGTGTGTTGAAACTGAGCCATTCTGACAGATGTGAGGTGAGAAGTCATTGTGGTAACGTTTATACATTTAATTTTGAACCATTTCAGAGCATTCCCTGCCTGTCACATTTGGTTATGGAAACTCAGACTGGGTCTTTCCTGGAGATTTCACAGGTTAGGAGAGGTCGAGGCAAAATAGAGAACTGAAAGCTTTTTTAAAACAGGGTCCAAATTGTGAAAGACCTGTACTCTGGAAACCGTAAAACACTGATGAAAGAAATTGAAGGTGACGGAAAGAAAGAGAAAGACATCCGATGCTCACAGATGGGAAGAATACATATTTTTAAAGTGTCTACACTACCCAAAGCCATCTACAGATGTCATGCAATCCCTGTCAACATACCAACAGCATTTGTCACAGAGCTAGACAAACAATCCTAAACGTTGTATAGAACCACAAAAGACCTTGAATGGCCAAAGCAATATTGAAAACGAGGAAACCTGGAGGTATCGCAATCTCAGCTTTCAAGTTGTATTCCAAAGCTGTAGTAATCCAAACAGTATGGTGGGTACTGGCGTACAAAATAGCCTCCTAGCTCAGTGGACTAGAACCGCAAACCCAGACATAAATCCACCAGTGTATGGTCAGTTCATCTTCCACAAACAGGAAAGACTATCCAGTGCGGAAAAGGCAGTCTCTTCACCAAATGGTGTTGGGAAAACTGGACAAGTCACATGCCAAAGAATGAACCTGGACCAATTTCTGTACCGTACACACAAAGAAACTCAAAATGAATTAAAAACCTAAGTGTGAGTCCTGAAACCATAAAAAACAAAAAACAAACAAACAAACAAACAAAAAAGAATCCTTGAAGAGAGCACAGGCCCTCATTTCTCTGACTTTGGCTGTAGCAACATTTTACTAGTTATGCCTCTTGAGCCAAGGGAAATAAAACAAGAATAAAGTATGGGGACTATACCAACCTACGAAGCTTTTGCACAGGGAAGGAAACCGTCAAAACTGAAAGGCAACCTCTGGAAGGGAGAACAAATTTGGAAATGTTTTGCAAATCCAGTAAAGGGTTAGTATCCACAATGTCTAAAAAATTGATACATGTCAACATCACCCCCCTCCAAAAAAGCCCAGTTTACAAATGAGCAGTAGACATCACCAGACACTTTTCCAAAGACAACATACAGATGGTCAACAGACACATGAAAAGATGCTCCCCAAAGTACAACGAGATACCACGTCACACCTGTCAGAATGGCTACACTCCAAGACACAAGAAGCAAGTGTTTGCGAGGATGTGGAGACAAAGGAAACCTCTTGCACCGTTGGTGGAAATGCAAATGGGTGCGGCCCCTGTGGAAAACAGTATGGAGGTTCCTCAAAAAATTAAAAACAGAACTCTCCTATGATCCAGTAATTGCACTACTGGATACTACCCAAGAGAATACAAAAACACGAATTCCACGGGACACACGCACTCCTGTGTTTATTGCAGCATTATTTCCAACAGCCAGCGCAAGCGTCCATTGACAGATGAGTGAACGAAGAAGAAGCCCTATATGGATGTATGTGTGTGTGTGTGTATATGTATATCCATACACATACACACACACACACACACACACACACACACACACACACACACACTGTAATATTACTCAATCATAAAACAATGAAATCTTGCCATTTGCAATCACCTGGATGGAGCCTGAGTGTAGTATGGTAAGCAAAGTCAGGGAAAGACAAATGCCATATGATTTTACTCATGTAGCACTTAAGAAACAACAAACGAGCAAAGGGAGGAAACAAAAGGGGAGACAAACCAAGAAATAGGCTCTTAACTGCAGAGAAGGAACGGATGGTTGCGGAGAGGAGGTGAGTGGTGGGAGGGATGAAAGAGATGATGGGGATGAAGGAGTGCCCTTGTCATGATGAGCACGGGGTGAGTATGGAGTTGGTGAATCACTATATTGTACAACTTAAACTAATATAACTCTGGATGTTGCTATTACTGGAATTAAAATAAAACTTCATGAGGAAACCAGAGGACAACTTTTAATGATACCAAGAAACTTCGTGGAATAAACAGATACTTGACCTTTCCCTTAACTTTTTAAAATTTTGTTTTTAAATGAATGAACATGTTTTTGTTGTATTTTTTTGCTCTAAAGGCTTTCCGACACACCTGTTCCTGATGATTCATGGTCTACATCAGCTAGCCAAGACTTAGATTTTGGTACCAAGGTAAAGTACCCTCCTGTGAAA
Organism: Panthera onca; assembly: GCF_046562875.1. Classification (NCBI taxonomy): domain Eukaryota; kingdom Metazoa; phylum Chordata; class Mammalia; order Carnivora; family Felidae; genus Panthera; species Panthera onca. The sequence goes on from NC_138339.1 coordinate 156,754,615, forward strand.
CTCACTTTCCTGCTCTGAATTGAGTTTTCTCCCTTATTTACTCTGAAAATTTAAGAGGAGCCTGTGTATCATCATTTTATGTGTGTCATGGAAAGTTAGCAAGAACAAACCACTTTACAGATACATGACGCATTGAATGTTTTCTTTTGTTTTCTTTTGTTGTACTTTGGTAAATCCTACAGGTGGAGGCTGATGAAAGAATGGGCTGGAAAATATATAATGACCGTCAAATTATATTGGGAAAAGCTTTTCCATAATGGAGGCAATATGACATTGCTTAAGGATAAGGATTCTTACTGTGATAGTAACATGACTGATAATACTCATGCCTAAATGAAACCTGAGTGGGTCCAAGTATCTATTGTAGGTTGCCCCCCCCCCCCGCCCCGGGCAAGTTTAATTTTGGTGAGATACAGGATTTTCCTTTGGCTCTATCCTTTGTTCTACATTTAGACTAAAATCATATTAGAAAATGTAGAAATTTAGGTGTTTACATTATTTCTCAACATTTACGTTACAAAAGTGTTCCCCTGTAGTTTTGAAATAACTCCATGAAGAGTAAGGTAAAATGGTGCATCTCCCCGAAGAATACGTATTTTGCTGAAAAGAGTAGCTCTATGAGCAGAGGCTCTTCATAGCCAAGTTGTCAAATTTCTAATTTCAGAAATCTTTCCTATTCTAGCTTTGAAAACTATCTCCTCCTAGTCCTTGTGTCAGATTCTAAAATTTAAAGTTTCAGACATGTGATATTTATTTCAGTATTCATTTCAAAGCCCCTAAATCTTGATAAGCTCCTGGAGGTTAGGAAACACACTTGTTTGACTCCTGGAGCTGCTAGAATAAAGTCTTGCTTGGAAGAAACAATGTCATAGTTTTTGAATGTGAATAAATGAGTAGGGAAATGGAATTCCGTAGAATGGAGTTGGAAAAGTAACAAAATGCGCCTGATATATCACAATTAAATATGTGAATTTAAAAAGTCAGGCTTCAGTTTATATTCCGTTTTAGTGTTTAACATGTATACACGCAAATGAATTCTATTGAGGAAATCAGGAGTTACATAAGAAAGAAGGTTACAGTATATTTTTAGTATCCTCCCATTGTGAGCTTAGAATTGCAGAGAAAAAGTCCTCAGCCTTTGTTTGTTTAACCCCATCTGTGTCCCATTACATACATCCTTTGAAGGTTCCCATTTCTTCCTAGAATTCTCATTCCCAATTCTTTCTCCATAGTGAATGTTGACGTGTTAGGAACCTCTCTTTTTCTGTTCTTTTCTTAGTCTAGTAATAATTTCTAGCCCTTCGGAAGCGATAGATGCCAGGAATTGAACAATTTATTTATACTGAAAAAAATTAAATTCTTCTTTCCAGTATTTATAACCAGATAACTGTAGAGTGATAAGAGTCAGTATTATTAGAGATATACTGTGAATCAAAGCCTCTCTTTTACGTAAATATTGTATAGATAGATAGATAGATAGATAGATAGATATAGATATAGTTAGATAGATATAGATAGAGATATATATAATATATGCATATATACACATATACATTTACACTTATACACACACACACACATATATATATATATATATACATACACACGCACACACACACACACACATATATATATATATGCACATATATAGAGACATATATCTTTAAAAGGTTTAAAAGAGACTATTGTTCATAGTATACTCCCAATCCTACTTATGTACCTGTTGAAAAATGTATGTTGTTTCCACTTACCTTCCTTTGCTCACATTTTTCCTTTTCTTTTTTGTCTTAAGCTCATGCTTGATTGATTGGTCACATGTTATTTTTTTTTTTTTTTCCTTTTTCCCTCTTCAACCCCCATGCTTTTTACGGTATTTTTAAAAAGTTTTTTAAAGTTTATTTATTTTTGAGACAGAGAGAGACACAGAGTGCAAGCGGGTTAGGGGCAGACACAGAATCCAAAGCAGGCTGCAGGCTCCGAGCTGTCAACACAGAGCTCAACGTGGGGCTGAAACCCACAAACCGTGAGATCATGACTCATGAGCTGAAGGTGGATGCTGAACTGACTGTGCCACATACGTGTTCCCCGCACCAGGCTCTTTTTTAATGGTTACCCTACCCTAATTTGTCCTTGTAGAAACTATTTCTTTAGTGTCTGTTCTTTTAGTACATCACTTTCTGTCAACTCCATTGTCAACATATTGGTTATGGAATTCTACTGTCTGTGTGTGGTTTCCATCCAGGACTCATTGCCCCACAAGGTTTATTATTCTTGTTTTTCTCTTTCTTGGAAGGAGCTGAGCTAAATGTTTTTGTAATGTTTGTATTTCTCTTGGGAAGGGAGGGAGAGAGAGAAAGAATGAGCAAGTGCTCGTTGCTGTGATCTGAAAATATGCAAGGTATGATCTCAGTCCTTTTGTATTTGTGGAGGGCTGTTTTGTGACCCAGGATGTCACTTGGAGACATTGGAGAATGTTCTATGTGCACTTAAGAAGAATGTGCATTCTACTGCTGTTGGATGAAAAGATCTTAATATATCGGTGTTGATATCCATGTATATAAATGTATATATTAGGCCAATATATATCTATGTATATCTGAATACATCTGGTCCAATGACACATTGGATCTGTGTTTCCTTACTGATTTTCTGCCTTGACGACCCGCCTGTTGCCATGAGTGGAGTCTTAAAGTCGTCTACAATCATGGTATTTGTATGTATACACTTAATCATGTTTGTGATTAATCGATTCATATGTGTGGGCGTTTCACTCTGGGGCCATAAACATTTGCAATTGTTAGCTCCTCTTGATGGATAGACCCCTTAATTATGATCCAATGCCCTTCTGAATCTGTTACTACAGTCTCTGGTTTAAAATCTAGTCTTTCTGGTGGAAGTGTGGCGACTCCAGCTTTCTTTTGACTTCTGGTAGCATGATAGGTGGTTCCCCATAGCTTCACTTTGAATCTGGAAGTGTCCTGGGGTTTAACATCAGTGTCTTGCTGACAACATATAGATGGATCTTGTTGTTTGGTTTTGTTTTGTGTTTTATCCATTCTGATTCCCGGTGTCTTTTGATTGGGGCATTGAGTCCATTCACACTCAGAGTGATTAGTTAAAGATATGGATTTAGTGTCATTGTGTTATCTGAAGGTTTCATGCTTTTGGTGAGGCCTCTGGTCCTTTGTAGTCTCTGCTGCTTTCCACTCACAGACTCGTCCCTTAGGATCTCCTGCAGGGCTGGTTTCGTGGTCATGAACTCCATTAGGTTTTGTTTGTCTGGGAAAGCTTTTCTCTCTCTTTCTATTCTAAATGACAGCCTTGCTGGGGAAGGGATTCTTCGCCGCATATGTTCCCATTCAGCACACTGACCGTTTGCTACCCCTCCCTTCTGCCCTGCCAAGTTTCTTTGGACAGGTCTGCTGCTACCCTTATGTGTCTTCCCTTGTCGAATAAGACCCGTTTGTCCCTAGCTGCTTTCAGAATCCTCTCCTTATCTTTGTAGTTTTCCAGTTTTGCTATGGCATGTCGTGGTGTTGACCTGGGTTTGTGGATTCGGAAAGGAATTCTCTGTGCCGCCAGGACTTGGATGACCGTTTCCTTCTCCAGATGAGGGAAGCTCCCAGCTATACATTGTTCAAACAAACCTTCTGCCCCTTTCTCTCACTCTTCTTCTTCTGGGACTCCTAGGATGTGGCTAATATTTCATCTCACCGAATCACGTAGGTCTCTAGTACCTGCCTCGTGATCTAGTCATTTCCTTCCTTTCCTTTCTCTGCTTCATCTTTGTCCACAATTGTATCTTCTGTTTCACCGATTCTGTCTGCTGCTTCTCCCATCCTTGCTGTCACTGCATCTAGTTTACTTTGTATCTCCTTTACACCATTTCATTTTCAGCGTTCATCGTGACGATTCCTTAGGTCCTTGATCTCTGAAGCAGTAGATTGTCTGCTGTCTTCTATGCGTGGTTTCAAGCGCAACTATGCGTCTTATGAGTGTCATTCCTAAAATGTGCTCACACATATTGTTTCTGTCTCTTTTGAGCACTTCACTGGCTGTCCTTTCTTCCCGGAATTTTTTTTGAGCGGAATTCTTCCATTTCGTCGTTTTGGCTAGATTCCTGCCCTTTATGTGTTTGAATAGCTTGTTCTCTGTCCCACACCTGCGAGTACTACTATATTAAAAAGAGCTCCTATACTGTCCAGGGCCTGGCAGTTGAACAAATGTGTTTTGGAGTGTGTTGTGTGCACTCTTTCGGTGCGTCTTTGGCTGCTGTTCTCGCTACTTGGAGTGGTGGTTTGGGCCCTCCACCTGATGGGCTTTGATTTGTTTGTTGAAGTAATCCTGGAAACAAGGAGAAGAAGGTGGTGAAGAATCCTTAGCCCAAACAAAAAGAGAAATGACTGGAATGGAAAAAAAGACCAAGCAGTGACTCTAAGGAGCTATAGGGCTTAATCCAGAAAGAGAGGGAGGAAAATGAAGAAGGTGATCTAGAAAACTATAGAGAAAATGCGCAATCAAACAAACAAAGAACCAGAACAGAAGAACAAAGTAAAAAATATATATCTGTATCTATATCTATATCTATATCTATATCTATATCTATATCTATATCTAGGTATATCTAAATATAGATATATAGGTATATATTAAGATAAATAGATATATGTAGATATATAATTTGCTTTGACCCACGTCAACTCGAGACTCCTAGGCTGTTTCCAAAGAGAGAAGAAGTAAGAGCAGAGTAGAAAGAGAAAAAAGGGAAAAGAGAAGAAAGGGAAAGCAAAGGAAAGAAAAGATGGGCGCCTGGGTGGCTCAGTAGCTGAAGCGTCCGACTCTTGAATTTGGCTCATGTCATGTTGTCGCTGTTGGTGGGTTCGAAACCCCCATCAGGTTCTGCAGTGAGAGCATGGATCCTGCTCGGATTCTCTCTCTCTCCCTCTCTCTGCATCTCTTCTGCTTGATCACTCACTCTCTCTCTCAAAATAGAGAAATAAACATTAAAAAAGAAAAGGAAAGACAAAAGAATAATAACTCAAATGAAAACAAACAAACAAACAAAGAAACTAAGATAGAAAACTGGAGGAGAGTTGTCTATTGGTGCCTGGGACTGGTGGCTGTGCTGGTCCAGAGGAGGGGCTGTGTGGTCCCATCAGTGTCAGTCTCACTCCTACAGAGAAGCAGTTACGAGGCACAGAGAGCCAGGGTTCGGTGTAATGGGCCTGCCTCCACGGAGGCTCACTGTCCATTCCCTGAAGCCCCACGATGTTGGTCATGGGGAGAGAAATGGCGACACCCCAATATCTCCTCCCCACACGAGGTGTCTCAAAACTCACTGTTTAGGCTGTCCTCACGGAATAGCCTGGGGAGCCGGCTTGCCTTGCTGCACAGTCCCCTGTGCCACCTGAGCACTGAGCTGGGATTCAAAACCCTGTAGGATCCCGCGTTGCTCGGACCTGGTAGTGGAGTTGCGCCACTCTGCCCAGTGGACAGAGGGCCTCTGGCTCGTGCCTGCACGGTCTTTTTCCCTTGGGCAGGCAATACCTCCCCTTTCCACCAAACTCAAGGTGTTCTCTCCCAGTGTAGCCCTGAGATTGCTACCAAGCCTAGGGGCGGCTCCCTCCCTACCAGGCATGGGAGGTGGTAGCTCTGGTCTAGAGAAAGTCTGGCAACCTTGAAAATCCTGTTTTTTAGCCTCTAAGGCTGTTTTGCAAAGTAGAAACTGGCCCTCTGGATCTCTCCTTGGTCTGTGGTCTGGACAGGCTTTCTCATATCCAAATGCACTTCCCACAGCCTCTCTCTCTACCTTCCTTTCGTTTCTCCACCAAAGGGCTTCCCCCACTCCATGCCTGTGCTGCCCATTTTATTTCTCCCAATTCGCATACACACCCTTCTGTCCCGCCAAGCTGTCACTTTGCACCTGTGGAGATTTTTCTGTCCCTCTGCCTCCTGTATTCCTGGTATTGCAAGTGTTGTGACCTCAATAGTGCTGTGTTTGAGGCACAAGGGAAATTCTGATCCCCTCCCCTGCCATCTTAACTCCTCCCTCCACCTTTTACTTTCCTTTTCGCAATTTCAAAGTTGGGTGCCTAATCGACTAAGTCACCCAGGCCCCCCAAGAATGCTTGTTTTCAATGGGAAGATGTTCGAAGGCCAATAAAATGGCCCTAGTGTCCAGAAAAGAATGGCAAAGTTAGAATGCGTTTTTGATTTTCTCATTTGGGGCTATAATAAGTTCCAGTAAACTCTTAGTGGAGACATCATATAGGTATACATTTGACCCTTGAACAAGATGGGTTTGGACTGTGGGAGTCCACATACATACAGATTTTTTTCAATAAATACACTACCATCCTGTAAACATATTTTCTCTTCCTTATGATTTTCTTTTTCGTCTTGTTTTTCTTTTTTTTAATTATTTATTTTGTGAGAGAGAGAGAAGACAGAGCACGTGAGTAGGGAAACGGGGGCAGAGAGAGAATCTTCATCAGGCTCCACACTGCCAGCGTTGAACTCAGGTCACGACCTGAGCCAAAGTCAAGAGCCTGACCCTGAACCGACAGTGCCACCCAGCACCCCTTTTTTACGATTTTCTTAGTAACCTTTTCTTTAGTTTATAGTGTAAGAATACAGTATGTAATACATATAACAGGGAAAACATGCATTAATCGACTGTGTCTATTGTTGGTAAGCTCAGCATTCCGTTATCCTAACCCTGACTTTCCATGCTCAGTTTACAGAGTCAATGGCCAAATGAGGCCGAAAAGGTAGATGAGACCTAGAGAGCATATACAAGCGCTTCTGCTTTAATGTTCTGGTTTTCAATACATATATACTTTTTTGATTTTTAAGTGTTATTGCTTTTAAAGTAGGAAATTCAGTAGTAATTTTGGGTTTTTTTGATTTGGTTTTGAGGTTTCAAAAGATATTTGTGGATTTTCGAGTGCATGGCCATCAGAGCCCGTAACCCTTGCTTTGTTCAAGGGTCAACAGTATAGTGATTTGGTACTTTTGAGATCTACTCAGTGAGATTAGTGTAAATGTTTTGACCTTAATTAATTTGTCCTTGTATACTGAGTACGTACCAAGCAGTTAGCTACTGAGTGTACAAGGGGAGGGTTTAGGTTGTTGTGGTCGGAGCAGAAAAGTAAGTCGACAGCAATCCATTATAAGTGACTATAAAGGCTTCATCGATAGGAAATGGACAATGTTAGTTGAGAGAACATTGGGGGCATTTGCAGTGAGGATGACGATGAGAGTGGGAGTGGGAATTTTGGTAGTCAGAAAAGATCTGAGGGTGGCAAAAGGTGCCAAGTGAAAGATGAGAAGGACCAGTCGTGTAGACCGTGGCGAGGGACATTCTGGACGGAGAGGACCACGGATCATCATTTTACTCCAATGTCTTAGAGTGACCAAGAAGTAGGAAGACCCACTCCACCATCATAATCATTATTATTGTTGTGTGTAAAAACGAAAAGGTGCATAGTGAAATGAGTGCTTGGCACATTTTAGGTGACTAAGACATAAATGTTCTTATACTTGCCGTTTGAATGCTTACTACACATTCTGAAGAGTTCCATACCTATATCTACATATTTTTTTGCTACTAGTTCACCATGATTTTAAGAAAAGTTTTTCTTACTACTTTGCCATTCGATCCAACCCTTCTTTCGTCCAGAAAAAGGTCAAGCCTTTGTTTACCTAAACGAAGCAGCAGCTACAACAGTGTTTTGTTGATACTCAACATGATATACTCCAAAGTTTCTGATCATGTGAGGTATGAATTGACACTGAAACAAATGTCTGCCATTTTATTAGAAGTAGTTTTCATTTATAGCAAGTACACTTTTAAAGAATTTGTTTCAAAACTTATTTCAAATGTCCTTTTATTTTGGTCAGGAATGCAAAGGAAGGTGTTTTGTTAGTTCCTTTTTGAAATCTGCATACAAGTCAGGCTTCTGCCTTTGAAGGTACTTATTCTGGCCTTCCGTGATCAGTTTAGAGAGTCCATAGCCAAATGAAGATTCAATGGTACGCTGAATCAAGAGAGCGTATATGAGGTTTGGTATTTAAAGGTTTTGGTGTTCAATACGTTTTTCTTATTTGTAAGTCTGATTGTTATTTAAGTCATAAATTCAGATATTTTCTTGGAAAAGGCTTATGCAGTCTTCACGCAACTCATTACTGATGCTACTTTTAACAGAGTATGTCTGAGAAGCCCAACAAATATGTTCCTCATTTCTCTGGAGCTGTGGATCAGAAAGGGCAAAGTATATTAAATGGACAAGTAGAAGGTAAGAACTGTATTTTATGCAAAGGTCATTTGACAGAATGTTGATTTAAAACAGGAATACTGATATATTCTAATATGTAAAGAAAACGTCCTGTTAAGTGCATAGGAAAGAGAAAGAGATGTGAAAAGGAGATAAGTTGCATATCGTATGTGGTGCCAGCAACAGATTAAATTGAGAGTGCCACCAAAGGAGCTAAATGACTAGTTCCCTTTCAAGATACTGGAAGGCCTAAGGAGCCTCAGGAAAGAAGAGAAGAGCCAAAGAGGGAATGATGTGAATGGCCGAGACTACAGGGAGTAAATGAAGGAAAGTAAGCCGGTGTGTATTGTGTTTCTACTGGAAGGTGGTAAAATACACTAGTACTTTAGAGGGAATAGCAGACGATTTGAAATGCAGCCAACACTATCAGGTGAGCTTCTCGTACCAGAATTTGTCAGAGTCGTATCCCCAAGTGTTCCCACTCTTACTGTTATCCTCACTGTTGGCAAGACATTAAGGACTGACCTAGCTGATGATGCAGAGATATGTCCTAACTACCATGGATGAACATAAGCATTTGTAGTCAGCGATAAATGTATATACGTTAATGCCATATAAAATGGGGGTACTTCATACGGTAGAATCAATTAGGGCAAAATAAGAGAATTGGAAGGAGGGTCAGATAGGGAGACATCAAGATAACTCATCTGACATTTTGGATGCCGTATTTGTGACTTTTGATTATTTTGGCAATAACTGCCTTTAATAGGTGAACTATATTTTTAATGTTCTAGGAAAATAAGGAAAAGAAACAAAAAAACACTATAATCAGTAGTATGCTTTCATATTCTGTCTGATAGTTCTGATTGTTGTAGAATGATCCCTGGTACTTCTTTGATTCCTATCTGCCAGAAAAATGGACTAAGTCCTAGTTAGTTGGAGAAAATTAACTGATTTTTCATATTTCAGAGAACTTTTATATGGTAGAACATAGGGGCAATCACCAGGGTTCGCTCTCTCTCTCTCTCTCTCTCTCTCTCTCTCTCTCTCTGTCTATTTTTTTTTTTTCGGAGTAAAATAAGATTGTTGCTTGTTTCACAATTTCTGACATCATGATTTCATCTATTCCTTTTAAACCTTTCTTCAAATGGATCTATAGGGATGTAGGAATTTTCAAGGCCAATACCAAGAAAAGAGATTCCAGGAAAGGTATTCTGTGACATGACCTTCTGACTGTAACCACGTGTAAGACATCAACCCAAATAATACAATTTCATATAATGCAGTTGTGTTAGAGGCATCCCAATGACACCCAGATTTGATTATTCACTAGAAGAGCTCACAGGACTCAGCATATAGTTGTAGCCATGCGTGTGGATTGGTATGGGGACAGGCAAGTAAGGCCAATCGGCACCGAGCAATGGTGCATGGGGTGAAGGCCAGAGGAAACCAAGCGCAGGCTTCCAGGAATCCTTTCTCTATGGAGTTAGCAGGATGTGCTAAATTCCTCCAGCATGAAATTAGGACAGCACAAGTGAAATGTTGCCTGCCAGTACGAGGCTTATGGATACTCAGTGCCCGAGGTTTTCATCAAATGCTAACCACATAGGCATCTTCTCCTTAGCATGTCCCAAAATTCCAGGTTTCCACCAAGGAAATCAAGTGTACAGCCTTAAGCACATTGATTGTACCAGCACTTAGGCACAGTGAACCACTCTTAAGCAGCTAGGGAATGGTGGGAACCCTCCTTAAATCCAAGATCCCAGGGAACCACCAAGGGCCAGTCATTCAAGTAGGATGTTCTGAGGGTAGCCATCTTTGGCCTGCTGGATGAAATCTGTTCTGCATAGGAATTATAGCCCTGACGTCATTTTTGGTGGTGTCTTCAAATTTTATTTTACTAGCAAGTAACATGATGGTTACCATGGTACTGCTTTCAGTTTCATCATCCATATGAAGTGGGTATTTGTACAAAAATTACTAGGGAGGGCCATATTAGGTCATTATAATCTTTTTTTATGGGATTAAGCTTTCATTATGATTCTTAGGTATGATCAACATGATGATTTTTGATTTAAAATGAGAATGAAAATCTCTTAATTATATGGAAAACCCAGGTGTGATTCCTATGGTGCTGAACCCCTGTTTATAGGTATAAGATTTTGGGTCATATTCATCAATTGTTTTCTTGCCTACGTATACAAATAACTGTTGTATTTTTGTGTTTTGTTTATGTATTTTCATATACTTCCAAATGGGAGACAGTACCCCTTTTGTGTTACTTTGATCTCTATTTTAATGTTCAAGAGGACTGTATCGTGAGTTAGTATATGCTAAGAGTAGCTACAATGGATACCATATTTTGTTGCTTTTGTTGTTTCATACATTTAATAAGCCTGATTTTTTCATCAGTTTTAAGTTCACAGCAAAATATAATAGGAAGTACAGAGAGTCTGCATATACCATACCATGCTCCCGTACACGCCTAGCCTCCCCTGTTGTTAACATCTTGCACGACAGTGGTCCGTTTTTAGTAGGATTATTTTTTTTCAGTTCCTTGGTTTAGTTTTGAGCGAGAGAGCATGCATGCGTGTGAGCAGCCAAGGGGCAGAGGGAGAGGGGGGAAAAATCCTGTGCTGTCAGCACAGAGCCTGATGCAGGACTTGATCCCATGAACGGTGAGATCATGACCTGAGCTCACATCCAGAGTTGGACGCTGAACCAACTGAGCCACCCAGGCACCCTGACAACAGTGGTGCATTTTCTATGGACACGGACTCTTCATTTTGAGACCAAGTCTCTAATTTGCATTAACGTTCAGCCTTGGTGTTATACATTCTATGAGTTTTAACAAATGTGTAATGATGTGAGTCCACCTTTGTGGTATCGTGTGAAAGAGTTCCACTGCCTTAAAAGTCCTCTGTGCTGTGCCCGTTTCTCCCTACATTGACCCCAACCCTTAGCTCCATAGCCTTGCTCTTTCCAGGTGTCATATAGTTAGAATCATAGAGTGGATGTCTTTGAATGTTTAGAAAGTGAAAATATCCTGGTAATTGAATGTAGGCGTTCAAGATATTCTTTGCCCTTTGTTTTGTTTAGTTGCTCATCAGTAGAGGATCTGATGACCTCTGCCTTCCATGAAAAAAAGTATGATTTCTCTAGATGTGTGTCACCTAATGGGGAGGGTTGAGAAAAATGACATCATGAACCACTACACAGCACTCACATTGGGATCCTCCTCCTCTGTGATGTGCGGTGGGTCTAGATAGACTCTCTAGCAATGGAAGGAGACAGTCTCCAGAGGTTAGAACTTTATCAAACTGGAATGCCAAATCTTTCCTTGTTACCTTGCCATTGGAAATAAGGCCACGGAGCGTCTGCTTGCTATGGTTTGGCCATGCTGCAAAGTACAGTAGCTATAGAGCACACTTTGTGAGGGGGTGTTTCCTCCTAAAACTGAAGAGTGTCTGCTGAAGAGCTGGGGAAGTTCTGCCGTGTTACAGCAAACTAAAGGTACTCTCTTTCAACTCCTCTAGTAGTGGAAGTCCAGAAAAATCATGCTAGTTTCAGTCTGACATTGTCAGCTCATGATAATCATTCTCCTAACGATACCAGTTTCCTCCAGTGCCATAGAGTCGGTCAGTGATGGCCATTGTAAACATCAGTTCACCTGTAGCTGTCAAATTCTGATAAAACCCATTCTTGCTTTTGGTCAATATAGAGGAGAAAGTAAGATTTCTTAGTGCTTTAAGCCTACGAATGGTATAATTACCATTCAGTGTAGTGTGGTTTCCAGCTGTGGTCCCAAAGCAATACTTTTTAACAAATCATAAGCCGTACACTTGTAATTTCCTCTATTTTTCGATTGTTGATTTAACATGTATTTTGCTTTCTTCTTTAGGATCAGATGAGAAGGCTGAGGGAGACTCTGTAACCAGGTAGGATTTTTATGGATTTGTAAAAATGACATTTGCTGGGGTACCCGGGTGGCTCAGTCGGTTAAGGGTGTGACTCTTGATTTCAACTCAGGTTTGTGAGTTCAAGCCCCATGTCGGGTTTTGCGCTGACAGCCTCCTTGGGATATCTTTCCCGATTTCTGTGTGCACTCACTCTCAAAGTATAAAGGAATGAAATGAAATGAAACGGATAATGAAAGGAAAGGAAAGGGAATGAATGAATTGAAAATTATGTGTCTCCTAAGGGAACGCAGAGAACAAAAGCAGTTGTTGCGTGTTCTACCCTGGACTAGACACTATATCCTATGGGTAACATCTGTTCAGTTATATAGTCATTGTATAGCTTTGCAAAGTAGCTGTGTTATTGTAGCCTACTTTTTATTACTTTCACAACTGTGGTTCAGGGAGGTTGAAGACTCGACCATGATTCCATAGTTAATGGGTAGCTGTTGGGCTTTGCCCATCAGCCCGTGAAGCTTCCACATCCATTCTCTGGTTCCTCAGCAGCACTGAGATGAAGATACAGATCCTAGGGCAGATCAACTCAGAATGTCAAAGGTAATGGTGTCGGAACCCGAATTTAGGGTTTTCTTAAGAACCCAGATTAGTCCAAGCATTGGGCCTCATATATTTGACCACTAGTGCTAACAAAAGTCATTAGTGCAGTGGTAACTAGTCCCTTGTTTTTACCGTCTGAGATTTTAGGGTGGATGCCAGCTATGGCCATGGTGTCAAGGCTTTTACATAATAAGCAAGATGTCGTCAGGCAGCTCCTTAGATGTAGTGGTATCCCCTCTTCTTGAGACAAATGAGTTTTCTGTAAGGGAAGGATATCTAGTTGTAGACCATGTTACATTAATTAAATTCAGCCTCTATTTCGAGGATATTGCTATATGATTCTCTGTTGCCTAAGTTCCCCGGCTGGTTTCCCTTTGGGCTAGTACCCTTGTCTAGTTCTAGGAAGCTTTTTGGTTTTTTTTGGAGGTTTTTTTCCCCCCATGACTTTTTTGTACTGTGTTTTTGCCTTTTGACTTTCTTCTCTGGTTTCCTTGGTATTTCTTTCTTTTTTTTTTTTTTTCCAATAATTTTCCCACTTCTGCCAGCTAAGGACTCTCCATTTTTCCAGAGGCCAAATCAAAAGCACTTAGAGTCTCAAGATTTAGGGAACCTCAGAGGTTAATTCCTCAAAACACCCTCTGGTACGTCAACCTATGTTTCACCTCCTTGCCCAATGGTTGTTTCCCTGGAGAATTTGAAACTCAAAAGAGATTGAAGTGACCTATTTGGATATGATAAGTGACAGAAATGAGATTTAAATTCTGGTTTTCTTTCTTTCTTTCCTTTCTTCCTTCTTTTTTGTCTTCATCTTGGAGGCAACTGTTTTAATAATAGAAAGCTGGGGAGTGGGTCTAATGAATACAATGAAGGAGGGTAAGAATCGAATTAGCAGAGGAGACCAGGTTTCAAGGAGAACAACACTGAGTTGGTTAGGAATCAGAGATTGAGAAAAGATGTCAGAATATGGGGGTTTATGCCAAGTGAGATAAAGGTGAATGACAGGAATGAAGGACCCAGGATTCGGGGAGTTGTTTAGAAAGGCATATTCAAATAGAGTGTTCAAGAGGGTCGTGACCAGGTTTCTGCTTTTGTGTGTGTTGGTTTCATTGAGGGTGCGAGCATACCTCAGATTTTCTGATGAGAGAGATTAAAAATCATTTGAGCTGCTGGGAAGAGTCTGTTTACAGCAAATAGAAATAAGATATCCCCTACTTCCACCCCAACTGAGGGAGGATGGCTTAGATCCTCTCAAGGAATTGGGGGTGGGTGGTGGAGATTCCGAACATCAGAGATGTATGGCCCAAGGCAAGCTGTCTCCTCACTCCACCTCTTTTCCTAAATCTGTGATGCCCTTCCCATGTACTTGTAGGGCTGGGCAGGGGTAGGACTGACTTGTCAAATCAGTAAGGGAGCTTCATCTGGATCGGTGATAACATGCCTATGTTGAGGTGACTGTGTGGATGACTGAGACTCCCAATTCGCTTGTTCTCCAGGAGCAGGACATGGCTCCTACCCTCGGTCACTTGAGCCCATCCTTGTTGTAGGAGTGTATGGCTTCATAGGCTAAAGATTGAAAGGGTGGGGAATGCCACAGAACCGTGCCGAAGAGTGATGTAGGAGTGATGTAGGGAGCTCATAGGGAAGAAAATATTCAGACAGTGTATAGAGAAATAGAGGCACAACGACCAGGACCATTTTGATCGCAGTCTCTCTCCTTGGGTAGCAGAATGCCCCTGAAGGCTTGGAATGTCTTGCTAGTTATTATGGACCTAAATAAGGCAAGACCAGTGTGGGAACAAAGTTGGCCTTGGGAACTCTGAATCTTTCAACCTCTAGTTAGTCCTACCACTCATAACATAGAAACCTAAACTTTGATATGTTTCCTTAAACGGAGATCTACCTGACACCCAAGGTAATATGTGATGCAACAACTCTAGATGTTTCACCCTGATCGCCATAAGCGTAGCTCCCATCTGTTAATGTATGATGCTATTACGATACCACTGACTAGATTCCCTATGCTGTACCTTTGAGCCTTGTGATTTATTCATTCTATAACTGGAACCCTGAACTTCCCTCTCCCCTTCACCCATTTTGTCCATCCCCCCACCTCCCCTCCCTTCTGGCAAGAGTCAAATCTCTGCATTTATGGGTCTGTTTCTGCTTTTGCTCTGTTTGTTCATTTATTCCCCCTTTTAGATTCTACACAGAAGTGAAATCATATAGGATTTGTCTTTTTCTGTCTGACTTATTTCACTTAGCCTCAAACCATCTAGGTATATCCATCATGTTGCTGATGGCAAGATCTCATTCTCTTTTATAGTGGCGTAATATTCCATTGTGTGTGTGTGTGTGTGTGTGTGTGTGTGTGTGTGTGTGTGTGTCTGTGTGTGTGTATGTGCTTGTGTGTGTGTGGTCTCTTCATGTATTGGTGGACACTTGGGTTGCTTCCATATCTTGTCTATTGTAAACAATGCTATAATAAAGATAGGGGTGCATATATCTTTTCAAATTAGTATTTCCTATTCCCTTGGGTAAATAAGTACCCAGTAGTGGAATCACTGGATCCTATGGTATCTGTGTTTTTAATTTGTTGAGGCCCCTCCATACTGGCTTTCACTGTGGCGATATCAATTTACATCCCATGACCGGTGCACATTGTTGTTTTTTCTCCACACCCTGAGCAACCCTTGTTGTTTCCTGTGTGTTGAAACTGAGCCATTCTGACAGATGTGAGGTGAGAAGTCATTGTGGTAACGTTTATACATTTAATTTTGAACCATTTCAGAGCATTCCCTGCCTGTCACATTTGGTTATGGAAACTCAGACTGGGTCTTTCCTGGAGATTTCACAGGTTAGGAGAGGTCGAGGCAAAATAGAGAACTGAAAGCTTTTTTAAAACAGGGTCCAAATTGTGAAAGACCTGTACTCTGGAAACCGTAAAACACTGATGAAAGAAATTGAAGGTGACGGAAAGAAAGAGAAAGACATCCGATGCTCACAGATGGGAAGAATACATATTTTTAAAGTGTCTACACTACCCAAAGCCATCTACAGATGTCATGCAATCCCTGTCAGCATACCAACAGCATTTGTCACAGAGCTAGACAAACAATCCTAAACGTTGTATAGAACCACAAAAGACCTTGAATGGCCAAAGCAGTATTGCAAAAGAGGAAAACTGGAGGTATTGCAATCTCAGCTTTCAAGTTGTATTCCAAAGCTGTAGTAATCCAAACAGTATGGTGGGTACTGGCGTACAAAATAGCCTCCTAGCTCAGTGGACTAGAACCGCAAACCCAGACATAAATCCACCAGTGTATGGTCAGTTCATCTTCCACAAACAGGAAAGACTATCCAGTGGGCAAAAGGCAGTCTCTTCACCAAATGGTGTTGGGTAAATCGGACAAGCCACATTCCAAAGAATGAACCTGGGCCAATTTCTGTACCATACACACAAATAACCTCAAAATGAATTACAGACCTACGTGTGAGACTTGAAACCATAAAAAAAAAAAAAAATCCTTGAAGAGAGCACAGGCCGTCATTTCTCTGACTTTGGCTGTAGCAACATTTTACTAGTTATTTCTCCTGAGCCAAGGGAAATAAAGCAAGAATAAACTATGGGGACTACATTAACCTACAAAGCTTTTGCAAAGTGAAGGAAACCATCAAAACTAAAAGGCATCTTCTGGGATGGGAGAACATATTTGCAAATGTTTTGCAAATCCAGTAAAGGGTTAGTATCCAGAAACGATAAAAAATTGATACGAGTAAGTATCCTCCCCTCCAAAAAAGCCCAGTTTAAAAATGAGCAGAAGACATAACCAGACATTTTTCCAAAGACAATATACATTTGGTCAACAGACACATGAAAAAATGCTCCCCAAAAGAACAACGAGATATCACATCACACCTGTCAGAATGACTACACTCCAAGACACAAGAAGCAAGTGTTGCGAGGATGTGGAGACAAAGGAAACCTCTCGCACTGTTGGTGAAAATGCAAATGCGGCCCCTGTGGAAAACAGTATGGAGGTTTCTCAAAAAATTAATAACAGAACTCTCCTATGATCCAGTAACTACTGGATACTACCCAAGATAATACAAAAACACGAATTCCATGGGACACATGCACCTCTGTGTTTATTGCAGCATTATTTCCAATAGCCAGTGCAAGCGTCCATGGACAAATGAGTGAACGAAGGAGAAGTCCTATATGTATGTATATGTGTGGATATGTATACACACACACACACACACACACACACACACACACACACAGTGGAATATTACTCAACCATGAAACAATGAAATCTTGCCATTTCAATGCCCTGGATGGAGACTGAGAGTAGTATGTTAAGGAAAATCAGGGAAAGACAAATACCATGTGATGCTAATCATGAGCACTTAAGAAACAAGAAATGAGCAAAGGGAGAAAAAAAAAGGGAGAGACAAATCAAGAAATAGGCTCTTAACTGCCGAGAACAAACAGATGGTTCCCAGAGAGGAGGTTAGTGGTGTAACGGCTGAAAGAGGTGATGGGGATGAAAGAGTGCCCTTGTCATGATGAGCACGGGGTGAGTATGGAGTTGGTGAATCACTATATTAATAAACTAATATAACACTTGATGCTATTATTACTGGAATTAAAATAAAACTTAATGAAAAAACCAGAGGCCAACTTTTAATGATACCAAGAATCGTGATTTAATACACAGATAGGTGACCTTTCACTTAACTTTTTAAATTTTCTTTTAAAATAAATGAACATGTTTTTGTTGTATATTTTTGCTCTAAAGGCTTTCTGACAAACCTGGTCCTGATGATTCATGGCCTACATCATCTAGCCAAGTCTTACATTTTGGTACCAAGGTAAAGTACTCTCCTGGGAAACTCACTTTCCTGCTCTGAATTGAGTTTTCTCCCTTATTTACTCTGACAATTTAAGAGGAGCCTGTGTATCATCATTTTATGTGTGTCATGGAAAGTTAGCAAGAAAAAAACCACTTTACAGATACCTGATGCGTTGAATGTTTTGCTGTGTTTTCTTTTCTTTTGTTGTACTTTGGTAAATCCTACAGGTGGAGGCTGATAAAAGAATGGGCTGGAAAATATATAATGACCATCAAATTATATTAGGAAAAGCTTTCCCATACTGGAGGAAATGTGACATTTGGTTAAGGATAAGGATTCTTACTGTGATAGTAACATGACTGATAATACTCATGCCTAAATGAAACCTGATTGGGTCCAAGTATCTATTGTAGGTTGCCCCCTGCCCCAGGGAAGTTTAATTTTGGTGAGATACAGGATTTTCCTTTGGCTCTATCCTTTGTTCTACATTTAGACTAAAATCATATTAGAAAATGTAGAAATTTAGGTGTTTACATTATTTCTCAACATTTACGTTACAAAAGTGTTCCCCTGTAGTTTTGAAATAACTCCATGAAGAGTAAGGTAAAATGGTGCATCTCCCCGAAGAATAGTATTTTGCTGAAAAGAGTAGCTCTATGAGCAGAGGCTCTTCATAGCCAAGTTGTCAAATTTCTAATTTCAGAAATCTTTCCTATTCTAGCTTTGAAAACTATCTCCTCCTAGTCCTTGTGTCAGATTCTAAAATTTAAAGTTTCAGACATCTGATACTTATTTAAATATTCATTTCAAAGCCCCTAAATCATAAGCTACTGCAGGTTAGGAAACACAGTTGTTTGACTCCTGGAGCTCCTAGAATAAAGTCTTGCTTGGAAGAAACAATGTCATAGTTTTTGAATGTGAATAAATGAGTAGGGAAATGGAATTCCGTAGAATGGAGTTGGAAAAGTAACAAAATGCGCCTGATATATCACAATTAAATATGTGAATTTAAAAGGTCAGGCTTCAGTTTATATTCCGTTTTAGTGTTTAACATGTATACACGCAAATGAATTCTATTGAGGAAATCAGGAGTTACATAAGAAAGAAGGTTACAGTATATTTTTAGTATCCTCCCATTGTGAGCTTAGAATTGCAGAGAAAAAGTCCTCAGCCTTTGTTTGTTTAACCCCATCTGTGTCCCATTACATACACCCTTTGAAGGTTCCCATTTCTTCCTAGAATTCTCATTCCCAATTCTTTCTCCATAGTGAAAGTTGATGTGTTAGGAACCTCTCTTTTTCTGTTCTTTTGTTAGTCTAGTAATAATTTATAGCTTTTAGGAAGTGATAGATGCCACTAATTGAACAATTTATTTTATACTGAAAAAAATTAAATTCTTTATTACAGTACTTATAACCAGATAACTGTAGTGTGGTAAAAGTCCGTATTATTAGGGATATACTGTGAATCAAAGCCTCTGTTTTACGTATAGGTTATATATATATATATATATATATATATATATATATATATGTATATATATCTTTCAAAGGTTTAAAAGAGACTATTGTTCATACACTATTCCCAATCCTACTTATGTACCTGTTGAAAAATGTATGTTGTTTCCACTTATCTTATATTTCTTACATTTCTGCTTTTCTTCCTTGTCTTAAGCTCATGCTTCATTGGTTGGTCATGTCTCATTTTTTTTTTCCTTTTTTCCTCTTCTCCCCCCATGCTTTTAAAGATATTTTTGATGTTTTTAAGTTTATTTATTTTGGAGCGCACGAGAGAGACAGAGTGCAAGCGGGGTAGGGTCAGAGACAGAGGGAGACACAGAATCCAAAGCAGGCTCCAGGCTCCGAGCTGTCAACACAGAGCTCAATGTGGGGCTGAAACCCACAAACTGTGAGACCATGACTCATGAGCTGAAGTTGGACGCTGCACTGACTGAGCCACCTACGTGTTCCCACCACCATGCTCTTTTTTAATGGTTTACCCCTACCCTAATATTTCCTTGCAGAAAACATTTGTTTAGTGTCTGTTCTTTTAGTACATCACTTTCTGTCAACTCCATTGTCAACATATTGGTTATGGAATTCTACTGTCTGTGTGTGGTTTTCATCCATGAATCATTGCCCCACAAGGTTTATTATTCTTTTTTCTCTTTCTTGGAAGGAGCTGAGCAAAATATTTTTATAGTGTTTGTATTTCTCTTGGAAAGGGAGGGAGAGAGAGAGAGAATGAGCAAGCGCTAGTAGGGAGGGGCAGACAGAGAGGAAAGGAGGGAATTTCAAGCAGGTTCCTCGCTGTCAGCACAGAGCCCGATGTGTGGGTTGAACCCCACTAACCGTGAGTTCATGACCTGAGCTGACATGAAAAGTTGGTCACTTAACTGAGTGAGCCACCCAGGCGTCCCAGAAGGAACTACATTTAAATAGTCATATTTGTCTTTAGTGTTTTGAGAAACAGAAGCCACTTAAACTGTTTGCAATTCCAACTTACCGACATAAGATACTACTGAAGAGTACGTTTGTATATTTTCTCTTACAAGAGATAGTTCATGCCAGTCTAAATCATGCAAACACTTCACAAGATAACATATTTAAATTTCTTAGTGTTAGTTTTTTCAACATGCTTTCAATTACCTAGGGTTCATTGTTTATCTGAGGTTACTTTGGTAAAGTATTTACCCGATATTAATCAGTTACAGGTACGGCGAATAACATTTGGGACTACCTATGAGATCTCTTGTAATCCTCACCACATAAGGAAATGGAGACTGGTAATAAATAGTAAACGGCATAACTGAGATGTGAATCTACATTTGAATGATTCCAAAGCCTGTGTTCCTTGTGTAATGGTGCTCATTTGGTAATGGTGAATATTACAATGATTTTATCAAATTGGATTCTTGTAATCCTTAAAGCTATTAATTCTTTTCTAGAATGTCCCGAAATCACGCATAGCAAAGCTCCTGCATTCTTCTTGGCAATTCATTAAAAACAGTAAGCTATTGGAAGACTTGTATGATTCACTAATTCTTGTCCATTCTTGTGTTATTCACTAATTTGAAGTTACAGATATTTTCATGTCCTCTTTACTTTGTTTTCTACTAAGTGAGACCAAAACGTGGCACTATGAAACCAGAAGATGGAACCTTATCTGAGGACAACAATCCTGATTCTGAAAATAAAGATATGGCTGAAACTCTTTCCAAAACACCAGTCAGAGTTTATGGCGATCCTCTTCCTGTTTTACCATCATCTAAATCTCTTCTGAAACCTTCTCTCAAAACGGTAGATGTCCTTGGTCTTGCAAAGGTAAGTTGTTTTGTTTTATACTGCCCCACCCCGTACCATCCTCTTGCTCCTTATAATGATGAAAAGGATCTTAGGAAGAAATGGAAGTCCTCAAGATCATAATAGAAATCAGTGTAATGACAACAGAGAGGAAGGTACAGGATTGAAATTTAGAAAGTTTGGTGGGAGTAGACAATTCTCGGGTATGTCTTTACGGAAGCAAAGAAGGAGAAGGCAGCTGGAAAGAATAGCTAGATGCATATGAAGATGAGGAGGGGGGTGAAGTGGAAGAATTCATTTTAGAAGGGCGAGATGAACTTAAAGTATGAAGAGTTGAGAGAAAGTATCATAAAATCACAGCAGCAATAGTGGGATTAAGGCAGGGCAGATGCTCTTTAAATTATAAAATGTGGGAGGAAATATTTTAAGTGCAAATTAAGAAAAAAAAAGCCAGGTAACAACCAAAAAAATGCTTAGACTTTTCCGAATGACTTACAGCTGATTTCTGTGAAGAACCGAAAGAAATTTTTGCCCTTGCCTTTCAGTTTAATAAAGGTGATATCCTAGATTTAGTTTAGCAAAACCTGTGTTTCTAAGGAATGCAAAGTGAAATCTGTTTTAGTCCATACCAGGTTGATTGCGAGTTTTCACTTTTTGGCTATTGTCTTTCTTGGGGTTTCTAAGGTAACTTACCGTGTGGTATAATCTTGGTATATTTTAGGTGTTTTTGAGTAGAAAGAGAGGAAATAATCATTTATTCTTTTCATTAAATAAAATTTCTGGTGATGTAAATAAGGTTCTTTATCCGTGAAATGAAAAACTAAATTTGAAGCTGCAACACTGAATTTGTTTTTTGTTTTTTAGCTTATTTATTTATTTTGAGAGAGAGAGCAAGCAGGGTAGGGACAGGGAGAGAGGGGAGAGACAGAGAGAATCCCAAACAGGCTCTTCATTGTCAGCACAGAGCTCGACCCATAGCTCAGACTCACAAACCGGTTTGCGAGATGACGACCTGAGCCCAAATCAAGATGCTTAACTGCCTGAGCCACCCAGGTGCCACTTAATCTGCCACACTCTGAAAGAAAAAATATATGAAATATGTTTTCTGCATTTTGATTTATCTTTTTTTAATTTTAAGTTTTCAACTGTTTATGTATTTTGAGAGAGAGAGAGAGTAAGACAGAGGCAGAGAGAGAGAGAGAGAGAGAGAGAGAGAGAGAATCCTAAGCAGGCTCTGTGCTGCTAGTGTCAAACCCAACACAGAGCTTGAATAACGAGCCAAAATCAAGTTGGACGCTTAACCAGCTGAGCCACCCAGGTGCCACTCTTTTTTTAATAGTATCTGCATAGAATAGACACATACACACATACCAAATGAATGAGCTCAACATGTATAGATTTTTGTCTAATATGAACTCTTTGTCATGACAGAATCATAAGGCAGGAAAGGTTGCCAAGGGGGTATGCAAAATTCGTTGTAGGAGGTGATTTTTACTTTTTTGAAGAGTTCCGACTATAGATACATTTTTAAAACAATATTTATTTACTTTTGAGAGAGATGGAGCATGAGCGGGTGAAGAGCAGAGAGAGAGGGAGACATAGAATCTGAAGCAGGCTTCAGGCTCTGAGCTGTCAGCACAGAGCCTGACACGCGGGGCTCAAGCTCAGGAACCATGAGATCGTGACCTGAGCCGAAGTCGGATGCTTAGCCGAATGAGTCCCCCAGGCACCGCAAGATACATTTTATATTATTCAGGGGAAACTTTAGTATTCATAGTTGTTCAATTTAGCATGTAAATTCTTTCATGTCTAAAACTGAGAAAGACTGCTGAGTTGATTTTTTTTTTTTTTGGTCCCTATCTTCTTTCCTCCTGGGAATGTTCAGTCTTCCTTGATAATCAAACATGTATTGGAAGACTTTAAAATCTTCAAATTGGATGATCATAAATATATTAGTTGCTTAATGCTAGATTCCTTCTTGGGTCCTTAACCACCTTCCTATATGGTGTAGACAGGAAATTAGAGTTCTTCATATGCTGTTCCCAGTGGAATAATAAAACTATATGAAGTTTAAAATCGGTTTTTATATTTTTCTTAGAAATCGTGGTAGTCCTGGAAAATGGCTCAAAATTCTGTAATCCTGTATTTCTCTTCTATACTTTAAGTCTTGTCCCTTAAGATTAACTTTTTTATTAGTTTTACTATTTTTTTTAATGTTGATTCTTGAGAGAGAGTGAGGGAGCATATGAATCGCAAGCCGACTCCATGCTTCGTGTGGACCTGACGCAGGGCTTGATCCCACGGCCTTGGGATCATGACTTGAGCTGAAACTAAGAGTTGGATGTTCAACTGACTGAGCCACCCAGGCGTCCCAAGATTAATTTTTAAAAAGCAGTATTCTTATAAAATCCTGAATTAGTGTTTCACAGTTAAAACATTTTATGACTCTTAATGCCATTCATTACAGAAATGACTATTTGTGTATATTAGTAAAAACATATTTTACATCCTTAAAACTACTGTTGAAATAGGGAGTTGAAATCTTGAAACTCATGTTTTTTCCCCTGCTTTTGTGATTGTATTATTTTTACTCCTTAAGAATATTTTTAGTGTTTGTTTATTTTTGAGAGAGAGAAAGTGAAGGAGAAGGGGAGGGGTAGGGAGAGGGTACAGAGGGTCCAAAGCAGGCTCTGTGCTGACAGCAGAGAGACTGATGCGGAGTCGAACTCATGAACCAAGAGCTCATGACGTAAGGCAAAGTCGGAGACTTAACTGGCTGAGCCACCCAGGCGCCCCTCCCCTGTTTTCATTATTATTCTTTATTTATTCTTTATTTTTATTATTTTACAATTTAGTGTCCAGTTAGGGAATATATAGTGTGTACAGTGTAGTCTTGGCTTCGGGAGTAGATTCCTCGAATTCATCACTTCCAGATAACCCCAGGGCCCTCCTCAATGCCCACCATCCCTTTTTTCCACCCCCTTAACTCCCCACCCCCATCAACCCTCAGCTTGTTCTCTGTCTTTTAAGAGCGTCATATGGTTTGCCTCCCTCTAGGTATTTGTAACCATTTTTTTTTTCTTTCCCTTCCCCTATGGTCTTGTGTGAAGTTTTCAAATTCCACATATGAGTGAAAACATACGATATCTTTCTCTTGACCGACTTATTTCATTTAGCATCATACCTTCCAGTTGCTTCCACAGTGTTGCAAATGGCAAGATTCCATTCTTTTTCATGGCCAGGTCGTATTATTCCATTGTAGATAGATCACCACGTCTTCTTTAGCCATTCATCAGTTGATGGACATTTGGGCTCTTTCCATAATTTGGCGATTGTTGATAGAACTGCTATCAACTCTGGGGTACATGTGCCCTTACAAATCAGCACTCCTGTATCCTTTGGATAAATGCCTAATAGTGCTGTTGCTGGGTTGTAGGGTAATTCTATTTTTAATTTTTTGAGGAACCTCCACACTATTTTCCACAGTGGCTGCCCCCATTTGCATTGCTACCAACAGTGCAAGAGGGTTCCCGTTTCGCCACATCGTCGCCAACATCTGTTATTTCCAGAGTTGTGAATTTCACCACCACACTCTGACTGATTGAGGTGTTATCCCAGTGGGGTTTGATTTGTATTTCCTGGATGATGCGTGATGTTGAGCATCTTTGCATGTGTCCGTTGGCCATCTGGATGTCTCCTTTGGAAAAGTGTCTGTTCACGTCCTCTGCCCCTTTCTTCGCTCACTTGGTTTCCGGGTGTTGAGTTTGGCAAGTTCTTTATAGACTTTTTTATCCTAACCCTTTATGTGATATGCCATTTGCAAATACATATCTTCTCCCATTCCGTTGGTTGCCTTTAAAGTTGTTGATTGTTGCCTTTGCTGTGTGGCAGCTTTGTATCTTGATGAGGTCCCAAAAGTTCACTTTTGCTTTTATTTCCCTTGCCTTTGGAGACATGTCAAGTAAGTAATTGCTGCAGCCGAG